>NC_041387.1:165017207-165069357 GCF_002162155.2 Triticum dicoccoides | reverse complement strand
TCCACCGATATGGCCTCCTTACACATATACCCATGCATATGTAGTGTAGCTCCTTGCTTGCGAGTACTTTGGATGAGTACTCACGGTTGCTTTTCTCCCTCTTTTCCCTTTTCCCTTCTACCTGGTTGTCGCAACCAGATGCTGGAGTCCAGGAGCCAGACGCCACCGTCGACGACGACCCCTACTACACCGGAGGTGCCTACTACTACGTGCTGCCCGCTGACGACGACCTGGAGTAGTTTAGGAGGATCCCAGGCAGGAGGCCTGCGCCTCTTTCGATCTGTATCCCAGTTTGTGCTAGCCTTCTTAAGGCAACTTGTTTAACTTATGTCTGTACTCAGATATTGTTGCTTCCGCTGACTCGTCTATGATCGAGCACTTGTATTCGAGCCCTCGAGGCCCCTGGCTTGTATTATGATGCTTGTATGACTTATTTTATTTGTAGAGTTGTGTTGTGATATCTTCCCGTGAGTCCCTGATTTTGATCGTACACATTTGCGTGCATGATTAGTGTACGATTGAATCGGGGGCGTCACATATGCCCTTCACCTACCTTGGACTCCCATTAGGCACGACAAAACCCTCCATCCAAGAGCTCATGTCGCTGGTCTGCAGATTAGAGAGACAACTCACGTCCACAATTGCTATGATGTCGTATGGAGGCAAGCTTGCTTGGTTAAATGCTTCGGTCACATCGCTGCTTGTGTTTGCCATGTGCACACTTAAGTTCCCTCCTAAACTTATTGAGATCCTTGACAAGATCAGACGTAGATGTCTTTCGACTAAGAAAATAGAGCAAGGGGACAAGTGTAATTCTCTGGCTGCTTGGGACTTGGTTTGCCGACCCAAGAAAAAGGGAGGGCTTGGAGTGATCAACTTAAAGATTCATAATGAGGCTCTGCTGCTAAAATTCCTGCACAAGTTCTTCAACAAGCTGGATATTCCCTGGATGCATCTCATTTGGGACAATCACTACGTAGACAAAATACCTCATGCGGTCGACGCAGTTGGATCATTCTGGTGGAAGGACATCTTAAAACTCACCCCCATTTTCCGCGGAATCACATCTGTTCAGGTGGTGGACGGCAAGACGACCCTTTTTTGGAAAGATCTGTGGAAGGAGGAAATTCTACAAACATCCCACCCTCGTGCTTTTTCATTCGCCATCCATGAAGACCTTTCTGTGGCTGAGGCAATGATTAGTATGGATCTACATGAAACCTTTCACCTACCTGTCTCGCCACAAGTGCTTGAAGAAATCCAAGATATGCACCCCCCCTACTCATTGGATATCCCCCTCGACCTCATTACATGATGTATGGCACTACTCGTGGGGGTTGGCGTGCTATCGACCAAAGGATTACTATAACAACTACTTCAGGGACGGGGAGGCACACCATGCCTTCCAACATTTGTGGAAATCGCGATGTACCATGAAGATCAAGGTGTTCGGCTGGTTACTCTTCCTAGACAGGCTCAACACACGCAACATGCTCAAAATGAGGCATTCTAACATTGGTGATAATTTTGACTGCATACTATGTGGACAACACGTCGAGGAAACTGTTGACCATATGATCTTCACCTGCCCGTTCAGTCAAAGCTGCTGGGCTAAGCTTCACATCGTTTGGGCACCTTTTGACAGTCGCCTCGATCTTCTTCAAACTACAAAAGATTCGTGGCCGAACTCTTTCTTCTTTGAAACATTCCTCACCTCATCTTGGAGCATTTGTAAAGAGAGGAACAACAAACATTTCAGAGGAGTGGCTCCTACGGTTGAGACCTGGCTGACCCGATTCAAAGAGGACCTCCAGCTCCTTCAACATAGAGTTAAAGCAGCAGGTAGAGCTGCCTTTGTCACTTTCTATAACTCTATTGTATAGCCTATAACTTGCATTGTCTTAGAGTTCCCTAGCTGCACACTAGGTGAAAAGGTGCACCTTGTAACTTGGCTAGATGTTATGTCTATGTAAACACCCCATTTATATAGATATATGAAAAAACAGTAGGGATTTTCCCTACTGTCAAGTTTCTCAAAAAAAAACTAACATTAAGAACTTTTCATACTGGCGGAGTATTCACAGGGGGTACTGCCGACCTTGTCCGATCCCCTTCGAATGGAAAAATAAAATTCATCAGTGGTGCGTCCCGTCTGTGTTGGGTCGCACGCCGGCATGACGGTCAAATGAGTGCACTCAAATCATCCAGATGAGGTACTCCCTCCTTGTCAAAAATGATTCCACCACTCGTACCTTGGTTGGTTAGATTTTTGAATTAAGCCCTGCAAATCGAAAAGGATGTAGTATGTGCATGATCCGCTATTTATTCGTGTAGGATCGAGTAGGTCAGTTTTTGAATTGAGCCCTGCAAACCGGAAACGAGGTAGTATGTGCGTGATCCGCTATTTATCCGTGTAGGATCGAGTAGGTCGGATAGTGTACGTGTAGGATCGAGTAGGTCGGATGGTGTACATGTATGATCGCATTAGCTAATGAATATTCGCTAGGAGATAAGGCATTTGCGAACGTTTTTGCTGGCATTTTCTTCATATTCGCATGGCATTTTCTTCAGAGCAGTTTGTCAGTTTCTTTAGAGGTAGGCATTTTATTCAAAAAACTGCCACTTCGGATCTTGCGTCGCAACTAAAACTGCCAGGAGCGCATTAGTAGGCTAGCTAGTGACCGATCAGTAACGTGTAAACACTGAGCGAACAGAAATAAGGAACTCTTAGTAACTTGTAAACACTAAGAACACAGAAATAAGGATCATGTTGTGCACAACAGTAAGAGTCGATTCGTTCGAAATGTTCACACGAGACTCATAGGCCTGGCATTCTAATATGTTCACATTAGTAGCCAAAATTCAAAACCAACTAGTACGATTCCCATACATAAGATCAATATGTGAATGCATCTCAATGATTCACAGATCATATACAAATATGTAGCTCCACAAGCAAAGATCTATAAAAAACATCGGTTCTTCCTACTAACATGGATGCTTCTCTTGGCCAACATTCAGTATAGAGTGAAAGACAAATTTGTTTGTGAAGTCTACAATTCCTCTTGCAAACGTAAGTGGTTTCACCAACAGCTGGAACCATGAGAATGAACCACACATGATGGAGGAACATCCACTGCAATATGATTTGGTCTTCTCTCGATCACACGGCGAGACTATTTTTGGACTACAAACTTAAACTTAGGCAAAATGATGCCCATTGTATAATCATACCAAAGCAGTGAAGCACCTAGTGTTGGCCAATAAATAGTACAGTACTACTTTTCTGCAGTCCATGAAGTGACTATCCAATCTTTCTGTGTCTATTTTCAAATGGCACTACATGCAGTGACTATACTATTCTCTTGTGCGGTTCAACAAAAATTGCGGTCACTTTGTTTGTTTGCCAAATAGCAAAGGGCAGACATCTCTGTCTGCACAAATATCAGACAGCAATTAAACATATACCCCACCCTGTATTTTCGGTTTAAACACGTCTCTTCCACTTAGCATCTGTCATGTTTTGCACTAGAAAATTTGATACAGTCATGTTTTTCCCTAGATAATTTCATACTGAATTGATTTGCTCGTTCAGAGTAGAAATATAGCGCCTATTCTTCATCAGACCAAGGATCTCCATGTTCGCAGTGATGGAAGAGGTGAAATCAATACAACCGAAATTGAGCATCCAACCATTGAATCCTGTCCTGCACCTCCAATGTAGGTCCACCCTGCCAATAAATTCACATGCAAACCACTAGTATTACTATCTAATGATAGTACAAAAAGAGTAGCAAGATAGTAGCAAACCATGTACCTTCATAATGAACAGCTCATAGTGCCACCAATTGGATATAAAGGTTTGGAAGAAAACATGCTCCTAATGTTGAACCATTTGGACATTTTGTGCAGTTCCACTAAAATCGAGCATCCCTGTTTGCATAGATATTGAAAGTGTGATTACTATACAAGTGGCACTAGTTGAAGCATAAACTCACAAATATAAGCATTCCAATTTCTTAATGGGAAAAGGTAGCAAGACTGTTTCTAACCACTTGTTTGAAGGAGTAAATAAGGCAACAGCGGCTGATGTCAGGAAGGCATACATAGTTTTTTCTGAAAAATTGAGCCATTGCTGACCTTTCCTCTTCTTTTAAGCATATTTTGTGCAGTTCAACTAAAATAAAATGGCATCACCACCTTAACAATTCAGTGACATTGTACAAAAGGAAATGACTTAACATTACATCATGATGCCAGGTATGTAGTCGACAGGCATTAGAGACAAACATACAGACCTCCTCCGATAACATAATGAACATTAATTTTAACAAAGGTGTGACTAGCTTTACCGGGATAATTTGAGTGAACTCTACACCCTATGTTCCTTAATATAAGACGTTTTAGCAGTTCAATTTAAAGTACCCAAACGTCTAGTATTTGAAAAACAGGTAGTAGTTTTCTTGAGCACATATCTGGGAAAGCTTGCCAGACTTTATATATGTCCATACGCTAATGCAACACCATTCGAATAGTACAAATATAGACTAATCCAGTGGCTAGTGCAATAGTATAGTAGTTATTTTATTACAGGGTACAGTACAATGGTTTTACTGAACAGATTTCCATAAGCTCTAGCACTCAAAGATTTCTATAAGAATTAACAATACAAAATGTAAAGGTAACAAGTTTCAGCATTGGTATAGTAGTTGTGCAAGAGCATTAAACGAAATACAAAAGTCTGAAGGTAACTAGCATTATTAACTAATGATAGTATAAAAATTGCAAACCATGTACCTTCAAGGTAAATATTATTAACTAACTCGAGGTATGTAATCTATAAGCATTAACAGTGCAAAAATCTGAAGGTAGTAACAAGATTCATCGTTGGTATACTAGTTGTGCAACAACATTAGAATGCCTTAGCTGAAAAATCTTTAATACATCCACAATCAACAGCTAACCCTAAAATAATCCACTGACATTAACTGGCACTGCTTAAATTTACCGGTGGCATTAGACTGAGTGCGGCATTAGTTAGTTGTGGCATCACTTTAGCAGTAGCATTGCTTGACTTGGCCGCTGGCGTTATACTAACAGCAAAAAAGTGGAAATAAGAGCATGGGAGGCCCATTCGGATAGTGGGTGCACCAGTATGATGTACCTCCACGGACGCATAGAGTGGTGAGGGAGGTATGGTTACCCAAAGCAACAAATATCCAGGCAGCATATGTGGATTACGTCCCATTTTTGTTCTCTTTAGCTAATGATTTTCCCCTTTTCAACCTAGATGCGGGTTCAATGCCTAGTCTCTTGGACAGTATAGTCTCCCTTTCCTTATTCAACCTAGACATGGATTAGTCTGCATGAATTAGGGTTTCCTTTAATAGTGCAAGTTAAGGTTTTCATCTGCGCGACCAGCAGAGGAGAGGATAGCAAATTGGAAAGATGGTGGAGTGGAAAAAGATCCACATGCAGCGACGTGGAAGATGGGGCAATAGAACAAGGGTATGGTTCGAACAGAGGTAGCATACCCGAGGGTCAGCGGGAAGTGGCTTCGCTCGTGGTCGTTGTCCTCCGCACACACTACGGCAGCGAGCCTGGGGAAGGAGGCCATCCCACGTGGGCGCTAGGTCTAAGAGGACGACCTTGTCGTCAGTGTGTGACCTCGCTCGCCGATGACGAGTGTGTCAATGTTGCACGTCCTTTTCTTCCCCGGCGGATCTGTGACCACCGGTGAGGAGGGAGAGAGAGGCCGCCTTTTTTAGATCTGGAGAGAGGGTGATAGTGTGAGAAGCAAGTGGGCAGCCCTTAGAAAGAAAGCGTTGAAGCTCCATCCTATATATCTTTTTTTATACTACTAGTACTAGAGGTGGAGTAGTGGTAGAGCAGTTTATATTTTCTCTGCATACAGTACCAGTTAGTCATGCTTCAAAACTGAACAGCACGCCATTAAAAAAATAAAAGTTCAATAACTAATGCGGCACCTCGGGCCAACATGGCCAGATCGCATTTTGCACGAGAAATTACACACCATGTTTTGTTAACCTGTGGTCCCGTTCCCACATGTCAGTGAGACAACGACGAGTCCTTTTGTACAATTTCCGAACGAATGTCTATGTAGGCCGGGGCACCTCTTCATGTACCCTGGCAACCGTCCACGGACTCTTCGCCTTTCTCTCTCGATTTGGAACTGCTGTCGCATGCTCTTTCTCCCTCCTCCATTTGCCTTCACCCTTCCTTCTACCATTGTTTGATCGTCTTCTCCATGGAGGGAATAGGCCGGAAACGACCTCATTATTCTTGCCCTGATCTGAAAGATGACGTGGTGGAGGAACTCATTGATTGGTGCGACACCATCACCTCGGCTAGCATGGCAGGTTCGTTCAAGACCATTCTCGACTCAACTAATAACATCATTACCAGGAACCCAAGGGTCAAGGAGCAGTTTGATCTCCCCTATCTTCTTCACCGTGAACCTGGTCACTGGCGCGCGGACGACGCAGGCCTCACCTTGTTCAAGTTGATGCCACTTGATAATGATACGTGTGATGTTAAGATGCCATCGCTTGAGGGTAAGGCTTGGGTAGGCGCAAATGGAGATTGGGTTGTTTATATTGGGTACAACTGCGAGTGGGAACTTGTGAATGTGTACACTCGTCACCGGGTTCCACTTCCAAAAATCTAAGACTGCCCAAAGGTTGAGCACACCGGTATTCTACGTACATTCAACTACGATCATGGTGACTGTTGTCTATAGAAGATAGCAACTTGTCGAGTTCCAGACAGCTCTTGCAGTTATAGGAATGCGTGTGTTGTTGATATCTTCGACAAGCTTGTTGTCGTCCTTCATGGTTCGACTCGATGGATATTGCTCAAAAATCAGTTTCTATACACGGATGATCAGTACTGTGATGCAATTCAATACGAGGTCTTGTGTTTGCTGCCACCACTTGTGGCACTGTTTTTGCATGGAATCCTTATGCTTCCGGTACATTTATCTTCCACCGTAATTATAATTGTTTCATCCACATGCATGCGGGTTAGCTAGTTTCCCTTTACTAATTAACCTTCTTGTCTTTCCAAGGTCCTGTGAACAGTCCACCACCTATACTTGAAAAATTTTATAACCAAGGGGGAGATGACGATGATGATGATCACGAGCATGAGGACCCATATACTCAGTGGCGCCTGGCAACTTATTCCGATGGACCACCTCTTCTTGTCTGTATACAGGGCATCGCTGATGTGGCTAAGGAAGCAGGTGTTGTCTCCCATGATCGCACTCTTCGGACCTATTCCAACATCCGTTGCAGGGTATCCCGGATGGATACTACTGTGCTAGCGCCAACACCTTCTCCCTGGTTTAGTATTGATACTCTTGGAGGAAACTCGCTCTTCCTTGTACAAAACTATCCAATCATGGTGAAAGGCGTCCAACTTTGTTGACACAACATTACTACTATTTATGAGAAGCAACTATATCTATACCTCGGACATTGCTATGGTTCCCTACCGTGGCTATCACAATATGTGTCCTGACATACGCCACTTCAGCCTGGATGATTAGTCATGCGTTGGTCTCGAGATTGACAGTAGCTGCCCCTTCCCAGAGAATCACTTCTGGTTCAAAGCAAGCGTTTCCAACACCGAGGATTGGTTGAGTTGAAGTTCATTTCATTGCTTGTTATTTGTTGTGTGATGAAAACTTTAGTATTTACTAGAATGTATCGTCGTTGTCATTGTGGGTTCATGACGTGTTGTATGTAATAAAATGATATGCCTGTGATAAACTTACTAAATTTATGAATGGCCATTGAGTTTCTTCTCTGAGTGGGTGTTGCAACGATGCAAAAAAATATTTTCCAAATACATAATTGTACGTGCATTGCAACAGGTTATCGGATGAGTCCAATCAATAATAGTACTACTACTATTTGTACTAGCTTCACATGCTTCGCATGTCGGGCGGGTGTTTTTACTGTAGTAGCGAATCCCATCATCCTAGGTCCTCGAATGAGTCCAATAGAAATTGCATTCTCATGTTTGGGTTCAAACTTTCAAAACTGCTGCACTATCTCTACGTCTACGTATATGTAATACAACAAGTTTTTAAACTGGAGACCAGCCACCCACCCTCACAACGAACACTTTTTAACCTAGCACAGACTCCAGGAAATTTTGCCACAGTGTGAGGTGGTCCATGTGTTAATGTTTTCGTTGTACATAGCAGCACCTCAAATCCTCGATGTATAGTAGGGTGGCATGGGCCAGATCAAGCATTCACGTCCAGGAGTACGGCACACGCCACCAGCACGACTTCCATATGAAACCGTATTTCTTGGAGTCTGTGCTACAGCTATCTCTTCAACCTCGTCGTTTCTCTAACTCAGCCATCGCGCGGCGGGCAAGGTGGGGGCTTGCCGATAGTAGTCGGTTTCCTCAACTGTGGTCCCACTTGGAAGGCCAACTCCAATGCACGACCCCTAAGATTACCTAGAGTGAGAGTAACATAGGTGGTAACATCACACTCATCTAGGTAAAATAGATGATGTGGCATGTAATCAATGAAGAAAGAGAGGCATGTGGTAACATAGCTAGTTACCGTAACATCACACATATCAAGAAAAGATGAGTCTACAATGTAATAAATGAAGTGATGCATGGCACAACACATATATTACTACCCACTGTGAAGGTAGTAACATACACTAGTAACATATGCATGATACTACTCTAAGTTGCTCCCCACTGTGACTAGTCTAATGGACCTCCATTTTGCCTGGATTCTGACCGTTTGGGTAGGGCCATGGGGTCGTGTCCGGGCCATTTCTCGGATGCGGTGTCTGTGCGCCCAACGCGTGGACGCATCCCGGCCGCGTACATTTTTCTTTGCAAACACATATCTTTTTTTCATCATTGATTTTTGGTACCTGGAAATACATCACCAAAAATTGACTAGAAAAGCAAGACCAAAGAAAACAAGAACCACAAGAATACATTTTAGAAGATATCCAACTTCCATAACTGCTCCTGTAAGTTGGCTTAGTGCCTTCTCAATGCATTCATTGTTGATCTGCGAAGGCTCGATCTTGCGTGCTTCTTTCTTCTTCGAGTGTAAAGAAGTAGATGTTGCTTCCTCGCATCTAGTCTCATGTCTAGCCTCTATTCTATCAACAAGTGCACTAGTCTCATCTCTAGCCTCTATGCTAGCTAAAAGTGCTACAACATCTACTAAAGTGCACTCTATCAATATATCGATGTACTCTTCTTCCCAATACCAAAACTTGCATCCATTCTACACAATAAAATTTTAAGTTAGCACAACAAGTCTAATCCGAGAGCACAACCGAAGCTAAACTAGCACATACCCCATCGGTTGAGCACTTGATGAACACCCATCCGGGATGTTCCGGCGTTGTAGACACGCAGCGCAAGACCTTCTTTGGGCAGTCGTCGCACGTAATGAGTGGCAACGGTGCGCCGACGAGCTTTTGGACCAGCACCGAGCTCGGCCGACCGCCATTCATGTATCTGCCGGCGGACCACCGACGGTGTAGATCCGAGCGGCTAGAGGAGGAGTCAGTACCTGCATGCGGCCTTGCAGCCTTGCCAGGGCCTTCTGGCCCGATGCCAGGCCAGTCCATGGCGCGGCACAGCCTCCCACAACTGGGCGAGCTCAAGCCCGACCGGATCCGCTCCAAATCCGGCCGCCGAGTGAGCAAAACACGTAGCCGTGGTTGCGTAGCTTCGGGGCGTCGAGGGAAAGGGGGCTGAGCGAGCGCGCGTCCAAGCTACACACGCTGGAGTTGGCCTAGCGGCGTGGCGGACCAATCGTGTGGGGGTGCCAAGTGGCTTCGCTCGTGTGGGGGACGGAAGCCATCCCGCACGGGCGCTAGGTCTGACAAGACGGCCTTGCCGTCAGTGCGTGACATCTGTGGCAACCGTCCGCTCCCCACTAGTCTCTTCGCTGACATGTGGTCCCGTTCCCACATGTCAGTGAGACGACGGCTAGTCCTTTTGTACAATTTCCGAACTGATGTCTATGTAGGCCGGGGTGCCTCTTCATGTATCGTGGCAACCGTCCATCGACTCTTCGCCTTTCCCTCTCGATTTGGATCTGTTGTCGCACGCTCTTCCTCCCTCCTCCATTTTCCTTCACCCTTCCTTCTGCCATTGTTCGATCGTCTTCTCCATGGAGGGAACACACCGGAAATAACCCCGTTATTCTTGCCCCGATCTGAATTATGACGTGGTGGAGGAACTCATTGATCGGTGCGACCTCATCACCTCGGCTAGCATGGCAGGTTCGTTCAAGACCATTCTCAACTCAACTAATAACATCATTACAACGAACCCAAGGGTCCAGGAGCGGTTTGATCTCCCCTATCTTCTTCACCGTGACCCTGCTCACTGGCGCGCGGACAATGGAGGCCTCGCCTTATGCAAGTTGGTGCCGCTTGATAACGATACGTGTGATGTTAAGATGCCATCACTTGAGGGTCAGGCTTGGGCAGGAGCAAATGGAGATTGGGTTGTTTATATTGGGTACCACTGCGAGTGGGAACTTGTGAATATGTACACTCGTCACCGGGTTCCACTTCCAAAAATTTCAGACTGCCCAGAGGTTGAGCACACTGGTTATGACCATACTTTCAACTACGGTCATGGTGACTGTCGTCTACAGAAGATAGCAATTTGTCAAGTTCCCGACCACTCTTGGGATTTAATGGAATATGTAGTTGTTGCTATCTTCGACAAGCTTGTTGCCTTCCTTCATAGTTCGACTGGATGGATATTGCTCAAAAATCAGTTTCTATACAAGGATGAGTACTGTGATGCAATTCAATACAAGGGTCTTGTGTTTGCTGCCACCACTCATGGCATTGTTTTTGCATGGAATCCTTATGCTTTCCGTACATTTGTCTTCCACCGTAATTATAATTGTTTCATCCACATGCATGCGGGTTAGCTAGTTTCCCTTTACTAATTAACCTTCTTGTGTTTCCAAGGTCCTGTGAACAGTCCACCACCTATACTTGAAAAATTTTATAACCAAGGGGGAGATGACGATGATGATGATCACGAGCATGAGGACCCATATACTCAGTGGCGCCTGGCAACTTATTCCGATGGACCACCTCTTCTTGTCTGTATACAGGGCATCGCTGATGTGGCTAAGGAAGCAGGTGTTGTATCCCATGGTCGCACTCTCCGGACCTATTCCAACATCCGTTGCAGGGTATTCGGGATGGATACTATTGTGCTAGCGCCAACACCTTCTCCCTGGTTTAGTATTGATACTCTTGGAGGAAACTCGCTCTTCCTTGGACAAAACTATCCAATCATGGTGAAAGGCGATCCAGCTGCTGTTGACACAACATTACTACCATTTATGAGAAACAATTGTATCTATACCTTGGACATTGCTATGCTTCCCTACCGTGGCTATCACAATATTGGTCATGAAATAGGTGCTTCAGCCTGGATGATCAGTCCTACGTCGGTCTCGAGATTGACAGTAGCTGGCCCTTCCGAGACAAACTCTTCTAGTTCAAAGCAAGCGTTTCCAACACCGAGGAGTGGTTGAGCTGAAGTTCATTTCATTGCTTGTTATTTGTTGTGTGATGAAAACTTTAGTATTTACTAGATTATTTTGTTGGAACTAATCTATAATCCAACATGTATTCTCGTTGTCGTTGTGTGTTGATGACTTGTTGTATGTAATGAATGGTACATTTGCATATGCATGTCATAAACTCAATTTATAAATGGTTTTCAACTCACTTCTTGGAGTGTTAGTGCCGTAGTAGTATAGCCAGCATCCGTAGTAGTATGAAGTTGCCACATCACATAGAGCCAACCAATAGTTAGGTGTCGCACGGAGGCCAAGAAATATGGTGATAGCGTGACTGCGTGAGGTGGGCTTGTACATAGTATGATGTACGCACAGGGCTTGCCGTGTTTCCTACTCCTCTGGTCTGCCTCCTTTTGCTGACACGTGGGACATCCAGCATCCAGGTCGTGTCATGAAAGAAAATGGAGTGCTAGTTGAAGCCACGTGATGTGCATCTTGGGTTAAATTGTAAATAAAATCTTACTACTCTTGAGTAACTCCAAAAGCGGCCACCGAAGATCTTTATTGGATTTGTTTTTCATCACCAGCACGTCGAGGTGAAAGATGTGCAGTTTCAGTGGGTCCTCTTGCATTTTCACTGACATGTGGGACCGCATGTGAGCAAACAGATGATGGGCTCCGTGCGTCTGCTGGCTGGCTGAGAAGAGAGATAGAGGAGGGCTGAGCACGGACTCCAGGAAATTTGTTCTACGTAACCAGCACCTCGATATAGGCTCGATATAGTGGGGTGGCATGGGCCATAACTAGCATTCACGTCTAGCAGTACGGCACACACCACCCACACGAGTCCCATCAGACACCAATTTTCTTGGAGTCCATGCTACAACCATCTCTTCTCCCTCCTATTTTCTCAGCCATCGCACGCTGGGCGGGGTGGGGGTTTGTCGATAGTCGGTTTGCTCAACTGCAATCCCACTTGTAAGTAAAAATCCAACACAACACGCATTCTCCCTTGAGAGGATTGCCGGACCAACCATGTGGGGGTGTGATGTGAACACGGCAGGTTTTTCCTTTTGAACTTGTAACTTGTAAAATTTGGTTCTGCTCCATGGCGCGACCGATAGATAGAAATAATGATTTTCCCTAGAGGAATGAGCAGTTTGGTTCGGGCGCGGTTCATGCATGGAGTACGTACAAAAATTATGAAGTTGATGCGAAAGGTAAGATAATTACTAGTAGTACCATATACTACTACATGGATTTGACAGAAAGATAAAGGTACATATGGATCCATCAACAACATCCTCACGCCCTAGTGCGTCGGGTCACCAACCGACGTGTGAGGAGCAGTGGCATTGGCAGCGAGCTCAACGTGCTTTTGAACAATGCCGTCTAAGGTTGCCCTGCGGGTCAAGAAGGCCAGCAACCTATCGTCCTTCTCTGGCACGTAGTAGTCCTTGTGGACGATTTGTGCGTAGACGTGGGTGATTATGTCGACGGTGTCTTGCTGTGCCAGGCGCTACGCGGCGAGCGCGACCTTGAGGTGGACATTCTCCAGCGCGATGACGGACAGTCGCAGGGCCACCAGTGCGTCGAGAGGTTGTCACCATAGAGGCCGTTGAGGGTGGCGGGCATCGCAGAGCCTGGGCGCGTGGGCTGGAGGCATACGTCAAGGTCGTCTACGAGCTTCTTGACGATGGTGAACTTGTCGAGGAAGCCAACGAGGACCTTGTCGAACAAGGAGACGAAGCTATCATCCAAGCGGCCTCTCACCCTAGCGGCCTCAAGCACCACCTAGAGACGTTCCTCGATGCCGGGCCGTAGGCCGGCATCGTGGACCATCTGGCACAGCCGCCTGATGCTCGCGCTCATCGCCTCCATGGGTCTAGCTTCTAGTCAACTGATCTTGCGATTGGAGTGATCACTCTTGCCCTTGGTTAGGGTGCGTTGGTGTGTAGGATTTCGTAGATTGGACTGGCAGGGAGCCTTTATATGAGAAGTGCAGACTACGTTGAATTCACGTGCGTGTTGGCCATCTACTCCTCGGCCCTCTACTGCACCTGCCTTTGGTTGTATGACAGGTGGGACAGGCACCTATTGGGTCCACGTGTCATACAACCAAAGGCAGGTGCAGTAAGTCAATGAAGCTACGTCCCCCTCCGTGCCATTGCAGTATAGTCATCTCACCGGACCTCTAGTTGGGGCCAAACCAGAGAACTTTGATGTTTACTAGTTTATTGGTCCCCTTTGCATTTTGCGCCAAGTTTTGACCTTCGATTTAACTAATAAAATGTTAATGCATGTAACCAAAAATGTTGTGTAATCCTAAAACACTTAGGCACAGTACATTAACACCCTCCTCATTTCTTATTTCGTGACATATCAACCAATGAGAGATGTGGGTCGTGCATGCTTTCAATGACTTGAGACTGCCAAACATGACATGAAGTGGTTAGTTCATTGCATGTAATCCTATTAATTAGCAAAAAGACATAAAGTTCCCTTGCCGATAGGCATAAAACAATACACCATGTATTTATTTACAGAGGGAGTAGTACATTTTTTGTGACATGCATTACTAGATATTGCCAGTCAAATACTAAATACAGATGGACGTGGTAGTACTACTAAATCCAGATGGTGGTGCTAGTACTAGTAGTAGTACTACCAATGTACTAGTAGCACTGTACTACCCATTGTTCAAATTATTATGTGCTGCTCCTCACAGTGAAGTGACAAGACCCTGCGCCAGAGATGACACCTGAGTATAGGCGCCGTGTTCGACATACCATAGTCAGCCTCACCATCTGCAGTCACTATCATCATGGCTGTAGAGCTAGCCTTCTTACAACTAGACGTGTTCGACATAATTTCCCGTGCATAGATGCCCGTGCATTGCACAGAACACCAAGATTGGGGGTGGACGGCGCCGGCAGTGGCCATCGCGCCAGATTTTTCCATGGCCTTCTAGATGTGGTGGGGAGGAGATAAGGCTGATTGTGAGAGACAAGGAGTTGTTTGTAAATAGGGAACAAGTGCGGGCATCTTTTTGCAAAACTGTAGAAGTTTGGTTTGTATGCGTCAGATCTAGATCCGACGGCTAGTGGTGAAAGATGGCAGGCACAACATCATCACCAACTCAGGACCTCTTTGATTCGCAGGATTTTGAAAATGCAGGAATAGGACACGGCAATATTATAATTTCAAACTGTATTACAAATGTTAGGAGTAATGCTGCACCTACGAAGAGGGAATTACTAGGAAGTTTACATAAGAACTTTCATTACTTTAGGTGGATGCAGGATTATCGTACAAACTAAAATCCACCACCTTGACAAGTCACTAATGGGAAAATAAATTTTTGAGTCTCTGGCCACTTGATGTTTCAAAAACAAATTCAGCTTCTGTGGAGACTTTATCATTTAGGCTTAGACGCTTGCGGTGATCAGAACGCCATTCATTGTTGCACCAGAGAACGCCAAACCTCATTACCTTGAGCACACTTGCCTCCAGAACAAAGAACCTGGCCAATTTAATCTCAGATGTGTTGCCTCGATAGTCGATGAAATCAATTTATGTAAGATGGAGATCAAGGCATTCGATGAGATTGTTATAGTGCAGCACATTTTTCACTTTCGGGTCTTTTTTTATCTGCAAAAGAAGAGAACATATTAGAGCATCTGGCTGTATAAGATTGTCTGTCATCAAGAGGTACCAATATCATTCGCTCATACGATAGGGTTGGCTGGCTAGTGATATTTTTTCACTCTCTCTCTCCTTCTCTTTCCTCTCATTTACCTAGGAGCATGTGAAGAGCTTGGGCATTTGTTCCCTTCCACTATGTGGTCGATGTCATATTTCTCAAAAGTATGCCACATAATACGCATCGATGTCAAATCAAAAGATTTTGGCACCGCTCTCGCGATGTAAGAGAGTTGGGACCACTGTGCACACAAACCCACATGTATAAACAAATCAATCAAACCAACTACACCAGCCTCTCACTCTCCCAAACAAGTGTTTTTTATTGCCTCAGTCCTCTCTCTCTCTCTCTCTCTCTCCCACGCAAGTGTTTTTTCATTGCGTGAGTTAATTTGGCACCGAAGCAAAGTAGGTGATCTAGAATGGGGCACCAGGTGAGCAATGGAGGGGCATCGATGCCAAATGCATCACAAGTGAATTTGGCACGTGTTCTGGCCTACACAATGGAGAGCCGTTATAGCCCACTTTTGTATTACCTCATATTTAGTGTAAAATTTTGACCATAGATTTACCTAAGAAAATGCCAATGCATGTCACCAAAAATTATACCATTTGAAATTATGTTCAAATATGAATCCAACGATCTAATTTTTAGGGACATGCATTAAAATTTGTCAGTTAAATCTATGGTCAAATTTTGACACTACAAAATAGGAAGAGTAAACCAGGACGGAGGTAGTACTTGCTCTTAGGGTAACCATAGAGTTTTTTTGACTAAGTTACTAGTCTAAGTTACTTTCCACTATGACTAGCCTAGGCTACTATAGTAGTACAACAAAAAAAAGATGCAGGTGATCACGTGAGAAAAAATACTAAAAACATTTCTTTCGGTGCAGTGCATAGATGTAATTTTGAACACTACACTTGTCATCGTAATTTGGGAAAATTACGAAAAAATTGAGCTACGTTGTGATTACAATTTACTAATAGGAAAGAAGTTTCACCTCGATGAGTAGCTTCTCCGTGCACGGAAAGCATGTAAGGAACCCAACAACTTGATCCAGATTGGGGCCGATAGATTTTATTGCCAAGATCTTCACTCTGCGCATAGACTGGGTCAAGCTTGTGGGAATCATTTTCTGGAAGACGGTCGTAAATACATCAAGAAGAAATTTAAAAATGTGAATTTCAAGAAGACGGAGAAGAAGATGAGTGATGTACCTGAACGATTATGGATCCAATAAAGAGTTTGGAGAATCTGGCAGACGAGTACACCAATGCTATCAATTTCGGCGCGTCAATGACCCTCATTTTGTAGGACCTTCCAGATCAAATACAAGCAATTTCTCAAGGAAAGGCGCATTCTCAATGACCATAATGTGGAACAGCTGGAGTGATCTCTTCCCAATTGATGTCTTATTGCAGGGCCAGCAAGACACAAAAATCCATCGGAGATTCGTCGAGGCAATGTGGAGGCTAATGAACCTGTGGATCTGCTCAAGATGAAGGTACTCGAGCGCAGTACAGCTGCGGAGCAGGTGCTCCATAGCCTACTTCGAGATCCCAACATCGAAGAGGTCGAGCTGCTTGAGTTGAGGGAGAAGAAGGGCGGGCGCGGCCTTAATCTGGGGAAGATAGCAGGAGCTGAAGCTAGCGCGGCGCAGCGTTGGCGTGAGGCGGAGCGCGGACGGCGACAGAGAGCGACATCGTCCAACTTCAAAGCTGAGCTCCTCGGGCTGATCTAGGGCGGGGGATAAGAACCACTCGTCGAACTTGGCTTGGACCTTGTAGTTGGTACTGAACATGCGGATGTCAAGGCGTCTGGTTGGCCCAGGGCGCGATGAAAGGATCTTGGAGACTGCGGCCATGCGTTTGCAATCCCCGTCGCAGAGGGAGCTGTCGATGGTGAGGTTGAGGGGGACGCGGTGCCAGAGGGGGCTCCACCGCCGAGAGAGGAGGGTGGTTCACACGGCAGATTTGGTGGGGAGGAGGCCGATGATGACGAGCAGCATGTCGTCGGGGAGGCTGCTGATGAAATCCAGGCTCGTCGGATGCGGTTTTGGCTCAAGCAGCCTCCGCTTGTTGGCTGCCTCGACGTCCATCTCAACTGGTGGCGACGCTGGTGTACAAGTGTGCTGGTCTATGTTGTGTCCTGGCCTGCTGGGTGTGCGCGAGTGCGTCCTTCTATGCATGCCGCCGCGCAGTGGTGAATTGTGCGCGAGTGCGTCCTTCACGTAGAAGAAGTGTGTCCTCAATGAGCCCTAAATTTACTAGCGTGTGGGGTGCTACGCCGAGTGGTTTCAACTTTGTTTACTTCACCGCGTGTCAGATGGGCCTCTAGTTTACTTATTTTCACCCACTGCCACATGGGCCAGCACACGAAGATAGAGAACACGAGCTGACAAGGCGGCATGTGGATGATGTCTACTACACAACCTTCTTCTTATAGACATTGTTGGGCCTCCAAGTGCAGAGGTTTGTAGGACAGTAGCAAATTTCCCTCAAGTGGATGACCTAAGGTTTATCAATCCGTGGGAGGCGTAGGATGAATATGGTCTCTCTCAAACAACCCTACAACCAAATAACAAAGAGTCTCTTATGTCCCCAACACACCCAATACAATGGTAAATTGTATAGGTGCACTAGTTCGGCAAAGAGATGGTGATACAAGTGCAATATGGATGGTAGATATAGGTTTTTGTAATCTAAAAATATAAAAACAGCAAGGTAAGTAGTGATAAAAGTGAGCGTAAGCGGTATTTCAATGGTAGCAAACAAGGCCTAAGGTTCATACTTTCACTAGTGCAAGTTCTCTCAACAATAATAACATAATTGAATCATATAACTATCCCTCAACATGCAACAAAGAGTCACTCCAAAGCCACTAATAGCGGAGAACAAACGAAGAGATTATGGTAGGGTACGAAACCACCTCAAAGTTATCCTTTCTATTCTATCTATTCAAGAGTCCATAGTAAAATAACATGAAGCTATTCTTTCCGTTCAATCTATCATAGAATTCATACTAGAATAACACCTTCAGACACAAATCAACCAAAACCCTAATGTCACCTAGATACTCCATTGTCACCTCAAGTATCCATGGTCATGATTATACGATATGCATCACACAATCTCAAATTCATCTATTCAACCAACACAAAGTACTTCAAAGAGTGCCCCAAAGTTTCTACTGGAGAGTCAAGACGAAAACGTGTGCCAACCCCTATGCATAGGTTCATGGGCGGAACCCGCAAGTTGATCACCAAAACATACATCAAGTGGATCACGTGATATCCCATTGTCACCACGAATAAGCATGGAAAGACATACATTAAGTGTTCTCAAATCCTTAAAGACTCAATCCGACAAGATAACTTCAAAGGGGAAAACTCAATTCATCACAAGAGAGTAGAGGGGGAGAAACATCATAAGATCCAACTATAGTAGCAAAGCTCGCGATACATCAAGATCGTGCCATAGAGAGAACACGGGAGAGAGAGCGAGAGAGAGAGATCAAACACATAGCTAATGGTACATTCCCTCAGCCCCGAGGGTGAACTACGCCCTACTCATCATGCAGAGTGCCGGGATGATGAAGATGGCCACTAGTGAGGGATCCCCCCTCCGGCAGGGTGCCGGAACGGGCTCCCGAGAGGTTTTTGGTGGCTACAGAGGCTTGTGGCGGCAAAACTACCGATCTATTTTGTTGTTCGATGTTTTTAGGGTATATGGGAATATATAGGCGAAAGAAGTCGGTCGGGGGAGCCTCGAGGGGCCCATGAGGGTGGAGGGCGTGCCCAGGGGGTGGGCGTGCCCCCCTAGCTCGTGGCCTCATCGACGCTTCCCTGGCTTGCACTCCAACTTCCCTGGATCACGTTCGTTCCAAAAATCACGCTCCCGAAGGTTTCATTCCGTTTGGACTCCGTTTGATATTCCTTTTCTTCGAAATACTGAAATAGGCAATAAAACAGCAATATGGGTTGGGCCTCTAGTTAATAGGTTAGTCCCAAAAGTAATATAAAAGTCTATAATAAAGCCCGTAAACATCCAAAACAGATAATAATATAGCATCAATGCTTCATAAATTATAGATACGTTGGAGACGTATCAGCATCCCCAAGCTTAATTCTTGCTCGTCCTCGAGTAGGTAAATGATAAAAGAAAGAATTTATGAAGTGTGAATGTTAGCAGGTGCACAAGTTTTATCAATGATAATTTCAATCACCTTTTCTAGCATGATTATTTGTCATAACAGTAGTTCATCTCATAAAACTTCTCACGAACCAGTAACAAGCAATTCACATGTTAAAGCATAGACCATAAACTTTCTTGAAAACTAGCAAACTTCATTCTCAGTCATCAGCAATTGGAATTCATCTTATTTTCAGGAAGGGTCTATGTCAGAGCTTTGATTTAGCAAACTTCACATAGTCAACTATCATATAGTCTTCTACAATTGCTAACACTCACACAATACTAATGGTTATGGAGTTTCAATCGAACACTGAGAAAGATAGGGGCTTATAGTGTTGCCTCCCAACGTATTCACCTTTGGGTGATGTCAACAATAATAGCTCATGCTAACTTACATCCAATTGGATATATATATATATATATATATATATATATATATATATATATATCAGGATCTTTCCAACACGAGGTGCTTGCCAAAGGAAAAAATGAAAAAGGGAAAGGTGAAGATCACCTTGACTCTTGCATAAAGTAAAAGACATAAAGTAAAAGATAGACCCTTCGCATAGGGAAGCAGAGGTTGTCATGCGCTTTATGGTTGGATGCACACAATCTTAATGCAAAAGAACGTCACTTTATATTGCCACTTGTATATGGACCTTTATTATGCAGTCCGTCGCTTTTATTGCTTCCATAACAAGATCGTATAAAGCTTATTTTCTTCACACTAGTAGATCATACATATTTAGAGAGCAATTTTTTATTGCTTGCACCGATGACAACTTACTTGAAGGATCTTACTCAATCCATAGGTAGGTATGGTGGACTCTCATGGCAAAACTGGGTTTAAGGATATTTGGAAGCACAAGTAGTATCTCTACTTGATGCAAGGAATTTGGCTAGCAAGATGGGGAAAGGCAAGCTCAACATGTTTGAATGATCCATGACAATATACTTTAACTGAGATGTGAGAAAACATAACCCATTACGTTGTCTTCCTTGTCCAACATCAACTCCTTAACATGTCATACTTAATGAGTGCTCACAATTATAAAAGATGTCCAAGATAGTATATTTATATGTGAAATCTCTCTTCCTTCAATATTTTTTCATGAATTGTTCAAATGACCAATACAATGCTTGCTAACCTTCAATAAATTTACCACCTCTACTTCTTAGATGTGAAATCATTACTCCCCATGAGATAAGAAAATGAGACATATATAATTTCAGATTTATGACATTCAACCATTTACTCATAGGATATAAGTGAAGCACACGAATAAATGACAAACTACTCCAACAAGATATAAGTGAAGATCGATGAGTAGCTAAATAATTATGTAACTTATGTGAAGACTCTCTCTCAATAAAGAATTTCAGATCTTGGTATTGTATTCAAACAGCAAGCAAAACAAAATAGAATGACATTGCAAGGATAGCACAACTCATGTGAAGAAGCAAAAAATTAGGTTCAACCGATACTAACCGTAGTTGTTGAGGAAGAAAGGTGGGATGCCTAACGGGGCATCCCCAAGCTTACATGCTTGAGACTTCTTGAAATATTATCATGGGGTGCCTTGGGTATCCCCAAGCTTGAACTTTTGTGTCTCCTTAATTCCTCTCATATCATGATTTCTCTTTTTATCAAAAGCTTCATCCACACCAAACTCAACAAGAACTCGTGAGATAGGTTAGTATAAACCAATGCAAAACGTTATTATTTTCTACTGTAACAAATCACTAAAATTATTATTCAACATTGCATACTAAATGCCTCTGCATATTTAATATTGCTATCCTCAAATAGAATCATTAAACAAGCAACCATATGCAAACAATGCAAACATAACAGCAATCTGCCAAAACAGTATAGTCTGTAAAGAATGCAAGATTCATCCTACTTCCCTAACTCCAAACATTATGAGAAAACTACTACGCTATAGAAGATTTATCAGAGCTCAATATGCAAAATGTTTCAACATTATGTCATTCCCTGACTTTTCTAGGGAATTTTTGCAACAGCGGTAAACTTTCTGTTTTCAAACAGCAACATGTATACTAGCAAAATAAGCATGGTAAAGGCTATCCTTGACATTTTTATTGAAAATAAAGATGCAAAACATTATTATAAATAACAGCAAGCAAATACTAACAAAATAAAATGACGCTCCAAGCAAAACACATATCATGTGGTGAATAAAAATATAGCTCCAAGTAAAGTTACCGATGAACGAAGACGAAAGAGGGGATGCCATCCGGGGCATCCCCAATCTTAGGCTCTTTCCACTCCTTATTCCATAGTCCATCGAATCTTTACCCAAAACTTGAAAGCTTCACAACACAAAACTCAACAGAAAACTCGTAAGCTCCGTTAGTATATGAAAATAAATCACCACTTAGGTACTGTAATGAACTCATTATAAATTCATATTGGTGTAATATATACTGTATTCCAACTTGTCAATGGTTCATACCCTCTGATACTACTCATAGATTCATCAAAATAAGCAAACAACACATAGAAAACAGAATATGTCAAAAACAGAACAGTGTGTAGTAATCTGTATCAAACATATCCTTCTGAAACCCCAAAATCCTACCAAATTAGGAAGTCCTAAGCAATTTGTGTAACAATCCATATCAAAAAGAATCAGATCAGAAGCACGTTTCTGTGCATTAACAAAACTAATTTACTGGGTGCAAAAGTTTCTGATTTTCAGCAGGATCAACACAACTATCACCGTAAGCTATCCTAAAGGTCTTCCTTAGCACTTTATTGAAACAAAAGCTATAAAACATGATTACTATAGTAGCATAATCATGTGAACACACAAAAACAGGAAGGGTAAATATTGGATTGTCTCCTAACAAGTGCTTTTCTTTAATGCCTTTTTAGCTAGGCATGATGATGACAATGAAGATAAGAATTGAAACATAACGGGAGCATCATGAAGCATATGACTAGCACATTTAAGTCTAACACTCTTCCTATGCATAGGGATTTTATGAGCAAACAACTTATGGGAACAATAATCAACTAGCATAGGAAGGTAAAACAAGCATAACTTCAAGATTTTAAGCACATAGAGAGGAAACTTTATATTATTGCAATTCCTACAAGCATATGTTCCTCCCTCATAATAATTTTCAGTAGCATCATGAATGAATTCAACAATATAACCAGCACATAAAGCATTCTTTTGATGATCTACAAGCATAGAAAATTTACTACTCTCCACATAAGTAAATTTCTTCTCATGAATAGTAGTGGGAGCAAACTCAACAAAATAATTACCATGTGAAGCATAATCCAATTGAGAACTAAAATCATGATGACAAGTTTCATGGTTCTCATTATTCCTAATAGCATACAAGCCATCACAATAATCATCATATATAGCAACTTTGTTCTCATAATCAATTGGAACCTCTTCCGAAATAGTGGAATCATCACTAAATAATGTTGACACTCTTCCAAATCCACTTTCATGTTCATCACAATAAGATTCAACATCCTCCAAAATAGTGGGATCACTACTTCCTAAAGTTGACACTCTTCCGAACCCACTTTCATCAATATAATCATCATAAATAGGAGGCATGCTTTCATCATAATAAATTTGCTCATCAAAACTTGGGGGACAAAAAATATCATCTTCATCAAACATAGCATCCCCAAGCTTGTGGCTTTGCATATCATTAGCATCGTGGATATTCAAGTAATTCATACTAACAACATTGCAATCATGCTCATCATACAAATATTTAGTACCAAACATTTTATAGACTTCTTCTTCTAGCACTTGAGCACAATTTTCCTTTTCATCATACGTAAGAAAATATTAAAAAGATGAAGCGTATGAAACAAACTCAACTCCATTTTTTGTAGTTTTCTTTTATAAACTAAACTAGTGATAAAACAAGAAAAAAAAAGATTCGATTGCAAGATCTAAAGATATACCTTCAAGCACTCACCTCCCCGGCAACGATGCCGAAAAAGAGCTTAGTTGACGGGGTGTGAGTGCCGCTTACCTAGCCTCCCTGGCAACGGCGCCAGAAAAGAGCTTGATGTCTACTACACAACCTTCTTCTTGTAGACGTTGTTGGGCCTCCAAGTGTAGGGGTTTGTAGGATAGTAGCAAATTTCCCTCAAGTGGATGACCTAAGGTTTATCAATCCGTGGGAGGCGTAGGATGAAGATGGTCTCTCTCAAACAACCCTACAACCAAATAACAAAGAGTCTCTTGTGTCCCCAACACACCCAATACAATGGTAAATTGTATAGGTGCACTAGTTCGGTGAAGAGATGGTGATACAAGTGCAATATGTATGGTAGATATAGGTTTTTGCAATTTGAAAATATAAAAACAGTAAGGTAAGTAGTGATAAAACTGAGCGTAAAAAGGTATTGCAATGGTAGGAAACAAGGCCTAAGGTTCATACTTTCACTAGTGCAAGTTCTCTCAACAATAATAACATAATTGGATCATATAACTATCCCTCAACATGCAACAAAGAGTCACTCCAAAGACACTAATAGCGGAGAACAAACGAAGAGATTATGGTAGGGTACGAAACCACCTCAAAGTTATCATTTCTGTTCTATCTATTCAAGAGTCCGTAGTAAAATAACATGAAGCTATTCTTTTCGTTCAATCTATCATAGAGTTCATACTAGAATAACACCTTAAGACACAAATCAACAAAAACCCTAATGTCACCTAGATACTCCATTGTCACCTCAAGTATCCGTGGGCATGATTATACGATATGCATCACACAATCTCAAATTCATCTATTCAACCAACACAAAGTACTTCAAAGCGTGCCCCAAAGTTTCTACCGAAGAGTCAAGACGAAAACATGTGCCAACCCCTATGCATAGGTTCATGGGCGGAACCCGCAAGTTGATCACCAAAACATATATCAAGTGGATCACGTGATATCCCATTGTCACCACAGATAAGCACGGCAAGACATACATCAAGTGTTCTCAAATCCTTAAAGACTCAATCCGGCAAGATAACTTAAAAGGGAAAACTCAATTCATCACAAGAGAGTAGAGGGGGAGAAACATCATAAGATCCAACTATAGTAGCAAAGCTCGTGATACATCAAGATCGTGCCATAGAGAGAACACGAGAGAGAGAAAGAGAGAGATCAAACACATATTACTGGTACATACCCTCGGCCCCAAGGGTGAACTACTCCCTCCTCGTCATGGAGAGCACCGGGATGATGAAGATGGCCACCGGTGAGGGATCCCCCCTCCGGCAGGGTGCCGGAACGGGCTCCCGAGAGTTTTTTGGTGGCTACAGAGGCTTGCGGCGGCAGAACTCCCGATCTGTTTTGTTGTTCGATGTTTTAGGGTATATGGGAATATATAGGCGAAAGAAGTCGGTCAGGGGAGCCTCGAGGGACCCATGAGGGTTGAGGGCGCGCCCAGGGGGTGGGCGCTCCCCCTAGCTGATGGCCTCATCGACGCTTCCCTGGCTTGCACTCCAACTTCCCTGGATCACGTTCGTTCCAAAAATTACGCTCCCGAAGGTTTCATTCCATTTGGACTCTGTTTGATATTCCTTTTCTTCGAAATACTGAAATAGGCAATAAAACAACAATATGGGCTGGGCCTCTGGTTTATAGGTTAGTACCAAAAGTAATATAAAAGTGTATAATAAAGCCCGTAAAAATCCAAAACAGATAATAATATAGCATGAATGCTTCATAAATTATAGCTACGTTGGAGACGTATCAGCATCCCCAAGCTTAATTCCTGCTCGTCCTCGAGTAGGTAAATGATAAAAGAAAGAATTTATGAAGTGTGAATGTTAGCAGGTGCAAAAGTTTGATCAATGATAATTTCAATCACCTTTTCTAGCATGATTATTTGTCATAACAGTAGTTCATCTCATAAAACTTCTCACGAACCAGTAACAAGCAATTCACATGTTAAAGCATAGACCATAAACTTTCTTGAAAACTAGCAAACTTCATTCTCAGTAATCAACACTTGCAATTCATCATATTTTCAGGAAGGGTCTGTGTCAGAGATTTGATTTAGCAAACTTCACATACTCAACTATCATATAGTCTTCTACAATTGCTAACACTCACACAATCCTAATGGTTATGGAGTTTCAATCGGACACTGAGAAAGATAGGGGCTTATAGTGTTGCCTCCCAATGTATTCACCTTTGGGTGATGTCAACAATAATAGTTCATGCTAACTTACATCCAATTGGATATATATATATATATATATATATATATATATCAGGATCTTTCCAACACGAGGTGCTTGCCAAAGGATAAAATGAAAAAGGGAAAGGTGAAGATCACCTTGACTCTTGCATAAAGTAAAAGACATAAAGTAAAAGATAGGCCCTTCGCATAGGGAATCAGAGGTTGTCATGCGCTTTTATGGTTGGATGCACAAAATCTTAATGCAAAAGAACATCACTTTATATTGCCACTTGTATATGGACCTTTATTATGCAGTCCGTCGCTTTTATTGCTTCCATAACAAGATCGTATAAAGCTTATTTTCTTCACACTAATAGATCATACATATTTAGAGAGCAATTTTTTATTACTTGCACCGATGACAACTTAGTTGAAGGATCTTACTCAATCTATAGGTAGGTATGGTGGACTCTCATGGCAAAACTGGGTTTAAGGATATTTGGAAGCACAAGTAGTATCTCTACTTGATGCAAGGAATTTGGCTAGCAAGAGGGGGAAAGGCAAGCTCAACATGTTTGAATAATCCATGACAATATACTTTATCTGAGATGTGAGAAAACATAACCCATTACGTTGTCTTCCTTGTCCAACATCAACTCCTTAGCATGTCATACTTAATGAGTGCTCACAATTATAAAAGATGTCCAAGATAGTATATTTATATGTGAAATCTCTCTTCCTTCAATATTCTTTCATGAATTGTTCAAATGACCAATACAATGCTTGCTAACCTTCAATAAATTTACCACTTCTACTTCTTAGATGTGAAGTCATTACTCCCCATGAGATAAGCAAATGAGATATATATAATTTCAGATTTATGACATTCAACCATTTACTCATAGGATATAAGTGAAGCACACGAGTAAATGACAAACTACTCCAACAAGATATAAGTGAAGATCGATGAGTACCTAAATAATTATGTAACTTATGTGAAGACTCTCTCTCTCAATAAAGAATTTCAGATCTTGGTATTGTATTCAAACAGCAAGCAAAACAAAATAGAATGACATTGCAAGGATAGCACAACTCATGTGAAGAACCAAAAACTTAGGTTCAACCGATACTAACCGATAGTTGTTGAGGAAGAAAGGTGGGATGCCTAACGGGGCATCCCCAAGCTTAGATGCTTGAGACTTCTTGAAATATTATCATGGAGTGCCTTGGGTATCCCCAAGCTTGAACTTTTGTGTCTCCTTAATTCCTCTCATATCATGATTTATCTTTTTATCAAAAGCTTCATCCACACCAAACTCAACAAGAACTCGTGAGATAGGTTAGTATAAACCAATGCAAAACCTTATCATTTTCTACTGTAACAAATCACTAAAATTATTATTCAACATTGCATACTAAATGCCTCTGCATATTTAATACTGCTATCCTCAAATAGAATCATTAAACAAGCAACCATATGCAAACAATGCAAACATAACAGCAATCTGCCAAAACAGTATAGTCTGTAAAGAATGCAAGATTCATCATACTTCCCTAACTCCAAACATTATGAGAAAAATACTACGCTATAGAAGATTTATCTGAGCTCAATATGCAAAAAGTTTCACCATTATATCATTCCCTGACTTTTCTAGGGAATTTTTGCAACAGCGGTAAACTTTCTATTTTCAAACAGCAACATGTATACTAGCAAAATAAGCATGGTAAAGGATATGCTTGACTTTTTTATTGAACATAAAGATGCAAAACATTATTATAAATAACAGAAGGCAAATACTAACAAAATAAAATGACGATCCAAGCAAAACACATATCATGTGGTGAATAAAAATATAGCTCCAAGTAAAGTTACCGATGAACGAAGACGAAAGAGGGGATGCCATCCGTGGCATCCCCAAGCTTAGGCTCTTGGTTGTCCTTGAATATTACCTTGGAGTTCCTTGGGCATCCCCATCTTTGGCTCTTGCCACTCCTTATTACATAGTCCATCGAATCTTTACCCAAAACTTGAAAGCTTCACAACACAAAACTCAAAAGAAAACTCGTAAGCTCCGTTAGTATAAGAAAATAAATCACCACTTAGGTACTGTAATGAACTCATTCTAAATTCATATTGGTGTAATATATACTGTATTCCAACTTGTCTATGGTTCATACCCTCCAATACTACTCATAGATTCATCAAAGTAAGCAAACAACACATAGAAAACAGAATCTGACAAAAACAGAACAGTCTATAGTAATCTGTATCAAACGTATACTTATGGAACCGCAAAAATCCTACCAAATTAGCAAGTACTAAGAAATTTGTGAAACAATCCATATCAAAAAGTGTCAGATCAGAAGCACGTTTCTGTGAATTAACAAAACTAATTTACTGGGTGCAAAAGTTTCTGATTTTCAGCAGGATCAACACAACTATCACCGTAAGCTATCCTAAAGGTCTTACTTAGCACTTTATTGAAACAAATGCTATAAAACATGATTACTACAGTAGCATAATCATGTGAACACACAAAAACAGGAAGGGTAAATATTGGATTGTCTCCCAACAAGCGCTTTTCTTTAATGCCTTTTTAGCTAGGCATGATGATGACAATGAAGATAAGAATTGAAACATAACGGGAGCATCATGAAGCATATGACTAGCACATTTAAGTCTAACCCTCTTCCTATGCATAGGGATTTTGTGAGAAAACAACTTATGGGAACAATAATCAACTAGCATAGGAAGGTAAAACAAGCATAACTTCAAGATTTTAAGCACATAGAGAGGAAACTTTATATTATTGCAATTCCTACAAGCATATGTTCCTCCCTCATAATAATTTTCAGTAGCATCATGAATGAATTCAACAATATAACCAGCACATAAAGCATTCTTTTGATGATCTACAAGCATAGAAAATTTACTACTCTCCACATAAGTAAATTTCTTCTCATGAATAGTAGTGGGAGCAAACTCAACAAAATAATTACCATGTGAAGCATAATCCAATTGAGAACTAAAATCATGATGACAAGTTTCATGGTTCTCATTATTCCTAATAGCATACAAGTCATCACAATAATCATCATATATAGCAACTTTGTTCTCATAATCAATTGGAACCTCTTCCGAAATAGTGGAATCATCACTAAATAAAGTTGACACTCTTCCAAATCCACTTTCATGTTCATCACAATAAGATTCAACATCCTCCAAAATAGTGGGATCACTACTTCCTAAAGTTGACACTCTTCCGAACCCACTTTCATCAATATAATCATCATAAATAGGAGGCATGCTTTCATCATAATAAATTTGCTCATCAAAACTTGGGGGACAAAAAATATCATCTTCATCAAACATAGCATCCCCAAGCTTGTGGCTTTGCATATCATTAGCATCGTGGATATTCAAGTAATTCATACTAACAACATTGCAATCATGCTCATCATACAAAGATTTAGTACCAAACATTTTATAGACTTCTTCTTCTAGCACTTGAGCACAATTTTCCTTTTCATCATACGTAAGAAATATATTAAAAAGATCAAGCGTATGAAACAAACTCAACTCCATTTTTTGTAGTTTTCTTTTATAAACTAAACTAGTGATAAAACAAGAAACAAAAAGATTCGATTGCAAGATCTAAAGATATACCTTCAAGCACTCACCTCCCCGGCAACGATGCCGGAAAAGAGCTTAGTTGACGGGGTGTGAGTGCCGCTTACCTAGCCTCCCTGGCAACGGCGCAAGAAAAGAGCTTGATGTCTACTACACAACCTTCTTTTTGTAGACGTTGTTGGGCCTCCAAGTGTAGGGGTTTGTAGGATAGTAGCAAATTTCCCTCAAGTGGATGACCTAAGGTTTATCAATCCGTGGGAGGCGTAGGATGAAGATGGTCTCTCTCAAACAACCCTGCAACCAAATAACAAAGAGTCTCTTGTGTCCCCAACACATCCAATACAATGGTAAATTGCATAGGTGCACTAGTTCGGCGAAGAGATGGTGATACAAGTGCATTATGTATGGTAGATATAGGTTTTTGCAATCTGAAAATATAAAAACAGTAAGGTAAGTAGTGATAAAAGTGAGCATAAAAAGGTATTGCAATGGTAGGAAACAAGGCCTAAGGTTCATACTTTCACTAGTGCAAGTTCTCTCAACAATAATAACATAATTGGATCATATAACTATCCCTCAACATGCAACAAAGAGTCACTCCAAAGACACTAATAGCGGAGAACAAACGAAGAGATTATGGTAGGGTACGAAACCACCTCAAAGTTATCCTTTCTGTTCTATCTATTCAAGAGTCCGTAGTAAAATAACATGAAGCTATTCTTTCCGTTCAATCTATCATAGAGTTCATACTAGAATAACACCTTAAGACACAAATCAACAAAAACCCTAATGTCACCTAGATACTCCATTGTCACCTCAAGTATCCGTGGGCATGATTATACGATATGCATCACACAATCTCAAATTCATCTATTCAACCAACACAAAGTACTTCAAAGCGTGCCCCAAAGTTTCTACCGAAGAGTCAAGACGAAAACATGTGCCAACCCCTATGCATAGGTTCATGGGCGGAACCCGCAAGTTGATCACCAAAACATATATCAAGTGGATCACATGATATCCCATTGTCACCACAGATAAGCACGGCAAGACATACATCAAGTGTTCTCAAATCCTTAAAGACTCAATCCGGCAAGATAACTTAAAAGGGAAAACTCAATTCATCACAAGAGAGTAGAGGGGTAGAAACATCATAAGATCCAACTATAGTAGCAAAGCTCGCGATACATCAAGATCGTGCCATAGAGAGAACACGAGAGAGAGAAAGAGAGAGATCAAACACATATTACTGGTACATACCCTCGGCCCCAATGGTGAACTACTCCCTCCTCGTCATGGAGAGCGCCAGGATGATGAAGATGGCCACCGGTGAGGGATCCCCCCTCCGGCAGGGTGCCGAAACGGGCTCCCGAGAGTTTTTTGGTGGCTATAGAGGCTTGCGGCGGCAGAACTCCCGTTCTGTTTTGTTGTTCGATGCTTTAGGGTATATGGGAATATATAGGCGAAAGAAGTCGGTCAGGGGAGCCTCGAGGGACCCATGAGGGTTGAGGGCGCGCCCAGGGGGTGGGCGCTCCCCCTAGCTCATGGCCTCATCGACGCTTCCCTGGCTTGCACTCCAACTTCCCTGGATCACGTTTGTTCCAAAAATTACGCTCCCGAAGGTTTCATTCCATTTGGACTCCCTTTGATATTCCTTTTCTTCGAAATACTGAAATAGGCAATAAAACAGCAATATGGGTTGGGCCTCTGGTTAATAGGTTAGTACCAAAAGTAATATAAAAGTGTATAATAAAGCCCGTAAAAATCCAAAACAGATAATAATATAGCATGAATGCTTCATAAATTATAGATACGTTGGAGACGTATCAGCATCCCCAAGCTTAATTCCTGCTCGTCCTCGAGTAGGTAAATGATAAAAGAAAGAATTTATGAAGTGTGAATGTTAGCAGGTGCAAAAGTTTGATCAATGATAATTTCAATCACCTTTTCTAGCATGATTATTTGTCATAACAGTAGTTCATCTCATAAAACTTCTCACGAACCAGTAACAAGCAATTCACATGTTAAAACATAGACCATAAACTTTCTTGAAAACTAGCAAACTTCATTCTCAGTCATCAACACTTGCAATTCATCATATTTTCAAGAAGGGTCTGTGTCAGAGATTTGATTTAGCAAACTTCACATACTCAACTATCATATAGTCTTCTACAATTGCTAACACTCACACAATACTAATGGTTATGGAGTTTCAATCGGACACTGAGAAAGATAGGGGCTTATAGTGTTGCCTCCCAATGTATTCACCTTTGGGTGATGTCAACAATAATAGTTCATGCTAACTTACATCCAATTGGATATATATATATATATATCAGGATCTTTCCAACACGAGGTGCTTGCCAAAGGATAAAATGAAAAAGGGAAAGGTGAAGATCACCTTGACTCTTGCATAAAGTAAAAGACAAAAAGTAAAAGATAGGCCCTTCGCATAGGGAAGCAGAGGTTGTCATGCGCTTTTATGGTTGGATGCACAAAATCTTAATGCAAAAGAACATCACTTTATATTGCCACTTGTATATGGACCTTTATTATGTAGTCCGTCGCTTTTATTGCTTCCATAACAAGATCGTATAAAGCTTATTTTATTCACACTAATAGATCATACATATTTAGAGAGCAATTTTTTATTACTTGCACCGATGACAACTTAGTTGAAGGATCTTACTCAATCTATAGGTAGGTATGGTGGACTCTCATGGCAAAACTGGGTTTAAGGATTTTTGGAAGCACAAGTAGTATCTCTACTTGATGCAAGGAATTTGGCTAGCAAGAGGGGGAAAGGCAAGCTCAACATGTTTGAATGATCCATGACAATATACTTTATCTGAGATGTGAGAAAACATAACCCATTATGTTGTCTTCCTTGTCCAACATCAACTCCTTAGCATGTCATACTTAATGAGTGCTCACAATTATAAAAGATGTCCAAGATAGTATATTTATATGTGAAATCTCTCTTCCTTCAATATTCTTTCATGAATTGTTCAAATGACCAATACAATGCTTGCTAACCTTCAATAAATTTACCACTTCTACTTCTTAGATGTGAAGTCATTACTCCCCATGAGATAAGCAAATGGGATATATATATAATTTCAGATTTATGACATTCAACCATTTACTCATAGGATATAAGTGAAGCACACGAGTAAATGACAAACTACTCCAACAAGATATAAGTGAAGATCGATGAGTACCTAAATAATTATGTAACTTATGTGAAGACTCTCTCTCTCAATAAAGAATATCAGATCTTGGTATTGTATTCAAACAGCAAGCAAAACAAAATAGAATGACATTGCAAGGATAGCACAACTCATGTGAAGAACCAAAAACTTAGGTTCAACCGATACTAACCGATAGTTGTTGAGGAAGAAAGGTGGGATGCCTAACGGGGCATCCCCAAGCTTAGATGCTTGAGACTTCTTGAAATATTATCATGGAGTGCCTTGGGTATCCCCAAGCTTGAACTTTTGTGTCTCCTTAATTCCTCTCATATCATGATTTATCTTTTTATCAAAAGCTTCATCCACACCAAACTCAACAAGAACTCGTGAGATAGGTTAGTATAAACCAATGCAAAACCTTATCATTTTCTACTGTAACAAATCACTAAAATTATTATTCAACATTGCATACTAAATGCCTCTGCATATTTAATACTGCTATCCTCAAATAGAATCATTAAACAAGCAACCATATGCAAACAATGCAAACATAACAGCAATCTGCCAAAACAGTATAGTCTGTAAAGAATGCAAGATTCATCATACTTCCCTAACTCCAAACATTATGAGAAAAATACTACGCTATAGAAGATTTATCAGAGCTCAATATGCAAAAAGTTTCAACATTATATCATTCCCTGACTTTTCTAGGGAATTTTTGCAACAGCGGTAAACTTTCTATTTTCAAACAGCAACATGTATACTAGCAAAATAAGCATGGTAAAGGCTATCCTTGACATTTTTATAGAACATAAAGATGCAAAACATTATTATAAATAACAGAAAGCAAATACTAACAAAAGAAAATGACGATCCAAGAAAAACACATATCATGTGGTGAATAAAAATATAGCTCCAAGTAAAGTTACCGATGAACGAAGACGAAAGAGGGGATGCCATCCGGGGCATCCCCAAGCTTAGGCTCTTGGTTGTCCTTGAATATTACCTTGGAGTTCCTTGGGCATCCCCATCTTTGGCTCTTTCCACTCCTTATTACATAGTCCATTGAATCTTTACCCAAAACTTGAAAGCTTCACAACACAAAACTCAACAGAAAACTCGTAAGCTCCGTTAGTATAAGAAAATAAATCACCACTTAGGTACTGTAATGAACTCATTCTAAATTCATATTGGTGTAATATATACTTTATTCCAACTTTTCTATGGTTCATACCCTCCAATACTACTCATAGATTCATCAAAGTAAGCAAACAACACATAGAAAACAGAATCTGACAAAAACAGAACAGTCTGTAGTAATCTGTATCAAACGTATACTTATGGAACCGCAAAAATCCTACCAAATTAGCAAGTCCTAAGAAATTTGTGAAACAATCCATATCAAAAAGTGTCAGATCAGAAGCATGTTTCTGTGAATTAACAAAACTAATTTACTGGGTGCAAAAGTTTCTGATTTTCAGCAGGATCAACACAACTATCACCGTAAGCTATCCTAAAGGTCTTACTTAGCACTTTATTGAAACAAATGCTATAAAACATGATTACTACAGTAGCATAATCATGTGAACACACAAAAACAGGAAGGGTAAATATTGGATTGTCTCCCAACAAGCGCTTTTCTTTAATGCCTTTTTAGCTAGGCATGATGATGACAATGAAGATAAGAATTGAAACATAATGGGAGCATCATGAAGCATATGACTAGCACATTTAAGTCTAACCCTCTTCCTATGCATAGGGATTTTGTGAGAAAACAACTTATGGGAACAATAATCAACTAGCATAGGAAGGTAAAACAAGCATAACTTCAAGATTTTAAGCACATAGAGAGGAAACTTTATATTATTGCAATTCCTACAAGCATATGTTCCTCCCTCATAATAATTTTCAGTAGCATCATGAATGAATTAAACAATATAACCAGCACATAAAGCATTCTTTTGATGATCTACAAGCATAGAAAATTTACTACTCTCCACATAAGTAAATTTCTTATGAATAGTAGTGGGAGCAAACTCAACAAAATAATTACCATGTGAAGCATAATCCAATTGAGAACTAAAATCATGATGACAAGTTTCATGGTTCTCATTATTCCTAATAGCATACAAGTCATCACAATAATCATCATATATAGCAACTTTGTTCTCATAATCCATTGGAACCTCTTCCGAAATAGTGGAATCATCACTAAATAAAGTTGACACTCTTCCAATTCCACTTTCATGTTCATCACAATAAGATTCAACATCCTCCAAAATAGTGGGATCACTACTTCCTAAAGTTGACACTCTTCCGAACCCACTTTCATCAATATAATCATCATAAATAGGAGGCATGCTTTCATCATAATAAATTTGCTCATCAAAACTTGGGGGACAAAAAATATCATCTTCATCAAACACAGCATCCCCAAGCTTGTGGCTTTGCATATCATTAGCATCGTGGATATTCAAGTAATTCATACTAACAACATTGCAATCATGCTCATCATACAAAGATTTAGTACCAAACATTTTATAGACTTCTTCTTCTAGCACTTGAGCACAATTTTCCTTTTCATCATACGTAAGAAAGATATTAAAAAGATGAAGCGTATGAAACAAACTCAACTCCATTTTTTGTATTTTTCTTTTATAAACTAAACTAGTGATAAAACAAGAAACAAAAAGATTCGATTGCAAGATCTAAAGATATACCTTCAAGCACTCACCTCCCCGGCAACGATGCCGGAAAAGAGCTTAGTTGATGGGGTGTGAGTGCCGCTTACCTATCCTCCCTGGCAACGGCGCAAGAAAAGAGCTTGATGTCTACTACACAACCTTCTTTTTGTAGACGTTGTTGGGCCTCCAAGTGTAGGGGTTTGTAGGATAGTAGCAAATTTCCCTCAAGTGGATGACCTAAGGTTTATCAATCCGTGGGAGGCGTAGGATGAAGATGGTCTCTCTCAAACAACCCTGCAACCAAATAACAAAGAGTCTCTTGTGTCCCCAACACACCCAATACAATGGTAAATTGTATAGGTGCACTAGTTCGGCGAAGAGATGGTGATACAAGTGCAATATGTATGGTAGATATAGGTTTTTGCAATCTGAAAATATAAAAACAGCAAGGTAAGTAGTGATAAAAGTGAGCGTAAACGGTATTGCAATGGTAGGAAACAAGGCCTAAGGTTCATACTTTCACTAGTGCAAGTTCTCTCAACAATAATAACATAATTGGATCATATAACTATCCCTCAACATGCAACAAAGAGTCACTCCAAAGCCACTAATAGCGGAGAACAAACAAAGAGATTATGGTAGGGTACGAAACCACCTCAAAGTTATCCTTTCTGTTCTATCTATTCAAGAGTCCGTAGTAAAATAACATGAAGCTATTCTTTTCGTTCAATCTATCATAGAGTTCATACTAGAATAACACCTTAAGACACAAATCAACAAAAACCCTAATGTCACCTAGATACTCCATTGTCACCTCAAGTATCCGTGGGCATGATTATACGATATGCATCACACAATCTCAAATTCATCTATTCAACCAACACAAAGTACTTCAAAGAGTGCCCCAAAGTTTCTACCGGAGAGTTAAGACGAAAACGTGTGCCAACCCCTATGCATAGGTTCATGGGCGTTACCTGCAAGTTCATCACCAAAACATATATCAAGTGGATCACGTGATATCCCATTGTCACCACAGATAAGCACGGCAAGACATACATCAAGTGTTCTCAAATCCTTAAAGACTCAATCCGGCAAGATAACTTAAAAGGGAAAACTCAATTCATCACAAGAGAGTAGAGGGGGAGAAACATCATAAGATCCAACTATAGTAGCAAAGCTCGCGATACATCAAGATCATGCCATAGAGAGAACACAAGAGAGAGAGAGAGAGAGAGCTCAAACACATAGTACTGGTACATACCCTCAGCCCCGAGGGTGAACTACTCCCTCCTCGTCATGGAGAGCATCGGGATGATGAAGATGGCAACCGGTGAGGGATCCCCCCTCCGGCAGGGTGCCAGAATAGGCTCCTGAAAGTTTTTTGGTGGCTACAGAGGCTTGCGGCGGCAGAACTCCCGATCTGTTTTGTTGTTCGATGTTTTTAGGGTATATGGGAATATATAGGCGAAAGAAGTCGGTTAGGGGTGTCGTGGTTCTAAGTCTGACAGTAGAATGGGGGTAGGTATGGAGAGGCAAGATCCTAGATATGGAGTAGTTGTACACACGAGTGTTTAGCGAGTTCAGGCCCTTCTCGGAGGAAGTAATATTCCTGCGTCTCGGAGCCCGGAGGCGGTCGACTGATTTTGTGTATATCAGTTACAGGGGTGCGAACCCCTCTACTAGTGGAGGGGGGTAGCTTATATAGAGGACACCAGGACCCCAGCCATCCCACGTAGCAGAGGATTAAAGTACATTAAGGCCGGGAGTTACTGGTAACGCCCTACTTAAAGTGTCATCATGACCATTAAGACTACTTAATTACAGACCGTTTGGATGCAGAGTAGATCCTGAACTCTTGATGGTCGAGTGGGTCTTGATGGTCGAGTGTCTTCAGGTTTGTCGAGTGTCTTCTAGCCGGTCGAGTGGAGTCTCTCTTGGTCGACTGGAAGGTAGCTTCGTCTAAGGATGTCCTTGGGCATGGTATCCTAGATAGGTCTATGACCCTACCCTAGGTACATATCCTCATCATTAGCCCCCGAATGGATCGAGGTTTGAGTGAGGAAGGAGTTGATGATTTTCTCTGACTCATTTCGTGCGCTTTGATTGTGTCGTATGTTGGATTGGCGATTTTTCTTTCGGTGTTGGCGTCAACTTTTACTCCAGTCGCCTTGATCCATTCTTATCTTCTGTCGAGTGAACTTTTGAACTTTGGAGAACTCCCAAGCGACGGATCGTGGGAAAGATATTGTCTGACAGATTGATCTGCTGCTAGCGGATTTTGCGGGATCCAAAATTTGGGAAGCGCGCGAAGCGGGGCGGTCCGCGGCAATCGGACGGGATAAGGCGTGGACGCCTCGATTTCTGCGCCGCCTTTTTCGCCACATATCATGCGTGCGCGACTGTTTCAGGATGTGACAGGATCGCTCGGACCCACTCGTCAGCCACTCGGAAACGCCCTTATATAAAGCGTCGGGGGAGGGTTTTTTGAACAGTGCCTTCCCATTCTTCTCTCTTCCCTCTCTGCCTCCGCCCACTGTGCCTGCTCCCAGCTCCGCCTATCCACCTCTTGCGCGCTTCGCCGGCGACAATGGTGAAGGAGAAGACGGCGGCCCTAGAGCGCGCGAAGAAGGCGACGGTGACGGGGCAAGCGAAGGGGAGACCGTCCAGTCGGGGCGGATCTTCGTCGAGGTCCCGCCTGCCGAAGGGTTGGGTCCAAGGGGATTGGATCCGCTCGACCATCACAGAGAAAGATCTCAACGACCTGGCCAATGAGGGACTGATCCCCCACGGGTCAGCGAGGCTCCCAGGGTTCGAGTGTCAACCGCAGCCGCAAGAGGGTGAGTGCGTTCTCTTAGCCACTCATGTAGATCGTGGTTTTTCTCTGCCGCCGAGTGTGTTCTTCCGTGGGTTTCTGAATTCCTTTGGGGCGCAACTCCACCATTTCAATCCCAATTCCATCGCCTATCTTGCTGCCTTTGTGTCCATGTGTGAGAACTTCCTGGGTTGTCGACCGCACTGGGGTCTCTTCAAGCACATATTCACCTGTCGCTCACAGACAGTAAAAAAGGCGAGTCCGAATGATGAGAGGACCAAGGTTATTCAGATGTGCGGGGGTCTTGGGATTCAGTTGATGAATAAGAGCACTTTCCCAGCCATGACCCTTCCTGAGTCGGTCAGAGGGTGGAAGTCGACTTGGTTCTACTGCCAAGACGAGTCGGCGCCGGGGCAGTCGACTGGTCTCCCTCCATTCTCCATGGACCGAGTGGACAAACCGTCTTATCTGAAGGTGCTTCTGGATGGACCCGAGTGGTGTCTTCGGTACAGCAGTACAGCCACATCGGGTGACCTCGGTACTGGAGCGGTTGGATGCGCCGCCTAAGGAAGACTTCCAGAAGATCCATGCCTGTCACTCTGTCCCGAACGAGTTGGACCACGCGCTCCATCAACATTTTTACCTCGAATGCCACGCTGGAGAGGTGGGTGGCCGCCATCACAGGGAACAAGGACAACCCTCGAGGGGCTAGGAGGATCCCGCCACTCGACTGTACTTATACGCCGGACGCGGTATGGCCACTTATCCCTGATTGTGATCTTGCTTTATCCCTTCTGCTTTGCCGCGAATTGGTCGATTGATCTTTGTTTTGTTGTCTGACAGGCCACCACCGAATTGTACTCGATGCCCAATGGGGCGCAGACGTCGACCGAGGAGGAGGAAGGAAGCGGGGGCGAAAGCCCGGAGGAGTGGGATTCGGATGCTGACGACAACGACGAGGGTGATGAATCTGGTGAGGAGGAAGAAGAGGAGGAGGAGGAGGAAGTTGCACCTCCCCACTCGGAAAGACGCTCGAAGCTTGCCCATGATCCCGCGACTGAGCGGCGTAAGGGGGTCGCAACCGCTTCCCAGTCGACCAAGCGTCCTCGGACTACTTCTCCGGCACCGACTGAGAAGGCTCCGAAGCAATCTCGAGTGGCGCCGTCGAAGCCTGCAAAGGTCTTGCCGAAGATGAAGATGGTGATCCCCACTATCTCAGGGTAATGGTAGTTTTGAGCTTTCCCTGTTTCATGAACTTGTTCTTGGTCGACTCATGGGCCAATCGACTGACTTTTGGAACTGCAGCGCTGCTACTTCCGACACTTCGGCGAGGGCCGAAGACCACGAGATGGAGGATGCTACAACCTCAAAACCTGGTATGACTCTTGTGCTGCCGTTTTCAGTCGACTGACTTATTGTCTCTAATTTTGATTCTTTCTGCAGTTTCATCTAACATTATTATTGACCTTCCTGACGACGACGAAGAACCACCACGGCCGAGGAGAAGCAAGAAAACGTCTGCTAGCAAGGCGACTCAGGATGTGCCGGCACCCGAGACGTTGGTCGTGGAGGGAGACAATGTCACTCGACCCACCGTAACCTTCGCGGTGCCATTGATGAGTGCTCGCCCTTCATCGTCGAGTGCTGCTCAACCCTCGCTTTTCTCCACCTACCCCGTTCCAGAAGACCAAGCCAGTGCTGCTAGAGAAGCGATACGCCAAGCGACGGTCATGATGGAGCAAGTGAAGGCGATACGAGAATCTAGCCAGGCAGCCTATGACGCCAGTTCGGCTCTTCAGAGTAATGTTCAGGTCAGTCGGTCACTGCCTGTTCTGTTAGGATATGATATCTGTAAACTCTTCTTTCTGCAATTCTTAGAATTTGTCCTGCACCCACTGGGTGTGTCGATTGAAATTCTGCACTAGTGGGGGCACGCTGAGTGCACCCACTGGGTGTAGTCCCCAAGGCTATGGTCGACTGCTGGCAGTCGACTATAGTCTTTATGTCTTAAGTTTTTTCCTTACTTGACTAGGTCGAATAGATTCATAGACCGGTGGGGGCACGCTGAGTGCACCAACTGGGTGTAGTCCCCGAGACTGTGGTCGACTGCTTGCAGTCGATTATAGTCTGAAGAACACCTCCAATTTTTTTTATTTTTTTTGTGTTGTCAGTCGACTGGTCGACTCTAACTGATGAAACTAGTGGGCGCACGCTGAGTGCACCCACTGGGTGTAGTCCCCGAGACTATGGTCGAATGTTTGCATTCGGCCGTAGTCTTAGAAACGCTATGATTTTTCCTTACTCGGAAGTGAATTGTCTTTGACATCTGTCGATTGGTTCTTCGTAGAAATCCTGTGACCTTGCGGCTCGTTATACTGAGTTGGAGAACAAACACATTCAGCTCGAGCTCGATCTGAAACTGGCCCAAGAGAACTTGACGAAGGCGAAGGAGGAAGCTAAAGGTATGCTTGGTGAGGCCTTTGACGACTGCCTTTGCCTCTCACTTGTTTCCGAATCTAATCTCACTGTAACTTTGCAGGCAAAGTGAGGGATGCCCTGAAGAAACAAGAGCTTGACTTGGCTGAGATGCAAAAAACTGCTTTAGAGAAGACCAGGCTAGCGGATGAGAAGCTGGCTTCAGTGACTAAGCTTGAAGAAGAAAACACCAATCTGAAAGCTGCTCTTGATGCTGCCAACCAGGAGGTCAATCGACTGAAAAGCGACAAGTCCACCCTGAATGACAAGGCCAGTAAATTGAAGAGAAAGAAGAATGATCTAGAGGCATATCTGGGTGGACTCGCCAAGAAGTTGTTCCTCATGCTTGAAGGTAATCCTTTGTATCAAACAAATATTTTAATTGTGACCTCCGACTGTTTGTCTTGACTCGGTGGTTGTGCTTGCAGAATTTTGTCAGAACTTTGAAGAGGAGACTAGTCGACTGGAAGTAAACCTGGACCCCATCAACTCCCCTGTGAAAGATGAAGTCGCCATGAACGTGCTCTGACTTGAATCTCGTGTTGCTGCCGTCATCGATTATCTTGCAAGGCTGAAGGTCGCAACTTCCCGCATCGACACAACACTCTGGCCAAGAGAGACACTCCAGAACGACCTCGAGTCTCTGATGACTCGACTGAACAAGGTCCCAAGTCGAGTGCAGGAGTGGAAGAAGTCTTCGGCCAGGTGCGGCGCAAATGTTGCTCTGTCTCTGGTCCGCGTTCACTGCAAGGATGCACGAGAGGACAAGTTGGTGGCTCTTAGGGTGGCCAACACCAAGAAGCACGATTTCAAATCTTTCGTGGAGACCTTCATTGCCGCTGCCACTCGGATTGCAGATGGAATTGATCTGGACGAGTTTGTGGCACCTTCCAGCCCTCCACAGGAGGGGTGAAAAACTTTTGAGCTTGATACTTTAAATTTGCCTCGGTATGCCGAGTGAGTTTTGTAACCGACAAACCTTAACAGGCCTAGCGCCTGAGCACTTTCGGTTTCGTTAGGTGTTATCCGAACTTGGGTTCGTCGCTGAATATGTTTGCATTTGGTTTGAGGCGTCTTTTGCAGGTTAAAGCAAAGCGCTTATTGCCATCTTCTTGCCCCCTAATTCACTTAGGTGAGCACTGGGCTACAGCTAAGTCCCTGAGTGAGAGGTTTGCCCTCCACTCGGTAGGATTTTTAGATACTTAGGCGAGCACTGGGCTGCAGCTAAGCCCCCGAGTGGGAGGTCTGCTCTCCACTCGGTAGGATTTGAGATACTTAGGCGAGCACTGGGCTGCAGCTAAGCCCCCGAGTGGGAGGTCTGCTCTCCACTCGGTAGGATTTCATATACTTAGGCGAGCACTGGGCTGCAGCTAAGCCCCCGAGTGGGAGGTCTGCTCTCCACTCGGTAGGATTTCAGACACTTAGGCGAGCACTGGGCTGCAGCTAAGCCCCCGAGTGGGAGGTCTGCTCTCCACTCGGTAGGATTTCAGATACTTAGGCGAGCACTGGGCTGCAGCTAAGCCCCCGAGTGGGAGGTCTGCTCTCCACTCGGTAGGATTTCAGACACTTAGGTGAGCACTGGGCTGCAGCTAAGCCCCTGAGTGGGAGGTCTGCTCTCCACTCGATAGGATTTCAGACACTTAAGCGAGCACTGGGCTGCAGCTAAGCCCCCGAGTGGGAGGTCTGCTCTCCACTCGGTAGGATTTCAGACACTTAGGCGAGCACTGGGCTGCAGCTAAGCCCCCGAGTGGGGGGTCTGCTCTCCACTCGGTAGGATTTTTGAATTGGTGGCACAGCTCGGAAGGAGAGGGTAGTAGTCGACCTGCACCTCGTCCTCCTTGCAGAACGCATGTTGTACTTGTACTTAGGCGAGTTCTTGGACTGCAGCTAAGCCTCCGAGTGGAAGGCTGGCTTACCACTCGGTAGGATTTTATTTATCTTAGGCGAGTACTTGAACTGTAGCTAAGCCTCCGAGTGGAAGGCTGGCTTACCACTCGGTAGGATTTTATTTATCTTAGGAGAGTACTTGGACTGCAGCTAAGCCTCCGAGTGGAAGACAGGCTTACCACTCGGTAGGATTTTATTTATCTTAGGCGAAACATATTTCGCAGCTAAGCCTTCGTGTGGGAGACTGGCTCACCACTCGGTTAGGATTTTTTTTACAGACTTGGGCGAATCGGATTCGCAGCCAAGCCACCCACTGGGGGATTGTTTTGAGAGGACAAAAGAAATAACGATTACAGGGAAGATTATAAAGCTTTCGTCTTTAATAAACAAACTACATAAGTACTTTTATTACAACTCGTCCGAGTGAATACTTAGGTGTAAAAGGGGCGGAGAAGTTCCGCGTTCCAAGCTCGGGGCTCGTCGATCTGATGCTCGACATTGTAAAGACGGTATGCTCCATTGTGGAGAACCTTGGTGACTATGAAGGGACCTTCCCAAGAAGGAGCAAGCTTGTGTGGTTTCTGCTGATCCACTCGGAGAACTAAATCTCCTTCCTGGAAGGCTCGACTCTTCACGTTTTTGGCGTGGAAGCGACGCAAGTCCTGTTGGTAAATGGTCGATCTGATCAGAGCCATCTCCCTCACTTCCTCTAAAAGGTCGACTGCATCCTGCCGCGCTTGTTCTGCTTCTGCTTCAGTGTAGAGCTCGACTCGGGGGGCATTATGGAGAAGGTCACTCGGCAAGACTGCTTCAGCCCCGTAGACCAAGAAGAATGGAGTTCTCCCAGTCGACCGGTTGGGCGTGGTCCTTAACCCCCAAAGTACTAAGGGAGGTTCTTTGACCCATGCACCAGCCGCATGCTTAAGATCACGCATCAAACGGGGTTTCAACCCTTTGAGGATCAAACCGTTGGCTCGTTCTGCTTGTCCATTCGACTGTGGGTGAGCGACTGAAGCGTGGTCGACTCGCGTGCCTTGAGATGTGCAGAAAGCTCTGAACTCTTCGAAGTCGAAGTTTGACCCGTTGTCAGTGATTATGCTGTGCAGGACCCTGTATCTGAATATCAATTCTCTGATGAAGCTGACAGCAGTACCGGCATCGAGGTTCTTGATGGGTTTGGCTTCGATCCACTTAGTGAACTTGTCGACTGCTACCAGCACATGGGTAAAACCGCTTCTGCTTGTTCTCAAAGGACCGACCATATCCAAACCCCACACTGCAAAGGGCCAGACGAGTGGTATAGTCTTCAAAGCTGACGCGGGCTTGTGTGACATATTGGAGTAAAATTGGCATCCCTAGCACTTGTCGACTATCTCCTTCGCCATTTCATTCGCTCTTGGCCAATAAAATCCGGCTCGGTATGCTTTGGCCACGATGGTCCGAGAGGACGCATGATGGCCACAGGTTCCCGAGTGAATGTCATCAAGGATTATTCAACCTTCCTCTGGCGTTATGCATTTCTGACCGACTCCAGTCGCGCTTTCTCCGTACAACTGTCCCTTTATCACGGTAAAGGCTTTAGATCGGCGGACGATCTGTCGAGCCTCTTCTTCGTCCTCCGGGAGCTCTTTCCTCAAGATATACACGATATATGGTACTGTCCAATCTGGAGTGATCACTAGAACTTCCATGATAAGGTCGACCACCGCTGGGACTTCAACCTCAGTCGGGTCCATGACACTCTTAGGTTGCGGGGCTTCATCGGTAAAAGGATCTTCTATGACTGACGGAGTGTGGATGTGTTCCAAAAACACATCACTGGGGATAGCTTCTCTCTTGGATCCTATCTTCGCCAGATCGTCAGCTGCTTGATTTTTCAGTCGGGGTATGTGGTGGAGCTCTAACCCTTCGAACTTCTTTTTGAGCTTCCTCACCGCATTGCAGTATCCAATCATGGCTGGGCTTCTAACGTCCCACTCCTTCATCACTTGATTGACCACCAAATCTGAATCGCCATAGACCATAAGGAGACGGACGCCGAGTGAAATGGCCATGCGTAATCCATACAAGAGTGCTTCATATTCTGCTTCATTGTTGGAGGAATCAAAGTGGATCTGGAGCACATATCTGAGCTTGTCTCCTCGGGGGGAAACCAAAACGACCCCAGCACCAGAACCATTTAACATCTTAGAGCCATCAAATAACATGGTCCAATGCTCCGAGAGGACTTGACTCGGCTGTTGTTGCTCAATCCACTCGGCAAGGAAATCTGCTATAGCCTGGGACTTAATGGCTTTCTTTGCCTCGAATTTGATATCAAGGGGAAGGAGTTCAATCGCCCATTTAGCCACTCGACCAGTTGCATCTCTGTTGTGCAGAATTTCTGACAATGTTGCGTCGCTGACGACTGTAATGTCATGATCAGAGAAATAATGAGCAACCTTCTTCATGGTCATCTAGATCCCATATACGAGCTTCTGATAATGAGGATATCTTTGCTTTGATGGGGTCAAAACTTCAGAGAGATAATACACTGGGCGCTGAACTTTGAAGGCTTTCCCTTCTTCTTCCCGCTCGACCGTAAGTACTGTACTGACGACTTGTCCTGTGGCTGCGATATAAAGCAACAGAGGCTCTTTGCTGATGGGGCAGCAAGCACCGGCTGGGTGGAGAGTAGAGTTTTTAGCTCGGCAAACATTGCATCAGCTTCTGGAGTCCACTCGAACTTGTCTGCCTTCTTCATCAGTCGGTAAAGAGGCAACGCCTTTTCACCGAGGCGAGAGATGAATCGACTTAACGCGGCCAAGTATCCAGTAAGCTTCTGGACGTCGTGCACACGCACAGGGCGCTTCATTCGGAGTATGGTACCAACTTTTTCTGGGTTAGCATCGATTCCTCGTTCGGAAACGAGAAAACCGAGTAACTTTCCGCCAGGTACTCCGAATGTGCACTTTGATGGATTGAGCTTGATATCATACCTCCTGAGATTGGCAAATGTTTCAGCTAAGTCAGTCAACAGGTCGGGACCCTTTCGCGACTTGACCATGATATCATCCATGTATGCTTCCACATTCCGACTGATTTGAGTGAGTAAACACTTTTGAATCATTCTCATGAACGTGGCTCCGGCATTCTTGAGGCCGAATGGCATGGTGATATAGCAAAAGCACCCGAATGGAGTGATGAAAGCTGTTTTGATTTCGTCGGGCCCATACAGACGGATCTGATGATACCCGGAATAAGCGTCTAGAAAAGACAATCTCTCGCACCCTGCGGTCGAGTCGACAATTTGGTCGATGCGAGGGAGAGGAAAATGATCTTTCGGGCGGGCCCGATTGATATGTTTGAAATCAATGCACATACGAAGGGAATTGTCCTTTTTGGGAACCATGACGACATTGGCGAGCCACTCGGAGTGGTATATCTCTCGGGTGAACTCTGCTGCAAGGAGTCGAGCCACCTCCTCGCCAATGGCTTTTTTCTTCTGAACGGCGGACCGTTGAAGATGTTCCTTAACAGGTTTTGCTTTTGAATCGACTCTAAGGCGATGCTCAGCCAGTCCCCTGGGAACACCCGGCATGTCAGCTAGCTTCCATGCGAAGATGTCCCAGTTCTCACGGAGGAACTGGATGAGCGCTTCTTCCTATTTAGAGTCGAGTGTTGTGGAAATATGGGTCGGAGCTGCATTGGGGTCAGTCGGGTGGATATGAACTTGCTTCGTCTCACCGGACGACTGAAATACTGACGCTATGTCGGGCTTCTTGGCCTGCAGTAAATCACTCAGATCTGCATTCTTCTTGTATCCCTCTAGCTCTACCACTGTTATCTGGTCATCCGCAATCTTTGAGCCTTTCTGAAAACACTCTTCCTCTTTCTTCCGGTTGCCAGTGATGGTGATCACGCCTTTGGGGCCAGGCATCTTTAACTTGAGGTACACATAGCATGGTCGAGCCATGAAGCGGGCGTAGGCTGGTCTTCCCAAAATGGCGTGGTAGGCGCTCTGGAAATCCACGACTTCAAATGTCAGCTTCTCTTTGCAGAAATGTTTCGAGTCGCCGAACACCACATCCAGAGCTATTTGGCCGAGTGACTCGGCCTTCTTTCCTGGGATGACTCCGTGAAAACTCATGTTGCTGGAACTGAGTCTGGACATCGGAATGCCCATTCCCTTGAGCGTCCCCGCATACAATATATTCAACCCGCTGCCGCCATCCATCAATACCTTCATCAGTCGAGTGCCTTCGACAACCGGGTCAACCACCAGCGCTTGCCTCCCAGGGGTGGCAATGTGAGTAGGATTGTCAGACTGGTCGAAAGTAATGGGAGTTTGCGACCATCTTAGATAGTTTGGTGTCGCCGGGGCGACCATATTGACCTCACGGTTGATCACTTTCAGTCGACTTTTGCTCTCTACATCAGCAAAAATCATCAGAGTGGAGTTGACATGAGGGTACTCTCCATCACTGTCCTCCTTGTCCTCAGCCTTGTCTGACTCCTTCTCTTTATCTTTCGGTTGTTTCCCTTGAAACTGCTGGATTAAGAGCCGGCACTGGCGAGTGGTATGCTTTGGGTAGATGAAGTTACCCTCTTCGTCTTTCTTCGTGTGGATATGACACGGTAGATCCATCACATCATTACCTTTCTTATCTTTTACCTTCTTGGGGTTCCAAGATCCTTTGGGCTTCCCTTTGAATTTGCCCTGAGTCACGGCCAGAGCCTCTCCAGGAGTTGCTGGCTCAGCCTTCCGCTTTTGCTTCCGACTGGAGTTTCCTTTATCCGACTGACTCGGCTTGTACTTGCCGCTCCGGAGTCGGTCCTCTTCTTCACTGTTGGCGTACTTGGTGGCTATTTCCATCATCCGACTCAGGGTCATATCTCCAGTTCGACCAAACTTCAGGCTCAACTCTCTGTTCTTGACGCCATCCTTGAAGGCGCAAACCGCTTGATGGTCTGACACATTCTCTACAGTATGATGCAAAGTGATCCACCTCTGGATGTAATCCCTCAGTGTTTCACTCGACTTTTGTACACAAACTTGCAGCTCAGTCAATCCGGCAGGTCGCTTGCAAGTTCCCTCAAACGTCCTGACGAACACTCGAGAAAGATCTTCCCAGGTGTAAATGCTGCTAGGAGCTAACTGATTCAACCACGCCCTGGCCGAACCCTCTAGCATAAGTGGAAAATGTTTCATGGCCACCTCATCATTACCGCCACCAATCTGAACAGCCACTCGGTAGTCTTCGAGCCAAGTTTCAGGCTTAGACTCTCCGGTGAACTTACTCACCCCAGTCGCCAACCTGAAGTTGGGGGGTATCACTGCGGCTCTGATCGCTCTGCTAAAACATTCTGGACCTGAATCATGGACTCGGCTGCTTGTGGGCACATCTCTGTCATGACCACCTCTATGAGCTCTGTTTCGGTCGACCAAACCTTGCACGATGATGGATCTAGCGTCAAAGCCTGGCTCTCTGGGGTCGACTGGAGCTCTCCGCCCAACACTGAGCTGGCGTCTGTCATCTTGCTGCCGATGGGCGTTAGACCCACTTCTCGGAGGAGGAGTGGGCACTCGACGCCTGTCATCACGATCAAATCGATCATCATAGTGGTCCCGCCGGCCTTCACGTCCCATGCGCCTCGGAGGCGAACTTGGACTGTGAGCCGACTGAACAGTATTCGTAGCGACGGATCGACTGTGAATCCTGTTGTGCGACTGTGACACAGCTGAATTCTGATCTCCTACCGCCCGGAGCAAATCTCTAATCTGCATCAAGCCTCTTCCAGCCTCTAACTGAGAGGGCTGAATTGACTCCGCTATGTGGGCTGCAGCTGCCAAATTCTGAATTAGGATTTGATATACCTGAGTTGGTTGCGGAAAGAGCTGATGTCGGTTGGAGTTGGTCACTCGTTGACGTGCACGCTCATCAAGTGCTCGCTGGAGGTTCTCCAGTCGAGTGCGTTCAGCCAGGTTGGCTAAACGTGCCTCTTCCAGGGCACGAGCCTCAGGAGTTTCTCCTGCAATGGGAGTATCCAGGGCATCCATGTTCCGGCGGCGAAGTTCTTCCCTCTGCTGGGAAGTGAGCGGCTCGGGTTGGTACTCTTCATGGGTTTGAGCAGGGTCGTCCTCGTCGTCCATCCCATCGCCGCGGGGGAAACCGGGAGGACTACGGGGCCCGTTGACCATCTGGACCTCCGCCGCTGGATCACTGCTATCGCACTCGGATGCAGTCTCTACGGAGCTAGTCGACAGGTCGAACAGGCCGTAGAGAGATTCGTCGGGCTCAATCGCCGGTGGCCGATTGGCGAGCCACCGCGTGTCTCACCCATTGCTGGAGCCTCGACCGACTGGAGCGCTTGCGCTGGCGGGAGACAGGGAGGGAGGACGGTGCAGGAGTCGACCGGTATGGGGTCGACGGCTGCCGCAGCAAGACGCCGCGGACACACGCCCAAAAGTGCGTCGCCCCGCGGACGGCGAGCGCGCCGATGTCGAGTGGTGCCTCCTGGGGCCAAGCGGAGTCGTCGGCGATGAAAGTGAGTGCACCGAGACAGATCTCGTGGCCCTTGACCAGAGCTCCACCGGAAACCATGATGAAGGCGATCGGACAAATTGCAACTTCTCCAAAAAAGTCGCTAAGACACCTGCCCCACGGTGGGCGCCAACTGTCGTGGTTCTAAGTCTGACAGTAGAATGGGGGGTAGGTATGGAGAGGCAAGATCCTAGCTATGGAGTAGTTGTACACACGAGTGTTTAGCGAGTTCAGGCCCTTCTCGGAGGAAGTAACAGCCCTATGTCTCGGAGCCCGGAGGCGGTCGACCGATTTCTGTGTATATGAGTTACAGGGGTGCGAACCCCTCTACCAGTGGAGGGGGGTGGCTTATATAGAGGACGCCAGGACCCCAATCATCCCACGTAGCAGAGGATTAAAGTACATTAAGGCCGGGAGTTACTGGTAACGCCCTACTTAAAGTGTCATCATGACCATTAAGACTACTTAATTACAGACCATTTGGATGCAAAGTAGATCCTGAACTCCTGATGGTCGAGTGGGTCTTGATGGTCGAGTGTCTTCAGGTTTGTCGAGTGTCTTCTAGCCGGTCGAGTGGAGTCTCTCTTGGTCGACTGGAAGGTAGCTTCGTCTAAGGATGTCCTTGAGCATGGTATCCTAGATAGGTCTATGACCCTACCCTAGGTACATATCCTCATCAAGGGGAGCCTCGAGGGGCCCATGAGGGTTGAGGGCGCGCCTAGGGGGGTGGGTGCGCCCCCCTAGCTCGTGGCCTCCTCGACGCTTCCCTGGCTTGCACTCCAACTTCCCTGGATCACGTTCATTCCAAAAATCACGCTCCCGAAGGTTTCATTTCGTTTTGGACTCCATTTGATATTCCTTTTCTTCGAAATACTGAAATAGGCAATAAAACAACAATATGGGCTGGGCCTCTGGTTAATAGGTTAGTCCCAAAAGTAATATAAAAGTGTATAATAAAGCCAGTAAACATCCAAAATAAATAATAATATAGCATGAATGCTTCATAAATTATAGATACGTTGGAGACGTATCAGTGGACTGGTTGACCGGTCAACTAAACAATATACGGAGCTATACGCTGACACGTGAGCGTATAATCTGTCGTTATAGAGAGTTCGAGTGGGAGGGGAGGCCCGTGAGAGATAGCAGAGAGAGAGAAATAGCTACTCCCTCCTTTCGATAATGTAGTGCCAACATTTTTTTTAAGTTAAACTTTTGAAACTTTGACCAAGTTTATAAAGAAATTACTTATATCTACAATACCAAGGATAAATTATAGTATGAAATAAGTACATGTTGTGATGAATCTAATGATCATTCCAGATGTAAATGTTTTTCTCCACATATACGTGCTCAAACTTTTCTGAGGTTTGACTTTTCAAAACATCCATATGCTTATAGACGTGAGAGAGTCCCTAACTAGAGAGAGAGAGAGAGAGATAGAGAGAGAGAGAGAGAGAGAGAGAGAGTGAAATAGAAAGAGTGAGTGAAAAAAAGTGTGTGTGCGTGTGTGAAAGAGACATGGACATCACACGATAAAAGTAGAGAAAATGCATGTGTGTATTATGCAAACAATCACACATGCATCTTCGACAATGGAAGTAAGGTGAGGAGATAGTGTGTGGTTGTTTGCAACCGAGAGAGAAATACCCCTAGCACGTCAACAGGGGTCTGACAAGCAAGGGAGAGAGGTCGAGAGAGACGTACGGAGATAATGCGGACATGGGGAGGATAGAGTGTATGTTTGTGATAGAGAGATCCCCTAGAGATCGTGATGGGACTACATGGGTGGGAGATTGAGTGATAAGGTGTGTGTGTGATAGAAGATACCCCGAGAAATATCAAGATAGACATATGGATGGAAGGAGACAATACGTGTGTTCCTGATGGCTAGTGAGAGATAATCATACTTAGGGGGGAGTGCGTGCGCCTATGATGGAGTGAGGGATTATGGTACTTAGGGGGGTGCGTTTCACATAGAGAGAGAACAAGGGCGGAGAGTGTTGTATGGGTCTATATGTAGCACAAGCGAGACATGTGTCTGTGTGAACTAGGGAGATATAAAGTTTGAGAGAGATAGAGGAGCCCCGATAAGGCTGAGTGGTGTGTCAGATAGCTGAGAGGGGGAAAGAGATATTCCATCCGCTCGATAATGCAGTGCATGTAAAAAAAATTAGAAGTCGAACTTTGGAAACATTGATCAGGTTTACGCAAATGTTATTTATATCTACAATACCAAAGATACATCATATGAAACTACATCTCATGATGAATCTAATGGTATATGTTTGCCGTTCTAGATGTAAATGTTTTTCTCCACATACATGGTCAAACTTTGTGATGTTTGACTTTTTAATAAATCTATATGCTATGGACCGAAGAGAGTGCCTAAGTCGACAGAGATCAAGTGCGTGTGAAGGAGAATGAGTGAGTGTGCAAAGAGATTATGTGTGTGAAAGAGAAAGGGACAACAAATGATAAATTAGAGAGTGTGTGTGTTTTTTTGTTTCTTATGCAAACATATCATGCATGCATCTCCGAGATAGAAAAGCAAGGTGAGGAGATACAAGAAGATAGCTAGTGCATGATTGTTTGCAACGGAGAGAGACACCCCTATAGCACATGTCCAATAGAGGTCTGGCCAACAAGGAACAAAGGTCGAGAGGGACACATGGAGAACATGGACGCATGGGGAGGGAGATATGGTGTGTTTGTGATAGAGAGATCATCTCGAGATTGTTAGGGCACTTATATGGGTGGGAGATCGAGGGAGGTGCGTGTGAGATAGAAAGATGCCCCCAGAGAAATCGAGATAGACCATGCACATGTTTGTGATGGAAACTAAGATTAGCTAGTCATATATATATAGGGGGGACTGCGTGTGCCTACATTTCAGTGAGAGACCATCATACTTGGCTAGGCATGAGATTGTGTGTGTGTGCGTGTGAGATGGAAAGAGAACGAGGGAGAGAGATAAAGTTTTAGATGGGTATGTCGAGTGCGAGTGAGATATGCATGTGTATGTGTGACCCAGGTAGATGGAGAGTTTGAGAGAGAGAGGTAAGAGCTCCGAGATGACAGAGTGGTGCGTGAGGGAGTTACGGGCAACGAGCCAAGGAATTTGTGTGCATACAATGAGTGCACCCAAGATATTTAGCTTGGACTAGAGAATCATACATAGTGTGCGAGAGAGACCTACAAATGGAGTATATATGCATGCGAACTAGAAAGACCCCCCCCCACACACACACACAGAGGGAGAGAAAGAGAGAGAGAGAGAGA
>NC_041387.1:164962867-165017058 GCF_002162155.2 Triticum dicoccoides | reverse complement strand
GAGAGAGAGGGAGAGGGACCAACAAGGTTTGTGTGTTGGATGCGTGCGAAAGAATTGAAGATTGTCGGCGAGAGAGAGACAGAGAGAGAGAGGAGAGAGAGAGAGAGAGAGAGAGAGACGGAGAGAGAGGGAGAGGGACCAACAAGGGTTGTGTGTTGGATGCGTGCGAAAGAATTGAAGATTGCCGGCGAGAGAGAGAGAGAGAGAGAGAGAGAGAGAGAGAGAGAGAGCATGAGTCTGGGAGAGGGGGAGGTCGCGTTTTATGCATCAAAGACTGATAAACCATGCTTCAGTATAAACTTGCATTCAAATATTTAGATTGGAGAACATGTTGTCTACAATCCACACATGAACGGAGATATGCGTATATCAAACAAGTTCATTAATTTGACTCTCCATATGTTCATGGAGTACTATAATACTGTACAACATGCTACTCGATTGAGGTGTTTAATTTTGGATTTAGTTCACTCTTTTGACCTGGTGAACGAGCTATTTCATTGAATCGAGATATTTCATTTGGGGTTTGATTCCCATTTTTGAGTGGGTCAACTATTTGTCATATAGTAAATCGCTAGCAACGAGCATGTAAAAACACATTACTCCCGAGCATCATCTCTCCGTCTAAAAAAGAAGTGGCAAGCTAATATTTCAAAATTTGATTCGAATCGACTTGGTAAGGTATACGTGGATGCTCGTTCTCCCAAAATTTGAACGAACCGTTAAACACCCTCTGCTCGGTGGAATTCTCCCGAGCAAATAAATGGGAGACGCAAAATTACCGGCCTATGTGGGACACGCATCAATTGGCCCGTTGTACATCGAGGGTAGATTCGTAACTTCATCCAAGCGCGCCTTCTCCTCAGCCGAAATGACATGTGCTGAATAATTCATAAACCATGGTCGGCAAAACACCCTCTCCTCGCCCGAAATAGCTTGTGCCCACTATTTGAAAACACGCTCTCCTCGCCCGAAATCGCTCGCGCCCAATATTTCAAAACACGCCCGAAATCACTCGCGCCCACTATATTTCAAAACACGCCCTCCTCGCCCGAAATAGCTCGCGCCCAGTATATTTCAAAAAATGCCCTCCTCACCCGAAATTGCTCGCGCCCACTATTTGGGAGAAGCAAAGTTACTCTACTATCCCGACCCTTAGTACACAGACCCAAGCCGAGAAGCCTAAAGGCAGGGGTAGAACTGTAACTCCCCCACACATTTTAGACAAATGCATCCGTAAGACATGGTTCCCCCTCCCAATTCCCCATTCATACCTCATGGGCGCCAAATCACCTTCTCCCTGGAAGCTCCCTTCTCCCGAGCCACGAAACCTCAGCCCCTCCTCCATGGCGCCCCCCACCGCACCAAATTCACAGCCGCCCTCCTCTCTAATCCAGGAGACACTGTCCATTTGTCGTCGTGCACTGGGCCGTGTGCCTCTTACTCCGTGCTGCCGGAGCTACCTCGACGGCGGCCGTGTGAACCGTACCGGAGCCGATTCACCCCCGCCGTTGTTCACGGCGCCGAAGCGGCTCCAACTTTGGACCCGTCCAGAGCCCGGCGCTGCTTCCCCGTAGCCGTCGACCATCGCGACATCTCTACTTCCCTGCCGCCGGTAGCCACCGCAACCGCGTCGGCCTCACCGACTAGGAATATGGAGCTGCCTACTTCACCGGGCCGCCAGATAGGTCGCACCCTCATCTCAAATCACTTTATTTAGGCGACAGTTGTCTAAATTTTTATTCTGGGGCAATCAATTCCCAATGGGAAGCAGCACCCCTCGAGCCGGCAGAGCTCCTAGGCTGCCGGTTGGCTGGTGTCTAACGTAAGGGTGTGGGGGCGCAAGTTCGCCGCAGAAGGAGTGCTTAGATGGCTATCTTAGAGTTGCATGGGTTGAAGGTACTGCCGCCGCCGGATTTGGATGATAGCGAGTCTTTGTGGATTGGCCCGGGGGCAGCGCAACCACGGAAGTGCGGTGGGGTAGGGAGCAGGGTTTTGGTCGGGGCCACGGACGGCGGAGGCAGGCTGTTCTGCCAGTGGTCGCTGGCTCTTCGGGGAAGATTTCGAATAGTGTCAGCCAGGAGGCACAAGATGGCCATCAAGCCATCCGGCGTAGATCGGCCAGTACCAAAATAAAATAAAATCGTGTGACCCCAATTTAGTCTCGACCACTCACATACCTTGATGTTGATCTCTTAGGGTATTTCTTCAGATCAGAGAGATGTGTCGTTCTTAACATTATGTGTTTTCTGCATCTTCAGCCAAAACCGTCTTCCGACCCACCGCAACTGCTCCAACAAGGGAAGCATGCAGCATAAGGGAGCTATAGTCCCCACTCAATAGTTCCCTACATCGAATGCGCGTGCCCGACATGGACAGCCACAACAACTGCAGGGCCTTCGATAAGTCAGCACATGATGATCACTCCTATGGATGGCGGCCAGATAGGTTGTACCCTCATCTTACTTGTGTGCACCCTTTATGGCTTTGTTATTCATCTAAGCATTGAAAATAGATTATCACATTTCACTGTATATTCATGCTGATCTCTTACGGGCCTTGTTCAGGAGTTAACGTTGTTCCATAGTTCAGCTAAGAGACTTGTTCTTTAGGTAACATTGTTCCATAGTTATCATCCATCAGCCAATGCTATCCCACAGGCTGGTGATTATAGTATTATACCACTTCTAGTATAACCTATGTTGTTCCTTAATACTTTTGTGTGCCATCTAGTTAATCTCGAGTACAAACGATACATATTCTGTAGCTTTCATCTGTGTTCTCCCTTTAGTTTTTGAGACCTATTGCTGCTAGTTAACCCCAGTCCTACTACTTATGTCATCTCCTATAGGCACTCATTACATAAATCTAACTACTAGTTGTCTTCCATGCATGTCACATATAATTGCACACACTGATTTATTCACAAGAACCTCATGAAGCAATGTAACGGCGAACAAACTTGACGTCAATGATACCCAACATGATGGAACATGTAAAGGCAGTTCTTCACAAGACTTGCAGAAAGATGATGAATCCTATTCACCCCATGAGGTCCTTTCTCTAACTTGGCCCTTGATATGGGTACAGCATGCATATAATGTCCTGGAGTGCATCTACTCTATTGCAATGCCTTGTGCTTCGCCTGCTGATCATGCATGTAAATATGGCATGCTTTCCTGTTTTTCAGTACCTATTCCATTAATGATAACATGTTTCAAATTCAAGTACTGTCATTCTACTCTATCGCAATGCCATCTGCTTAGTTTGGACATCATGCTTCTCAATATCTTATGCATTGTTATTCATCATTGTGTACTTCATTTGTCTACCACACCATGTTCTTTTTTTTACATTGAAGTGTTGTTCTAGCGGTCTCTTGCAATGCCATCTTAGTTTCCCAATCATACACGCATAAGTTGCCTTAGTGTTTTTCTTTAATGTATTCCACTAGCATACAGTTTTACATTCAAGTAGTGTTTTTTACACTGTTGTCATGTCGTATCCCTAGCTCTTACATCATACTCCCTCCGTCCGGATTACATGTCGCAGAAATGGATAAAACTGGATGTATCTAGAACTGAAATACGCCTAGACCCATCCATTTATTTCCGGATGGAGGGAATACATGTCAATATGTCATGCCTTTCTATTCTTCAGTACCTATTCCATATGTGTTGTAGCATGTTTTATAATTGAAGCACCATTCTTATATATAAGGCATGCAAGGGGAAGACGGCTATGTTAGAATCTGAAGGGTTACAAACCAGGTCTTTGCAAAAGATCCAAATGCCAGGAGATAATAAACCAACTCCAGTTTTCATAGATACTGCTCCAGCACAAAGAAACCCAACTCCCACTGATACTAAGTAGATTCGAGTGGCCAAAGAACTAGTCCGCTCCAGTCCAGCAAAAATATGTCAACTCCATTCTAAGAAGCGTGTGCGTATCCTCGCATCATGAAATTTTATAGCATTCTGATCATATTTTCTACATGTTTCTTACCCATCTCTCTTTTAGAAAATATGGTTAAACGATAGAAGATTCCCTCCATTGGGATCGTATTCGAGGAAAGTATCTTGCGGGAATTCTCTGTGCTCCAATGCTTGTGTAAGTACCTGACGTATATCACTATATTTTTACATCAGCATGTATTTTGTTAATCGATGTGAATCCAACCTTTATCTGATCTAAATTCAGTTGTAGCAAAATGTTAAAGGCGATAATGTTGATTTTTGTAAGGAAAACTGCCTGGTAGTTTTGCAAACAGAGCTGCATGTGTGCGCTATCTCATATCATGCACATTACTGAATTGTAGTGCTACTCCGATTGCCCATTCATTCATTGTATCAATGTTCCTTTTGTATTACCTTACCTGGCTGATGATAGATATGCCATATTGTGTTAATTTGGTGTAGGCTGGTGTGGTCTGGTTGCCCAAACATTCATTGTGTCAATGTTGCTTTCCTATTATCTGACCTGGCCAATGATAGCAATGCTAGTGTGTTAATTTGGTGCAGGCTGCTGAAGATAAGAAGACAAACTCTGGAAACAGCAAGGCAACCCCATTGTTTCTTTCCAATAAATCTAGGCCAGGTAATATGGAAATAACTCATGATTAATTTGTTCGGTTCCCCTCCTAATTTATGTTAGGATGCAGTGGTCGAGACACTCTCCACTATCAATAATACAAGCCTGCCAAAATCGCCATCTGAATCTGTTCAGTTTCCTCTATCTTGAATGCAAAGGAAAAAATGTATGTTTGTGAACCAATTAATGGCTGAAGCAATGATGGAAATGGTGGACGAATCAGAGCTGCACATTCATGCACAACAACAGTTGATCAATGTTTTCAGAGACAGTGTAGCAAAGCAGCAAGAACTTGCCCACATGTTTATGGGCGTCATCCGCACTGAGCTTGCAGATTGTGACATTGTAGATCGTTAGGTTCTGTTCATTTATTTGCACTGGCATCAATCTTTGATTTCCCAGTGGATGTAATTTCCTGTAATATATGTTGGATGTGCAACGTTTTTCCCTGTATGCATACCTTTGCTTGATCGATTTTGGTCCTGTGCATAATTACTCATTGTAATGGGCTCAAATTATCTAATTGGGCCTAAAGACATGTACGAACTTTAGTGGGCCCATTAAGTTAATGGGCCATTACCAGGCCAAAAAGTAATGGTCGGCCTTCTTACCTCCCAGGTCATTAACAGGCCGACATCGAAGCGGGCAACAGGTGGGCCCATTTGAATTCACGGGCCGTTAACAGGCCGTTACTAAGGTCGGGCTACATATGGCCCAACTTTACTGTGGGCCTTTAGCCGGCCGAAAGAGACAGCGGGCCCATACTGGACCATGAAGAGCATGAGCCGCTAAGAGGCCGAAAGTCAGGTCGTACTATAAATGGCCCAACTGTGTTGTGGGCCTTTAACAGGCCGAAAGAGAAACCGGGCTGGTATTGGACCATGAAGAGCATGGGTCGTTAAAAGGCCAAAACTCAGGTCCGACTACAAATGGCCCAACTCATTTATGGGCCGTCAAAAGGCTGAAATACACACCGGGCCGGGAATTGGCCGAACACTTAAATGGGTCGCTAAAAGGCCAAAACTAAGGTCTGACTACAAATGGCCCAACTCATTTATGGGCCGTCAACAGGCTGAAAGACACACCGGGCCGGAAATTGGCCCAACACTTAAATGGGTTGCTAAAAGGTCGAAAGATGTACATCCTGAAAATTGGCCCTTAACAGGCCGAAATCACATCGGGCCAATACTGAGCCCAAATATATAGCGGGTTGTTAACGGGCTCGAACTGACGATGGGCTGCAATGGTGTCAAATCTTTAACGGGCCATTGACGGGCCGAATTGGCACATCTCGTATGGGTCGTGGGCTTAAATGGACCAGACACAAGTAGGCCTTATATGGGCCGGCCTGCTAATTTTTACTGGGCCGGCCTTTTTCACCGGAATGGGCCACTGTTGGGTCGTGCCACGTGTCTACCTATCATAGGCGCCTCCTATCTAATGAGTGGATGACATCTGTCCCAACGGTAGCCAACACGTGTTTCCTCTGACCAATGAGAATTTTACACTAGAAAATCCTCATTGGTCCGGGCTGTTTACGGGTTATCGGATCCAAAATCGGACCCGATAGTTTAACGGCGACCCGTTACGGTGGATGCCACGTGTCGGTCACCCTTGACGAAAGCACTTTAATGACGCGCCATTTATCTTCATGGAAGTGGATACTTCTATGATGATAATTTTGGTAATGTCATGGAACACTTCTACGACAGCACAGGTACGACTATCTTGATTCTGTCATAAAATCGTCATGGATGTACATGCATGACAGAAAACGTGACCTACTGTGACAAACATGTATCATCACGGAAGTGTCTTTTTTATGTAGTGACCATGATGGGTAGTAGGGCCCACGGGAGTCCTTTCCACTGCCTCTCAGCTCTATAAATACACAAATATTCCAGAAACCCTAAGGGAGTCGATGAAAAACAATTCCACCCGCTGCAAGTTCCAGAACCACGAGATCCAATCTAGAGGCCCTTTCTGGCACCTTGCCGGAGGGGAACACGATCAGGGAGGGGTTCATCATCCTCATTGGTGCTCCTCCGATGATGCGTGGGTAGTTTACCACAGACTTACGGGTCTGTAGGCAGTAGCTAGATGGCTTCTTCTCTCTTTTTGATTCTCAATATAATGTTCTCCTCGATGTTCTTGGAGATCTATTTGATGTAATGACTTTTTGCGGTGTGTTTGTTGGGATCCGATGAAGTGTGAGTTTATGATCAGTTTTGTTTGTGATATTATTTGAGTCTTCTTTGATCTCTTATATCCATGATTATTATAGCCTCGTATTTCTTCCCCGAAACTTTGGTTTGGCTTGGCCAACTAGATTGATTTTTCTTGCAATGGGAAGAGGTGCTCTGTGATGGGTTCGATCTTGTGGTGTCCTCACCCAGTGGCAGAAGGGGTGGCGAGGCACGCATGTATCATTCTTATTAAGGATAAAAATATGGGTCTATTCCTACATGAATAGATCTTGTCTACATCATGTCATCGTTCTTATTGCATTACTCTGTTTTTCATGAACTCAATACACTTGGTGCTTGTTAGATAGCGGTTGATGTCTGGAGTAATAGTAGTAGATGCAGGCAGGAGACAGTCTACTAATCTTGGATGTGATGCATATACATGATCATTGCCTTGAATATCATCATAATTATTTGCTCTTCCATCAATTTCCCAACAGTAATTTGTTTACCCACCGTATGCTATTTTCTCGAGCGAAGCCACTAGTGAAATCTACGGACCCGGGGTCTATTTTCTATCATATTGTTTTCAGATCTATTATTCCAAAAACCCAAAAATACCTTGCTGTAATTTTTTTTTTATTTATTTTATTTTGTTCTTTTATCCAATCTCATACAATTTAATCTATCTCAATACCGAGGAGGGATTGACAACCCCTCTTACGCGTTGGGTTGCAAGTATTTGTTATTTGTGTGCAGGTACTATTTACATAGTGTTGCTTGGTTCTCCTACTAAATTTATAACCTTGGTTTCATAACTGACGGGAATACTTACCGTTGTTGTGCTGCATCATCCTCTCCTCTTCGGGGAAATGCCAACGCAGATACAAGCAATCGGGGAGAATTTGAGCAATTGATAACCTTGGTTTCATAACTAAGGGGAATACTTACCATTGTTGTGCTGCATCATCCTCTCCTCTTCGAGGAAGTACCAACACAAATACAAGCAATCAGGAAGAATTTGCGCCGTTGACGGGGAGACATCATCAACATCTATCAGGCTCCTAATAACAAATCTCATCTCGTTGCAATTTAAATTATCTGACATTTTCCTCTCGTTTTCATCTCCCCCACTAAAATGTTTTTGCAAAAATCACAAAAATATTTGCCCTTTTGGCCTTCTTTTTCGTTTGCCTTTTTGTCGTTCGATCTTTTTGTGTGTGATCTTGTTTGCGTAGTCATGATGTCTCAAGAAAATACCAAGTTGTGTGATTTTTCCAATAACAATAATAATGATTTTATTAGTACTCTGTTTGCTCCTCCAGTCGCTAGTGCGGAGTCTTATGACATTAATGCCACTTTGTTGAATTTTGTTATGAAAGAGCAATTTTTTGGCAATCCTAATGAGGATGTCGCGTCCCATCTAAGCACTTTTGTAGAATTGTCTGATATGCAAAAGAAAAAGATGTGGACAATGATATTGTGGAAATAAAATTGTTTCCATTCCCTTTGCGGGATCGTGCAAAAATTTGGTTTTCTTCCTTGCCTCGCAATAGTATCAATTCTTGGGATAAGTGCAAAGATGCTTTTCTTACTAAGTATTTTCTGCCCGCGAAAATTATTTCCCTTGGAAATCAAATCATGAATTTTAAGCAACATGACCATGAACATGTTGCACAATCTTGGGAAAGAATGAAATTGATGCTAAGAAATTGTCCTACTCGTGGTTTAAATCTTTGGATGATTATACAAAAAAATATGCAGGGTTGAATTTTGTTTCTAGAAATCTTTTAGATTCCGTCACGGGTGGTACTTTTATGGAAATTACTTTGGCTGAATCTACTAAACTATTAGATAATACCATGGCAAATTATTCACAATGGCATATCGAAAGAGCACCTACTAGTAAAAAAATAATTCGGTTGAAGAAATTAGTACTTTGAGTAAAAACTTGATGCTCTTATGAAATTGGTTGCTAGTAAAAATTCTCTTATTGATTTTAATTATGTGTCTTTGTCTACTTTGATTGAGAAAAATAGTGATCCCGTATATGTGAATTTTGTCTCACAAAACAATTTTAATAACAATGTTTATAGAGGTAATTTTAATCCTAGGTCTTTTCCTGGAAATTCCTCTAATAATTATGGCAGTTCCTATGGTAATTCTTCTTACAATAATAATAGGAACCCACTGATCTTGAGAGTAATATTAAATAATTTATCAATTCTAAAAAAAATCAATACTACAATCGAAGAAAAAATGAGTAAACTTGATGATATGTCTATAAGCGTCGATAGAATTTCACAGGATGTAGAAAATCTCAAGATTAAAATCTTCCCACCGCTCTACGCCGACTACTTCGTCGATGCTCCACTGCACAACGAAAAAGTATTTCGGCGCCGTTATCAGATGAGCCGGAAACTCTTCCTCAAGATTGTAAATGCCATCCGGGATTTCGACAGCTATTTCATTTGCAAGAAGGATTGCACTGGCACAGTTGGATTCTCCTAACTCCAGAAGTGCACGACAGCTATGAGGATGCTTGCATACAGAGCTGCCGGTGATATACTGGAAGACTATGGACGCATGGCCGAGTCCACCACCATTGAGTGTTTGTACAAGTTTCTGTAGAGCAGTGGTGAAAGTGTTTGGACCACAATACTTGTGATCATCCAATGTTAAAGACACTGCTCGGATCCTATCACAGAATGAAGCAAGAGGATTTCGTGGGATGCTTGGGAGCATCGACTGCATGCATTGGGCATGGAAGAATTGTCCATTTGTTTGGCAGGGGATGTACAAAGGTGCGAAAGGAGCTTGCAATGTGGTACTTGAGGCAGTGGCTACACATGACCTCTTGATTTGGCACTCATTCTTTGGTATGCCAGGAACTCACAATGACTTCAACGTCCAGCAGTGCTCGAATGTCTTTGCCAAACTTGTTAAAGGTCATGCTCCTCCGGTGAACTTCGAAATCAATGGGCGCCACTACAACAAGGGATACTACCTAGCAGATGGCATCTATCCAAGATGGTCAACATTTGTGAAGACTATATCAAACCCTGTGCCAGGAGGCAAGAACTCCTACTTTGCTAAGTGTTAGGAGGCTTGCAGGAAGGATGTCGAGCGGGCATTTGGTGTGCTCCAATCTCAATTTGCTGTTGTCCGGTAGCCCGCTCTGACCTGATCGAGATCTCAGATGTGGGAGGTGATGAATTGATGTGTCATCTTACATAACATGATTATTGAGAGAGGGCAGGATGATTGAGTGTTTGACACATAACCATATTTCAGGCAGGGTCCTCTTGCAGCTGTTGACCACCAGGTACCGGTAGCATGGGTTGTCTTCCTCAATATGTGTCAGGAGATCCGAGACCCACAGGTGCATCAAGAACTGCAACACGATCTGGTGGAGCACCTATGGAGGCTCAAAGGAAACGCCTAGTTCGATGTGTCTTAATTTGTGTTCGAATTATTAGCTTGCTTCATTGAACTATTTGATTTGTATTGATTTCTATGATGAACTATGTGATAAAAAAATTAACTTCTATCGATTTTGTGCCGAAGTGTGCCGAATTTGTGTTAGAACTCGATGGATGGGGGTGAACTTGGAGGGAGGGGGCGCTGGGAGCAAGAGCCCCCCACGCCAAAAATATCGCCAGTAAGCCCCCAAGAGGCGTTATTTTAAGTCCTTGAGGGGTCGAACGGCTCGAGATGCCCTTAGTTGGTAGCTGTTTATGGTCAATGCTTCCAACTCTACTATTTTGTGAAATTTGCAACAACAGAAATGGCAAATGTTTAGTCATCATTGTTGGATGTTAAACAGCCAAAAAGTGCTTTGCTACATTTTTTAACCCCGAACCGTAAAACAATAAAATAAATATGTACAAATAGGTAAAGGAAACGTTCACAAAAAATTACCCAACTCCGGGACAGTACACACGGCACACCGCAACTTTTGCAAAAAAAACCTCAGGGGCTCCCGCGATCGCCCAGGTGATCTGGCGGCGACGGATATCCAGAGTGAGTGAGCGAATGGCAGCCTCGGCGCCGGCGGTCCCGCCAGAAAAAGGGGGACCCCTTCCTGGTGCCGGCCTCATCGGGGGTCTCTTCAGCGGGCAGGAATGGAAGGAGTTTCGGACGAGATCAAGGCGTATTTTCAGGCGGGCGAAGAATCGAGAGCGGTGCCTGCAGCATTCAAGAGAAAGAGCGATGGATTTGATCCGTAACTTGGCAGGTGAGATCCCTCCGTTCCATATGGGGAAGATCCTATCGGGACCAATTGCGCCATGACATCCGCGGATTTAGCGGATTGTGTTCTGGGGGAAAATATGGGGATAGCGCAGGATGTGTATTTGTTCCCTAATCAATTGGTAAACCCTTCTTCTGGATTGAATGGTAGAGAGAGGAATCAGTGGGGAGCGACTATGTCAGTGATTTTACCTTTGGAAACACTGAATTTTAATTACTGTGAAGGCAATAGAGAAAATTATGCTGCTATTACTTGGAAACGGCGTATTTATGGTGTTTCAATTTCCTTTTTTATTAAGATTATCAATTACGCCCGGGTGGCAGAGGATTGTTCTATAGATTTAGCAGGTTATCCTTTCCTTCCGGTTGTCAGTACGAGAGGTCAGCGGGATTTGAAGGAGGAGCCGATCTTGTTCCCATATCCTTCCGTTCATGGATCATCTGGGGGAGAGACAGCTGTTTGTGCTGTAGTTATTAGGAAACTGCCCTTTTTATGGCATTTTAATCATGGTTAATTGCATCGAATTTATTTTCGAGGCTGTATGGACGGGGACCCTGGCTTGCTATATTTGTGGGCACGGGAGAGGTTGTTTCTCTTCAGGTTCCTCACCATTGCAGAATCACTTGTTCTCTGCTCCTTCCATTCCTTGTGGCAGCCTAGTGAAGTGTTCCATGGCGGGACAGGGAGATAATGTGAGTAGGGCGGTGGGGAAGAAACATGTGAGTGGAGTGGGTTCCAAGGGAGTGATGGACGCCATGGAGGGAGGGGGCTCTTCGCCGGCCATTGTCCAAGCTGGTTCCTCTCTTTGCCGGCCTCTTGTCATTGACATGGAGGCTGCTCGCAAGGCCGTCAGCGGGCTGCTGGTGGTGGGGCGCCTCCTGTCCCCTTTCCAGGTCAACCCGAGGGTCATACTCGATGACCTCTGGAGCACGGCTTGGAAGAACCAGGGTGTGGTCACCATCCAGGAGGTGGCCAGCGAAGACGGGAGGTTCATCCCCAAATTTTCCACTGAGAGTGACCGTCAGTTTTTGCTTAAGGCGCAGCCATGGCACTTCAAGCGGGACGGCCTCATTTTCACCGAGTTCGACGGCAAGGGCGACCCGGCGGAGGTCGACCTTGGCGTCATGACCATTTGGGTCCAGGTACGTGATCTCCCGTACGAGTTTAAGACAGAGAGTGTAGGGAGGTCGCTCGAGGATCAACTGGGAGAGGTGCTAGAGGTTTCGCACCGGAACCATGTAATTGTTGAGAAATACCTGCATGTGCATGTGAAGATATTATTGCATGAGCCTCTGAAATGCTTTGTAGAGATTACCCCTTTAGGTAGTTCAAAGATCTTCAAATATGATGTAAAGTATGAGAAACTACCTTTGTACTGTGAGTGTTGTGGGATAGTGGGTCATACATCAGAGAGGTTTTGTAAAATTCCAAGAGAGGAGAGAGTAGTTTGTTTTCCAAGAAACCTTAGTGTTGAGCCCTACTGGAAGAGCCAAGGTGCTAGCAGGAGGGGTCTCCTCTTCGGGAACTACGTTCACGGCGGCAACAACTCGACTACAGGCATCGTCAACAACAACATCGCCAAGGCCACGAACGTTGTCAAGGTGGCCACTGCCGTGAGTGGTCTCACGGTCTCCAATAAGGGAGTCGTTTTTTCCGTCAAGTAGACCACCGGCCAGGAGGGTCGGGCTAAGGGGGTCGTACTGCCTACTCCGGCTGGGGCGTCATTGGTCAGGAGGACCAGGCGGGCGCGCCGGCTGCGCTTGCTGGGCGGAGCCATGAAGTACGGGGCCAAATGCCCTTGCAGGACCTGCGCCAGGATGGGGAGCATCTCCATGAACACATGCAGCCCACTGCTGCTCCGGACCAGACTATCCTGGCGGGTCAGGGGGGCCTGTGTACTATGGCGATGGTGGTGCCCAACCAAACCACAGAGCAGGGACATCTCCTATTCCAGTCGGGAATGCTTGAGGCACTAACCAGTGTTGTGGCTGCTAAATTCGCTGTAGCAAATGCCAAGGGATATTTTGGGGAGCCTGGCTCATCTTTTGTTTTCAATGCCACTAAATCTGCTACGCAGGGACACAAGAAGGTGAAAGGGAAAAAGGCTAGAAAGGAAGGAGGTGTTGATCGTTCGGTGGAAGACCGTGAGAAAATGATAGGCAAAAAGAGAAGACCTCTTTCCGATGCGCATTCGACGGGTAGCAATCTAGTGTTTTCTTTTGAGAAAAATAGCATGGATAGTCTTGAGCGCTTATTGTATGATGATTTAAATGTCTCAAGCAAGAGAGTTTGTACGGGTAGAGTAGAGACGGTAAAAGATGTGGATGGTGTTGTTAGCCACGTAGCGAAGGAGACGGATGAGAAGGAAGAAGAGTACGTGCAGGAGAGAAGAGAGTCAGTTGGAGACGATGGCGCATCGGCGGCCTCCAATGAGGAGGTCCGCTGGGCCAAATGAAAATCCTTGGTTGGAACTGCCGTGGGATGCTATCTACCACGGCAGTTCGAGAGCTCTTGGACCTTCAAGAGCGGGTTCAGGCAGACTTAATTTTTCTTTCAGAATCCCACTTGAATAATTGTAAAGCCGATGAGCTACGTCGGGTCCTTAGTTTTGATTCCATGTTTGTGGTGGAGAGTGATGGTCGGGTCGGGGGCCTTGTCTTGTTTTATCATAAAGTGAATAAAGTTGAGTTGAACTATATCTCGGCTAATTTTATTGATATTTTGTTTATGAATGAGGAAGTCGTACAGTGGCGTTTCACGGGTTTTTATGGTCATCCGAACTGGAGCGATCGCAATTTATCTTGGGAGGATATTCGTAATTTGTATCATAAGGGTAATCATCCATGGGTGGTTCTAGGAGATTTTAATGAGATTTTATATTCCTCGGAGAAAGAGGGGGGCAATGCGAGACCAAATGGAATGATGAAGGATTTTCGTGATTGTCTAGCAGAATGTGGCTTGGATGATATGGGGTTCATAGTGTTGGGAATATGCCCTAGAGGTAATAATAAAAGGATTATTATTATATTTCCTTGTTCATGATAATTGTCTTTTATTCATGCTATAATTGTGTTATCCGAAAATCGTAATACATGTGTGAATACATAGACCACAACATGTCCCTAGTGAGCCTCTAGTTGACTAGCCCGCTGATCAATAGATAGTCATGGTTTCCTGACTATGGACATTGGATGTCATTGATAACAGGATCACATCATTAGGAGAATGATGTGATGGACAAGACCCAATCCTAAGCATAGCACAAGATCGTGTAGTTCGTTTGCTAGAGCTTTTCCAGTGTCAAGTATCTTTTCCTTAGACAATGAGATCGTGTAACTCCCGGATACCGCAGGAGTGCTTTGGGTGTACCAAACGTCACAACGTAACTGGGTGACTATAAAGGTATACTACGGGTATCTCCGAAAGTGTTTATTGAGTTGACACGGATCGAGACTGGGATTTGTCACTCCGTATGATGGAGAGGTATCTCTGGGCCCACTCGTAATGCATCATCATAATGATCTCAAAGTGACCAAGTGTCTGTTCACGGGATAATGCATTACGGTACGAGTAAAGTGACTTGCCGGTAACGAGATTAAACGAGGTATCGGGATACCGACGATCGAATCTCGGGCATGTAATGTACCGATTGACAAAGGGAATTGTATACGGGGTTGCTTGAATCCTCGACATCGTGGTTCATCCGATGAGATCATCGAGGAGCATGTGGGAGCCAACATGGGTATCCAGATCCCGCTGTTGGTTATTGATCGGAGAGCCGTCTCGGTCATGTCTACATGTCTCCCGAACCCGTAGGGTCTACACACTTAAGGTTCGGTGACGCTAGGGTTGTAGAGATATTAGTATGCAGCAAACTGAAAGTTGTTCAGAGTCCCGGATGAGATCCCGGACGTCACGAGGAGTTCCGGAATGGTCCGGAGGTAAAGAATTATATATGGGAAGTTGAGTTTCGGCCATCGGGAAAGTTTCGGGGGTCACCAGTATTGTACCAGGACCACCGGAAGGGTCCCGAGGGTCCAGCGGGTGGGGCCACCTATCCCCGAGGGCCCCATGGGCTGAAGTGGGAGGGGAACCAGCCCCTGGTGGGCTGGTGCGCCCCCCCCCCTTGGGCCCCCCCTGCGCCTAGGGTTGGAAACCCTAGGGTGGGGGCGGCTCCACTTGCCTTAGGGGGCAAGGCACCCCCTTGGCCGCCGCCCCCCTTGGAGATTCAATCTCCTAGGGCCGGCGCCCCCTGGGGACCCTATATAAAGAGGGGGGAGGGAGGGCAGCCGCACCCTTGCACTTGGCGCCTCCCTTTCCCCTTGCTACACCTCTCCCTCCCGCAGACGCTTGGTGAAGCCCTGTCGGGATCCCTGCTGCATCCACCACCACGTCGTCGTGCTGCTGGATCTTCATCAACCTCTCCTTCCCCCTTGCTGGATCAAGAAGGAGGAGACGTCTCGCTGACCGTACGTGTGTTGAACGCGGAGGTGCCGTCCGTTCGGCGCTAGTATCTCCAGTGATTTGGATCACGACGAGTACGACTCCCTCAACCCCGTTCTCTTGAATGCTTCCGCTCGATCTACAAGGTTATGTAGATGCACTTCTCTCTCTCGTTGCTAGATGAACTCATAGATTGATCTTGGTGAAACCGTAGGAAAATTTTTATTTTCTGCAACGTTCCTTAACAGTGGCATCATGAGCTAGGTCTATGCGTAGTTCTCTTTGCACGAGTAGAACACAAATTTGTTGTGTCAATTTTCTTGCCACTACTAGTCTTATTTTGCTTCAGCGGTATTGTGGGATGAAGCGGCCCGGACCGACCTTACACGTACGCTTACGTGAGACAGGTTCCACCGACTGACATGCACTAGTTGCATAAGGTGGCTAGCGGGTGTCTGTCTCTCCCACTTTAGTTGGAGCAGATTCGATGAAAAGGGTCCTTATCATGGGTAAATAGAAGTTGACAAATCACGTTGTGGTTTTTTCGTAGGTAAGAAAACGTTCTTGCTAGAACCCTATTGCAGCCACGTAAAAGATGCAACAACAACTAGAGGACGTCTAATTTGTTTTTGCAGCAATTGCTTTGTGATGTGATATGGCCAAAAGTTGTGATGAATGATATATATATGATGTATGAGATCATGTTCTTGTAATAGGAATCACGACTTGCATGTCGATGAGTATGACAACCGGCAGGAGCCATAGGAGTTGTCTTAATTATTGTATGACCTGCGTGTCAATGATTTAATGCCATGTAATTACTTTACTTTATTACTAAACCGTTAGCCATAGTAGTAGAAGTAATAGTTGGCGAGCAACTTCATGGAGACACGATGATGGAGATCATGGTGTCATGCCGGTGACGAAGATGATCATGGAGCCCCGAAGATGGAGATCAAAGGAGCTATATGATATTGGCCATATCATGTCACTGTTTAATTGCATGTGATGTTTATTATGTTTATGCATCTTGTTTACTTAGAATGGCGGTAGTAAATAAGATGATCCCTCATAATAATTTCAAGAAAGTGTTCCCCCTAACTGTGCACCGTTGCAACAGTTCGTTGTTTCGAAGCACCACGTGATGATCGGGTGTGATAGATTCTAACGTTCACATACAACGGGTGTAAGACAGATTTACACATGGATAAACACTTAGGTTAACTTGACGAGCCTAGCATGTACAGACATGGCCTAGGAACACAAGAGACCGAAAGGTCGAACATGAGTCGTATGGAAGATACGATCAACATGGAGATGTTCACCGATGATGACTAGTCCGTCTCACGTGACGATCGGACACGGCCTAGTCGACTCGGATCATGTATCACTTAGATGACTAGAGGGATGTCTAATCTGAGTGGGAGTTCATTAAATAATTTGATTAGATAAACTTAATTATCATGAACTTAGTCTAAAATATTTGCAAAAATGTCTTGTAGATCAAATGGCCAACGCTCATGTCAACATGAACTTCAACGCGTTCCTAGAGAAAACCAAGCTGAAAGATGATGGCAGCAACTATACGGACTGGGTCCGGAACCTGAGGATCATCCTCATAGCTGCCAAGAAAGCATATGTCCTAGAAGGACCGCTAGGTGAAGCACCCATCCCAGAGAACCAAGACGTTATGAACGCTTGGCAGTCAGTGCTGATGATTACTCCCTCGTTCAGTGCGGCATGCTTTACAGCCTAGAACCGGGGCTCCAAAAGCGTTTTGAGAAACACGAAGCATATGAGATGTTCGAGGAGCTGAAAATGGTTTTCCAAGCTCATGCCCGGGTCGAGAGATATGAAGTCTCCGACAAGTTCTATAGTTGTAAGATGGAGGAAAATAGTTCTGTCAGTGAGCACATACTCAAAATGTCTGCGTTGCACAACCGCCTGTCCCAGCTGGACATTAACCTCCCGGACGAGGCGGTCATTGACAGAATCCTTCAGTCGCTCCCACCGAGCTACAAGAGCTTTGTGATGAACTACAATATGCAGGGGATGGTGAAAACTATTCCTAAAGTATTTTCAATGTTGAAGTCAGCAGAGGTAGAAATCAAAAAGGAACATCAAGTGTTGATGGTCAACAAAACCACTAAGTTCAAGAAAGGCAAGGATAAGAAGAACTTCAAGAAGGACGGCAAGGATGTTGACATGCCCGGTAAGCCAGTTGCCGGGAAGAAGTCAAAGAATGGACCCAAGCCTGAGACTGAGTGCTTTTATTGCAAAGGGAAGGGACACTGGAAGCGGAACTGCCCCAAATACTTAGCGGACAAGAAGGCCGGCAACACTAAAGGTATATGTGATATACATGTACTTTATGTGTACCTTACCAATACTCGTAGTAGCTCCTGGGTATTCGATACCGGTGTGGTTGCTCATATTTGTAACTCAAAGCAGGAACTGCGGAATAAACGGAGACTAGCGAAGGACGAGGTGACGATGCGCGTCGGGAATGGTTCCAAGGTCGATGTGATCGCCGTCGGCACGCTACCTCTACATTTACCTACGGGATTAGTTTTAGACCTCAATAATTGTTATTTAGTGCCAATTTTGAGCATGAACATTATATCTAGATCTCATTTAATACGAGATGGCTACTCATTTAAATCCGAGAATAATGGTTGTTCTATTTATAGAGAGATATGTTTTATGGTCATGCCCCGATGGTCAATGGTTTATTCTTAATGAATCTCGAACGTAATGTTACACATATTCATAGTGTGAATACCAAAAGATGTAAAGTTGATAACGATAGTCCCACATACTTGTGGCACTGCCGCCTTGGTCACATTGGTGTCAAGCGCATGAAGAAGCTCCATGCTGATGGACTTTTAGAGTCTCTCGATTATGAATCATTTGACACATGCGAACCATGCCTCATGGGCAAAATGACCAAGACTCCGTTCTCCGGAACAATGGAGCGAACAACCAACATATTAGAAATCATACATACCGATGTGTGCGGTCCAATGAGCGTTGAGGCTCGCGGAGGATATCATTATGTTCTCACTCTCACTGATGACTTGAGTAGATATGGTTATGTCTACTTGATGAAACACAAGTCTGAGACCTTTGAAAAGTTCAAGGAATTTCAGAATGAGGTAGAGAATCAACGTGACCGAAAGATAAAGTTCTTATGATCAGATCATGGAGGAGAATATTTAAGTCACGAATTTGGTACGCACTTAAGGAAATGTGGAATCGTTTCACAACTCACGCCGCCTGGAACACCTCAGCGTAACGGTGTGTCCGAACATCGTAATCGCACTTTATTGGATACGGTGCGATCTATGATGTCTCTTACCGATTTACCGCTATCTTTTTGGGGATATGCTCTAGAGACAGCTACATTCACTTTAAATAGGGCACCGTCTAAATCCGTTGATACGACACCGTATGAATTATGGTTTGGGAAGAAACCTAAGCTGTCGTTTCTCAAAAGTTTGGGGATGCAATGCTTATGTCAAGAAACTTCAACCTGAAAAGCTCGAACCCAAGTCGGAAAATGCGTCTTCATAGGATACCCTAAGGAAACCATTGGGTATACCTTCTACTTAAGATCCGAGGGCAAGATCTTTGTTGCCAAGAACGGGTCCTTTCTGGATAAAGAGTTTCTCTCGAAAGAACTAAGTGGGAGGAAAGTAGAGCTTCATGAAGTACTACCTCTTGAACCGGTGAGTAGCGCAGCTCAGGAAGATGTTCCTGTGGTGCCAGCACCAACTGAAGAGGAAGTTAATGATAATGATCAAGGTACTTCGGATTAAGTTACTACTGAACTTCGTAGGTCCACGAGGACACGTTCCAAACCAGAGTGGTATGGCAACCCTGTCCTGGAAATCATGTTGGTAGACAACGGTGAACCTTCGAACTATGAAGAAGCGATGGTGGGCCCAGATTCCAACAAATGGCTTGAAGCCATGCAATCCGAGATAGGATCCATGTATGAAAACGAAGTATGGACTTTGACAGACTTGCCCGATGATCGGCGAGCGATAGAAAACAAATGGATCTTTAAGAAGAAGACGGACGCGGATGGTAATGTTACCATCTATAAAGCTCGACTTGTCACTAAGGGTTATCGACAAGTTCAAGGGGTCGACTACGATGAGACATTCTCTCCCGTAGCGAAGCTAAAGTCCGTCCGAATCATGTTAGCAATTGCCGCATACTATGATTATGAGATATGGCAAATGGACGTCAAAACGGCATTCCTTAACGGACATCTTAAGGAAGAACTGTATATGATGCAGCCGGAAGGTTTTGTCGACCCTGAGAATGCTAACAAGGTATGCAAGCTCCAGCGATCCATTTATGGGCTGGTGCAAGCATCTCGGAGTTGGAACATTCACTTTGATGAGATGATCAAAGCGTTTGGGTTTATGCAGACTTATGGAGAAGCCTGCGTTTACAAGAAAGTGAGTGGGAGCTCTGTAGCATTTCTCATATTATATGTAGATGACATACTTTTGATGGGAAATGATATAGAACTTTTGGACAGCATTAAGGCCTACTTGAATAAGTGTTTTTCAATGAAGGGCCTTGGAGAAGCTGCTTACATATTAGGCATCAAGATCTATAGGGATAGATCGAGACGCCTCATAGGTCTTTCACAAAGCACATACCTTGATAAGATATTGAAGAAGTTCAATATGGATCAGTCCAAGAAAGGGTTCTTGCCTGTATTGCAAGGTGTGAGATTGAGCTCGGCTCAATGCCCGACCACGGCAGAAGATAAAGAAGAGATGAGTGTCATCCCCTATGCCTCAGCCATAGGGTCTATTATGTATGCCATGTTGTGTACCAGACCTGATGTAAACCTTGTCGTAAGTTTGGTAGGAAGGTACCAAAGTAATCCCGGCAAGGAACACTGGACAGCGGTCAAGAACATCCTAAAGTACCTGAAAAGGACTAAGGATATGTTTCTCATTTATGGAGGTGACGAAGAGCTCGTCGTAAAAGGTTACGTCGATGCTAGCTTCGACACAGATCTGGATGACTCTAAGTCACAAACCGGATACGTGTATATGTTGAATCGTGGAGCAGTAAGCTGGTGCAGTTGCAAGCAGAGTGTTGTGGCGGGATCTACATGTGAAGCGGAGTACATGGCAGCCTCGAAGGAAGCGCATGAAGCAATATGGATGAAGGAGTTCATCACCGACCTAGGAGTCATACCCAATGCGTCGGGGTCGATCACTCTCTTCGGTGACAACACTGGAGCTATTGCCCTTGCCAAGGAGCCCAGGTTTCACAAGAAGACCAGGCACATCAAGCGTCGTTTCAACTCCATCCGTGAAAATGTTCAAGATGGAGACATAGATATTTGCAAAGTGCATACGGATCTGAATGTCACAGATCCGTTGACTAAACCTCTTCCGCGAGCAAAACATGATCAACACCAGAACTCTATGGGTGTTTGATTCATCACAATGTAACTAGATTATTGACTCTAGTGCAAGTGGGAGACTGTTGGGGAATATGCCCTAGAGGCAATAATAAAAGGATTATTATTATATTTCCTTATTCATGATAATTGTCTTTTATTCATGCTATAATTGTGTTATCCGGAAATCGTAATACATGTGTGAATACATAGACCACAACATGTCCCTAGTGAGCCTCTAGTTGACTAGCCCGCTGATCAACAGATAGTCATGGTTTCCTGACTATGGACATTGGATGTCATTGATAACAGGGTCACATCATTAGGAGAATGATATGATGGACAAGACCCAATCCTAACATAGCACAAGATCGTGTAGTTCGTTTGCTAGAGCTTTTCCAATGTCAAGTATCTTTTCCTTAGACCATGAGATCGTGTAACTCTCGGATACCGTAGGAGTGCTTTGGGTGTACCAAACGTCACAACATAACTGGGTGACTATAAAGGTATACTACGGGTATCTCCGAAAGTGTCTGTTGAGTTGACACGGATCGAGACTGGGATTTGTCACTCCGTATGACGGAGAGGTATCTCTGGGCCCACTCGGTAATGCATCATCATAATGAGCTCAAAGTGACCAAGTGTCTGGTCACGGGATCATGCATTACGGTACGAGTAAAGTGACTTACCAGTAACGAGATTAAACGAGGTATTGGGATACCGACGATCGAATCTCGGGCATGTAACGTACCGATTGACAAAGGGAATTGTATACGGGGTTGCTTGAATCCTCGACATCGTGGTTCATCCGATGAGATCATCGAGGAGCATGTGGGAGCCAACATGGGTATCCAGATCCCGCTGTTGGTTATTGACCGGAGAGCCGTCTCGGTCATGTCTACGTGTCTCCCGAACCCGTAGGGTCTACACACTTAAGGTTCGGTGACGCTAGGGTTGTAGAGATATTAGTATGCAGCAAACCGAAAGTTGTTCGGTGTCCCGGATGAGATCCCGGACGTCACGAGGAGTTCCGGAATGGTCCGGAGGTAAAGAATTATATATGGGAAGTCGAGTTTCAGCCATCGGGAAAGTTTCGGGGGTCACCAGTATTGTACCAGGACCACCGAAAGGGTCCCGGGGGTCCACCGGGTGGGGCCACCTATCCCGGAGGGCCCCACGGGCTGAAGTGGGAGGGTAACCAGCCCCTGGTGGGCTGGTGCACCCCCCCCCCCTTGGGCCCCCTGTGCCTAGGGTTGGAAACCCTAGGGTGGAGGGCGCCTCCACTTGCCTTGGGGGGCAAGGCACCCCCTTGGCCGCCGCCCCCCTTGGAGATTCAATCTCCTAGGGCCGGTGCCCCCCCTGGGGACCCTATATAAAGAGGGGGGAGGGAGGGCAGCCGCACCCTTGCACTTGGCGCCTCCCTTTCCCCTTGCTACACCTCTCCCTCCCGCAGACGCTTGTTAAAGCCCTGCCGGGATCCCTGCTGCATCCACCACCACGCCGTCGTGCTGCTGGATCTTCATCAATCTCTCCTTCCCCCTTGGTGGATCAAGAATGAGGAGACGTCTCGCTGACCGTACGTGTGTTGAACGTGGAGGTGCCGTCTGTTCGGCGCTAGGATCTCCGGTGATTTGGATCACGACGAGTACGACTCCCTCAACCCCGTTCTCTTGAATGCTTCCGCTCGATCTACAAGGGTATGTAGATGCACTTCTCTCTCTCGTTGCTAGATGAACTCATAGATTGATCTTGGTGAAACCGTAGGAAAAAATTTATTTTCTGCAACGTTCCTCAACACATAGGCGACCCCTTTACATGGAGGAGAGGTGAGATTAGGGAACGTCTTGACCGTGCAGTATGTAATGTACAATGGGCGCATAAATTTCCTCAAGCGGCTGTGATTAATGAAAACCATGTACATTCTGACCACCGGACGTTAGTTTTGGATATGGATTATTTTGACGGTAATATGTTTAGGCCGCTGAATAGGGGTATTAAAAAATTTGAAGCCAGATGGCTTAAAGAAGAAACTATTAGTGAAATTGTCAAGACATCGTGGGAGAAGGCAAAGCTGGCTGGTATTGGCCCGACACTCACAGACAGGACCCGAGCAGTACACGCCGATCTACATTCCTAGGACCTTGAGATCTTGAAGGGACCGAAACGGAGAATTAATAAATTAAAAAAAGAGTTAGAGAAATTGAAACGTGGCCCTATGAATATAGATTCCCTTTCTAGGCAGAAAGAAATTGTAGTTCTCATCGAGAATCTATTGGATCAGGAAGAGATTTTTTCGTTACAAAGAGGTAGAGCAAATTGGTTGATGCATGGAGACCAAAATACTTCCTTCTTCCATAATGCAGCTACTGCTAGGAAAAAGAGAAATAATATCAAAAAACTTCTCGATGATACTGGGGTCTGGCGACAAGATATGGAATTGAAGGATCATATCACAGAATATTTTAAAAAGCTTTTTACCTCAGAGATCGAGCAACCTAATCAGGATGTGTTATCACTGGTAAAGAGGAGAGTATCTGCTGAGATGAACAATGCCCTCCTTTCTTCGTATACGGCTGATGATGTTCGTAAAGCCTTGTTCGACATTGGGGATTTGAAAGCCCCAGGGCCTGATGGGCTCCATGCTATTTTCTATAAAAGGTTTTGGCCAATGTTAGGAGATGATCTGATCGAGGAGGTTTTGAAAGCATTAAACACTTGCACTATCCCATCTGGCTGGAATGATACTGTGGTTGTGATGATACCAAAAGTCAATTCTCCGGAGAAGGTAACCCAGTTTAGACCAATTAGTCTGTGCAATGTGGTGTATAAAATTATTGCAAAAATGATTGCCTCTCGCATAAAGGTGTTCCTACCAGATATTATTAGCCCAACTCAAAGCGCATTCGTTCCTGGAAGACTTATTACGGACAATGTATTGGTGGCATACGAATGCTTCCACACCATCAAGAAAAAGAGAGCAGGCAAAGAAGGATTATGTGCGATAAAATTGGATATGCATAAAGCTTATGACCGGGTTGAATGGCCTTTTCTCAAGGAGATTATGCTCAAACTTGGATTTCGTGAGGTGTGGGTAAATTGTATTATGGAGTGTGTTTCTACTGTTGAATATCGTATTCGGTTTAATGCGGAGGAGAGTGAAAGTTTTAAACCTACTAGGGTCTGAGGCAAGGAGACCCGTTGTCTCCTTACCTGTTCCTGTTATGCACGGAGGGTCTCACAGCTTTACTAACGCATGCGAAAGAAAATGGGAATATTTCAGGAGTAAAGGTTTGCAGAGATGCCCCATTTGTCACGAACCTTCTTTTTGCTGATGACTCTTTAATCCTTATGAAAGCAAATTTGCAAAGTGCGGAAACATTAAAATCAGTTCTAGATTCGTATTGCGCAGCTTCAGGGCAGATGGTCAGTGTCGACAAATCCAGCATCTTTTTTAGCCCTAATACGGTAGTGCACACTAGAGAACAAATGTGTACAATTCTCAATATAATGACTGAGGCCTTGAATGACAAATATTTAGGACTGCCGGCCAATGTGGGTTTAGATAAAACCGATTGTTTCCAATAGTTAATTGATTGTATTGTTCAGAGAATTAGTGGCTGGAAGGAAAAACTTCTGTCGGCTGGAGGAAAGGAGATCTTACTTAAAGCGGTTGTTCAAGCTATTCCCACCTATGCAATGTCGGTCTTTAAAATTCCTAAAAAAATGCAAAGGAATTATTGACGCGATGGCGCATTTCAGGTGGGGAGATGAGGACAACCAAAGGAGGATGCATTGGATGGCTTGGTGGAAAATGTGTGTACCCAAGAACCAAGGAGGAATGGGTTTTCGGGATATCCATTGTTTCAATTTGGCTATGCTTGCTAAACAGGCTTGGCGTCTTCTCGAGAATCTGGATTCTCTATGTGCTACTATTTTGAGAGTCAAATACTATCCCGACGGTGACTTGTTGAACACTGACCTGAAGAAGGGATCTTCCTTCACCTGGCAAAGTATTATGGCGGGTGTGAGCTCCCTGAAGCGTGGTCATATTTGGCGAGTGGGAAACGGGCAGAATATTGACATTTGGGAGGACGCATGGATTCTAAATTGTGCAAATCGTAAAATTGTTACCCCTAAGGGAGGCCAGTTGTTACGGAAGGTAGCAGATTTGATTGATCCAATCCTAAATAGTTGGGATGAAGATCTTCTCAGACAGACTCTATGGCCTATTGATGTTCAGCAAGTGCTTACGATCCCGATATCGCAACATGATATGCTAGATTTCATAGCTTGGAATTTCACAAAAAATGGGATTTTTCGGTTCGGTCTGCTTATTTTGTGGAATGGGACCACCAATATGGGAACAAGTTACGACATACCAATGGGATGGGACGTACCACGGTCAATCCTATTTGGGCGAGGATTTGGAAGCTTGCTTGTCCAGCAAAGGTTAAAATATTTATTTTGCGTACACTTCACGGCACTATTCCGTGTTGTGTTAACTTAGCTAATAGACATGTGAAAGTCTCGCCTAAGTGTCCTGCCTGCTCATCTGGGCCAGAAGACACAAAACACTTGCTGTTTCTATGTGACAGAGCAAAAGAAGTCTGAAGAAGACTAGGGATGGACGATATTATCGACAGAGCTTGTAAAATAGACTATGCGGGTGAGGCAATCTTGGAATATTTACTTTCATTACCAGATCAGGAACTATGTATTATGGGCAATCGTAATGTGCGTGACATAATTGCCATATCAGCCTGGTACTTGTGGTGGGAAAGGCGCAAATTGGTACACAATGAGACTACTCAGAATGCACAACAAATATCCATGGGGATACGCGCTCTCGCTGCCAATTTTGTTAATGCCTCCTCGCCGAAGGCTTTCATTAAAAGAGGAGGATGGTCTAATCCCCCGACGGGATTTGTTAAACTTAATGTTGATGCTTCTTTTGATCACGACCTTCTTAGGGGTACGATCGTGGCTGTCTTAAAAGATGACAAAGGTAGGTTCATCGGTGGGGGAAATGGTAAGATTGACTGGTGTGCAGATGTGTTGATGGCTGAAGCTTTGGCGTTAAAATTTGGCCTATCGCTTGCGCAAAGGACGGGTTGTAATCGCATAATTATTAACTCGGATAATATGGAGGTGATCGAGACCATGAACGAAGGAGGACGATCGTCGGGGGCAGCAGCTGCAATTTTTTATGACTGTTTTCACTTAGCTTGCGATTTTCCTATTTCTAGATTCGAGCATTGTAATAGAGAAGCAAATAAAGTTGCTCATGAACTTGCCAAGTTGGCTAGATCTTCATTCGTTTTTGATTGGTTTGAGGAACCACATAATGCAATTGTACCAATCCTCATAAACGATGTAATGATTATTTCTAATGTATAAAGCTCGAACTTTCTTTAAAAAAAAAAACTACCCAACTCCGGTTTTTGCTTTGCTACATTCAGGAGTCAATGCCTCTATGTGCGAATGAAGCAATGAACAGGCTGGAGAACTTTGCCTCGTTCCATGTAAACAAGCTCCGGGCGCCACTGAATCTTTCCACAGCAACAAGTCAACAACCAAGCCGAAGTGTGCAACTGCTCGACGGGCTTCCGAAGTAGAGCTCTCCGAAGGCGTCGTATATGGTTGTTGCGAGGCCCCCCGTTCCGTTTTCAGCGTTGTATGTGGGTCTCTTTCGTTAGCTGTTAACTTGTTACTCCTACTTTTTTCGGGGATACGGCTGCTGTATTTTCCTGCTAGAGAAAAGTCTAAAACAAACCTTTAATTTGTACTAGACGAAAACTAAATCAAAGCCTGATCTTGCAATTCCGACCGAACTCTCTGATTCTGGTCTACGTTAAACCTTGAGGGTGTTTAATTGGTATTCACCGGCGTGGCAAGGATCGTTGACGGGCTGGCTGGACATTAGGACGGATTGGGTTGGCCCATTAACGCAGTCGCTCGGACACTCGCTTTTTTATTTTCTTTGTTTTTCCATTTTCGTAACGATAATAACTTTTAAATTTCTGCAATGAATATAAACATTTTTTACGAACCCACTTGTCTTCTACCAGCCAACCACAACTCAAGTAACATGCAGCTGCGCTAATTTTCGTGCCGAAACGTTAGAAGCCCAAGATTATATGGGAAGGAGGGATTATTAGGAGCAACAAAAAATTATAAGCGGCCACAAAAAATGAGCTTCACAATACTTGAATTCAGTACGTCGCACTCGTAGAGGCCTCACCTAGCCAATCGGCTTGAAGGCTGCTGATGATTATTTTTAGCGTATACTTGTATATAAGAACAGGAATGAGCGTTCATATATGAAAACCTTTTTTCGAAACATTTCATAAAAAACTGTAAACAATTTTGAAATAGCGAATATATTTTTAAATGCAAATAATTTATGAAATTCCAAAACCGACATGATAACATTTTGCCAAATGCACATTTTATATTTTTTAATGACAATAAACAATTTATAAAACTATAAAAACATTTAAAAAATATTCACCTTTAATAATTTGTTCCCATTTTTTTCAAGAAAAATGTTTATGTTTCAAATAGTGTTCACTCAAAATTGATTGTGTTTTTAAAAAGTGTCTGCTTATTAAAAAGTATCCAGAATTTTCAAAAGTGTTCGTATTTAAAAAAAATCAGAGATTTAAAGATTGTTCGGGCCTGCACATTTTTAATATTTGTTTGCCCTTAAAGAATCTTTCAAATCTCGACGCGGTTTTGCGTGGATAAGTAGTTCGGGCCTCTCAGTATAGCAACAACAGCTAATTATTTTAGTGGCTACCTGGAAGTGTTTAGCAGCGGCAGATCTTAAGTTCAGTTGTGACTGGAGTAACTATCCTCAGATTCGACATGGCATCTATACAATCCCTGTTTGAAAACGCTATTAAGGTTTAAAATAGACCGGGATCAAAAAGTTTGATGTGTTGATTTCTGGGATTGTAAGTTGAGGGTTCGATTTAGCTTTCGTCTATCAGTTGAAGGTTTGTTTTGAACTTTTTCCTTTCTGTTATAGGAGGGATATATGAACTGAACCTGTATGATGTAGTTTATTTCAAATGCAGTCCAACCAAAATTAGATCTTCGTGCAACTGATTTATTTCCAGCGAGAAACGAGAGAAACACGAAATCAAGGAAACGACTGCACACCGGTGGCACGAAAGACGCGCAGAAGAACAAATTCGTGGAACCGATGTGGACGAAAAGAAATTTCCTCAGGAACCAGAACCGGACTGGCTCCCGGCCTCCAGAAGCTGCTTTGCTTCTTTGAGGGTGAAGGACACACAGGACAAGTGCGTGGACGAATGGACGGGACCTAAACAAAAGAGGAGAATTATGTTTGGGTTTCCAACAAGGAAGCAGCAGGCAGGTCGCGTCTTCATTGCCTTGCACAGCAGAGCGCAGCTGAGCTATGTATGGACGGACACACGCCGACATGCACGTCCACGGCGCCATTTTTATATACTGTATCCTCTTTATTGATTGGAAGAATGGCAAGCATGAGAACAGATCCTTCCTTGGGCCTCTGCTCAGATATTTTCCCGTCTCCTAGATCCTTCTATGCTAAATATTTTAGTTTGATGGGACATGGCTAGGGTATCTCCAACGCCCGATCCTCGATCGGACCGCACTCTCCAGATCACGGAAGTCATCTAATACGGTCTTGTATCGGTCCGTGTCGTGGGCATAATTTCTTCCATAATCAGGAACAAAATAAGACTTTGCGAGAATCCGAACCGCTGTCATGCCCACTTCTGATCGCCCTGATCTACCCAAACCCTCTCCTCCCTCGTGCACGTGCTTCCCGCCCGACGTCAGTTGCCCGCATTCATGCCGCTATAGAGCCCATCGCTCCACATTGATGACGGCTCAGGGCGGACGCGACCCCACACTGACTCCGTCATTGAAGCGGCGCGTCGGCCAAGGGCACCACCCGCTGCATGCCGGCTAAACACGCCTCCTTGCCGCATTCAAATGCCTCCACTAAATCCGCGTGCAAGCCGAGAAAACTCTCCGGCCACACTTCCGTCCACGAGCGGACCGGCATTAAACGCAACGCTGGACAAGCTCCTCCCATCCATCCTCTATTTAAATGAGGCCAGACGCCGGGTAAGAACCGCACCAATCCGCCGCTCCTCATCACCTCCTTCCACCATTTTCTCCACCCTTTCAATGGCATCCGACGAGCAGGAACTGCTCTCTGGCATAGAAGTCGGTTGGGTGGCCAACCGAGCCAGCCAGATACGAACAAGGCAGCTCACTGCTCCACCTCCATCGCCTAGCCCGACGGAGCAAGTTGATGCCCCAAGCAGACGCGTGGTTTGGCAACTCGCCGCTCCAAGCCAGCTCGCGGAGGAGTGGTGACTTACTCCAGGCCGGCACTGCTGGAGCATGGCGACACGGGCATCTTCGTTGCCGTCGACGTCGTCGCGTCGTACCGCACTTCCCGTGCCTACAACCGCGCCATCCGCCATCAACGCGCGCGCAACCGCGCCCTGCCTGCAAAGAAAGAACCGGCTGCACGGAGATCAACGAGTCGATGGCCAGCGTGTCCGCCGCCAACATCGAGGGAAAGTAGAACACGGGAGGCCGTTGCCGCTTGTGTCCCGAGAAGACCACCGCCAGCGTATCGCCCGCTTTTACAGCCGGTGACTTGCCTGATTTTTTAGCGCAGACCATCGTTGACCCCTGCCTGGGCTCCACGGAAGTGAAGGTGCCCTTCGTTCCCCTCCGGCTGAAGCATCAGCCGGGGGTTCCACTCCGATGAGCGGTGGGGAAACAAGCCGCCCTTTGCGATGAAGCGTATACCTCCGGGGCTCCTGGCAGTCCGGTGAGCGGGCTGCTGGACATGGGGAAGACAAAGGGATCTGCCGCGGCCGGCCGTAGACTAATGTAGTGTATTAGTGTCATGGAAGTGGAGCTCCCCGCGATCGTATACGCACATAATTTTACATTTTTAGTTAAAAATATGTCCAAAATGTAAACGTTTTCGTCTCGTTTGTATGAAATCCGTCATGTTTATATGAAATCCGCCCGTGTTTACATGAATTTCATCTGATTTGTTAAAAAAAGTGTTTGAAATATATGTGGCTGCGGTTGGATGGCGGCCTCCTGCATCTATGTCAGTGGACTAGTCCCTGATACGTCTCCAACGTATCATAATTTTTTATTGTTTCATGCTATTGTATTATGAGTCTTGGATGCTTTATATGCACGTTTATGATATTTTATATCATTTTTTGGAACTAACCTATTAACCAGTGCCTAGCGATAGTTGATATTTTCTGTTTGTTTTTGGTTTTTCAGAAAATCAGTACCGAAAGGAGTCCAACCACTATGAAAATTTTTGACGATTTTTTTCTGGACATAAGAGCCCCTAGAAGCTTCAGGACAAGACCAGACGAGAAGTGAGGAGACGGCAAGGCAACAGGGCGCGCCCCGGGGGGTAGGGCGCGCCATGTTACCTTGTGGGCCCCACATGGCTCCGTCCGACCTAATTTCACTTTTATAAATTCTCAAATATTGGGGAACCCCTGAGAGCCACCTGAAACACTTTTTTGCCGCCGCAAGCTTCTATTCTTCCGCGATTCCATCTAGAGGGCTTTTTCGGTACTCTAGCAGAGGGGGAATTGATCACGGAGGGCTTCTACATCATCCTTATTGCCTTCCGATGATGCGTGGGTAGTTTACCACAGATCTACGGGTCCATAGCTAGTAGCTAGATGGCTTCTTCTCTCTTTGATCTTCAATACAATGTTCTCCTCTATCTTCTTAGAGTTCTATCCGATGTAATCTTCCTTTGAGGTGTGTTTGGTAGGATCTGATGAACTGTGGATTTATGATCAGATTATTCATTGAAAGTAATTGAGTCTTTTATGAACTTTATTATGCATGATTATTATATCTTTGTATTTCTCCGGTCTATCTGTTTGGTTTGACCAACTAGATTGATTTATGTTCACTAAGAGAGGTGCTTTGTGATGGGTTCAATCTTGTTGTATCCCCACCTAGTGACAGTAGGGGTAGCGAGACACATATTGTGTTGCTGCCATTAAGGGTAAAACAACAGGGTTTATATGAAGGAAATATGCCCTAGAGGCAATAATAAAGTTGTTATTTATATTTCCTTATATCATGGTAAATGTTTATTATTCATGCTAGAATTGTATTAACCAGAAACTTGATACATGTGTGGATACATAGACAAAAAAAGGTGTCCCTAGTATGCCTCTACTAGACTAGCTAGTTAATCAAAGATGGTTAAGTTTCCTGACCATAGACAGGTGTTGTCATTTGATGAACGGGATCACACCATTAGGAGAATGATGTGATGGACAAGACCCATCCGTTAGCTTAGCATAATGATCGTTAAGTTTTATTGATATTGCTTTCTTCATGACTTATACATATTCCTCTGACTATGAGATTATGCAACTCTTGAATACCGGAGGAACACCTTGTGTGCTATCAAACATCACAACGTAACTGGGTGATTATAAAGATGCTCTACAGGTGTCTCCGAAGATGTTTGTTGGGTTGGCATAGATCAAGATTAGGATTTGTCACTCCGAGTATCGGAGAGGTATCTCTGGGCCCTCTCGATAATGCACATCACTATAAGCCTTGCAAGCAATGGGACTAATGATTTAGTTATGGGATGATGCATTACGGAACGAGTAAAGAGACTTGCTGGTAACGGTATTGAACTAGGTATGAGGATACCGACGATCGAATCTCGGGCAAGTAACATACCGATGACAACGGGAACAACGTATGTTGTTATTGCGGTTTGACCGATAAAGATCTTCCTAGTATATGTAGGAACCAATATGAGCATCCAGGTTCTGCTGTTGGTTATTTATCGGAGATGTTTCTCGGTCATATCTACATAGTTCTCGAACCCATAGGGTCCGCACGCTTAACGTTCGATGACGATTTGTATTATGAGTTATGTGTTTTGGTGACTGAAGATTGTTCTGAGTCCTGGATGAGATCACGAACATGACGAGGAGTCTCGAAATAGTCTAGAGGTAGAGATTGATATATTGGACGAAGGTATTCGGACACCGGAATGGTTTCGGGACATTTCGGATATTTATCGGAGTACCGAGGGGTTACCGGAACCCCCCAGGGAAGTAATGGGCCAACATGGGCCATAGGGGAGAGAGAGGGGAGCCCACAAGGGGTGGCGCCCCCCCCCATGGGCTGCCCGAATTGGACAAAGGGAAGGGAGCGCGGCCCCCCTTTCCTTTCCCCCTCTCCCTGTCCTTCCCTCTTTCCCTCTCCATGAGAAGGAAAAAAAGGGGGGCGAATCCTACTAGGATTGGAGTCCTAGTAGGACCCCCCCCCCCTTGGCGCGCCCCCTTGGTGGTCGGTCTCCTCCTCCCCTCCTTTATATACGGGGGCAGGGGGCACCCCAAAGCACAACAGTTATTCTCTTAGCCGTGTGCGGTGTCCCCCTCTCCACAGTTTACTCCTCCGATCATAGTGTCGTAGTGCTTAGGCGAAGCCCTGCGCGGATCACATCACCATCACCATCACCATGTCGTCGTCCTGACGAAACTCTCCCTCGACCCTCTGCTAGATCAAGAGTTCTAGGGATGTCATCGAGCTGAACGTGTGTTGAACTCGGAGGTGCCGTACGTTCGGTATTAGATCGGTTGGATCGTGACGACATTCGACTACATCAACCGCATTAACCTAACGCTTCCGCTTTCGGTCTATGAGGGTCCGTGGACACACTCTCCCGCTCTCGTTGATGTGCATCTCCTAGATAGATCTTGTGTGATCATAGGAAATTTTTTGAAAGTGCATGCTACATTCCCCAATAGTGGTATCCGAGCCATGTCTATGCGTAGATGATATGCACGAGTAGAACACAAAGAGTTGTGGGCGATAATAGTCATACTGCTTTCCATCAACGTCTTATTTTGATTCAGCGGTACTGTTGGATGAAGCGGCCCGGACCAACCTTACATGACCACGTTCATGTGACCGGTTCCACCGACAGACATGCAACTTGTTTTGCATAAAGGTAGCTGGCGGGTGTTTGTTTCTCCAAATTTAGTTGAATCGAATTTGACTACGGTCGGTCCTTGTTGAAGGTTAAAACAGCACACTTGATGAAAAAACGTTGTGGTTTTGATGTGTAGGTAAGAACAGTTCTTGCTAGAAGCCCGTAGCAGCCACGTAAAACTTGCAACAACAAAGTAGAGGACATCTAACTTGTTTTTGCAGGGCATGTTGTGATGTGATATGGTCAAGACATGATGTGATATAAGTTATTGTATGAGATGATCATGTTTTGTAAAAGTTATCGGCAACTGGCCGGAGCTTATGGTTGTCGATTTATTGTATGAAATGCAATCGCCATGTAATTTCTTTACTTTATCACTATGCGGTAGCAATAGTAGTAGAAGCAATAGTTGGCGAGACGACAACAACGCTATGATGGAGATCAAGGTGTCAAGCCGGTGATGGTGGAGATCATGATGGTGCTTTGCAGACAGAGATCAAAGGCACAAGATGATGATGGCCATATCATGTCACATATTTTGGTTGCATGTGATGTTTATCTTTTTATGCATCTTATTTTGCTTAGTACGGCGGTAGCATTGTAAGATGATCCCTAACTAAATTTCAAGGTGTAAGTGTTCTCCCTGAGTATGCACCGTTGCGACAGTTCATCATGCCGAGACACCATGTTATGATCGGGTGTGATAAGCTCTACGTTCACATACAACGGGTGCAAGACAATTTTGCACGTGCAGAATACTCGGGTTAAACTTGACGAGCCTAGCATATGCAGATATGGCCTCGGAACACTGAGACCGAAAGGTCGAACGTGAATCATATAGTAGATATGATCAACATAGAGATGTTCACCATTGAAAACTACTCCATCTCACGTGATGATTGGACATGGTTTAGTTGATATGGATCACGTGATCATTTAGATGACTAGAGGGATGTCTATCTAAGTGGGAGTTCTTAAGTAATATGATTAATTGAACTTAAATTTATCATGAACTTAGTCATGATAGTTTTTGCATATCTATGTTGTTGTAGATCAATGGCCGTTCTACCGTTCCCTTGAATTTTAATGCGTTCCTAGAGAAAGCTAAGTTGAAAGATGATGGTAGCAACTACACGGACTGGGTCCATAACTTGAGCATTATCCTCATTGCTACACAGAAGAATTACGTTCCGGAAGCACCACTAGGTGCAAGGCCCGCTGGAGGAGCAACTACGGACGTTATGAACGTCTGGCAAACTAAACCTGGTGACTACTCGATATTTCAGTGTGCCATGCTTTACGGCTTAGAATCAGGACTTCAAAGACGTTTTGAACTTCATGGAGCATATGAGATGTTCCAGGAGTTGAAGTTAATATTTCAAGCAAATGCCCGAGTTGAGAGATATGAAGTCTCCAACAAGTTCTATAGCTGCAAGATGGAGGAGAATAGTTCTACAGTGAACACATACTCAGAATGTCTGGGTACCATAACCACTTGACTCAGCTGGGAGTTAATCTTCCTGATGATAGTGTCATTGACAGAGTTCTTCAATCGCTGCCACCAAGCTATAAAGGCTTTGTGATGAACTATAACAGGCAAGGGATGGAAACGACAATTCCTGAGATCTTCGCAATGCTTAAGGCCACAAACAATACTATTGAAGCTAATGACGATGTCATGGCTGAAGACATTGTGGCGCCTGAAGCTAATGTTGCGCCTGAAGCTAGTATGCAACCTGAAACCACAGTCAATGCCGAAGCTGCTGTTCCACCCCCAAGGCCTCACACTATTGAGCAGGCATATGATCGCGGCCAACTTGTCACTGTCCGATGGCCTGTTCTGGTTCCTTCTCCTGCTCCCAGACCACAATATGATTATCATGTGGAGCAAAGGCCTTAGGTCCAGAAGCCAAAGCCCAGACTGCCAAGATTTCCCGGTGCTGCAACATCGCTAGGATCATTCAGTGTAAACAGCTTCAGGGCACACAACACATTCTTTGACAGTGCCAAGAACCCTTACTCGAAGCCAAAGATCTCATCTAATCGCTTCTGGAGCTATCAGCAGCACAGTTATTACTCATGTGTATTATACAATCAAGGGTGCATCTTTCCACACATGCGTCTGGATTGTGAAGCCATTGCTGGTCTGCCCTGCTTGGAAGAAGCCCTGGACTGTTCTAGATATGCTGGCCTTCTGCAGTTTGTCACTGACAAAGAGCATTGGAACGAAGAGCTTCTGCTGCAGTTCTAAGACACTCTTCACATTCATGGCTACAACAGGGATTCGAAGACTTGGGTCCTTTAGTGGATGACAGGTGATGTGCACCATGAAGCCAAAGCTCAATATATCAATGAGCTTACTTCCCTACCCACTCCAGGTGAGCTCTATGAACCTGGTTGTCAGCTACACAGGAATGCACTGGAGAGTATATTTCAGAAGCCTGAGCCAAACATGAGTCAGATGCTCAGCATGATGAAGCCATTGCCACAAGACGCAGAATATCCCAAGGAATTCTTTGTCGAGAACCTCGAGTATCTGCTCGTACCATTTATCACATTGTGAGGCGAACTCTATGGCCTGTCAAGGGACATTCTCCTACATCCAAACTTGAAGGCACCATGAAGACTTTGGTGTTCTATATTCTCAATGGCATCAGCTTCAATGCACAAGATTTCTTCATCAGGCAACTTGATGCATCTGGAATTTATCTATTTGGCTTAACGTTTTATGCTCCATGGGTGATGCGCTTAATCAAGCTTCACTCCTCTGTCAACTATCAGCCCTCAACGCGCAACCATATTATCTTCTTGCCTGAGGTTGATATGTCTGTCGAAGCCATCTACCCTGAGCCTGCCAAGGAGCCACTTTATCTTCATAATGTTGATCGCCAAAGCTTCTCTCAACTAATTGAGGGAGTTCTTGCTGCAACTCGTGTCTATCCTCTGGCTGGAAATACACGTGCACCTCATCACGCAACCACTGAAGCCACTGAAAGCACCATTGCTCAAAGGCCTCGAAAGCGATCTCGTGTACTTAATGACCGAGAGCTTCTTGTGGCCTTACATCAGAAACAGGATAAACACCATGATTGGCTAAAGCGTCAGATGCAGAGCTCTTGGTGGACGTTAATCGCATTCGCAATATTGCCACCAAGAATGCATTCATATCACATGAAGCCTATCGGAGGTATTGGGAGAGTTTGACATTGCTAAGCTCCAAAGACGATCTTCACGAAGATGACTTCATAGAGCGCTTCAAATTTGATTCCATGCCTCCCTGGAATGTCGTCTTGCGTCGGACTCCTTCCATAGAAGACTCTGAGTATTCATCTTCTTCTGCAACTGTTGTTGCAAGAGTCGTCGATGACGAATACGATGTCACTTCACCAACCATGACTTCGCCTCATCTCGACAATGTACCAGGCCCTTCTGCACCACCGAACTCCAACATCAACCATGCATCTTCTTCTACTCCTGATGGGAACGAATAGACACTCTATGTCATCAAACCTTTGTGGTCCTTACTAACAAAAGGGGGAGAAGCATATGAGTTGATAGTCTTCAAGCAGGTCCATATGGGTGGTCGCTATATTTTTGCCAAGTGGTTACAAGTCTCTTTTTTGATACATTTGGTTCTTTCGGTTGTAACACTTAAACTTGATGGTCGTCTGCTACGTTTTCTGCTACTCTGTGATGCGATGATAAATTCCGCATGAAGTCATTCTGCAGACGTTCATTTTTCATTATGCATGTCATTATCTTCATTATATCTCTTTATGCATGATGAATTGTCTTCATAAGCTGAAGAGGATCTCCACAAGTAAAACCTATCATGTGCATTTGCATTCAGAAGCAAACCACTTATACGCACATCTTCAGGGGGAGCCTTTTGCTACTTATGAAGACAATGCCGTTAATCCTCAAACTTTCACATACTTTCATCCCCGTTGAAAACTTCAACCAGTTTGTCATCAATCATGAAAAAGGGGGAGATTGTAAGTGCATCTAGTGCCACCCCTAGTTGGTTTTGGAGTATTGATGACAAACTTGGTTGAGGGACTAATGTGTTTGTGAGAATTGCAGAATAACATAGGTAGTAGTCCCTCATTGACTCGGTTTTCCCACCAGAGATGACCCCTAAAATGTGTGAAGACATTGAAGACTGTAGGATCAAAAGTATGTCTAGAGGGGGGGTGATTAGACTACTTGACCAAATAAAAACTTATCCTTTTCCCAATTTTAGTCTTTGGCAGATTTTAGCTAACTTAGCACAAGTCAAGCAATCTTAACACAATTCAAGCAAGCATGCAAAGAGTATATGAGCAGCGGAAAGTAAAGCATGCAACTTGCAAGAATGTAAAGGGAAGGGTTTGGAGAATTCAAACGCAATTGGAGACACGGATGTTTTTGTCGTGGTTCTGATAGGTGGTGCTATCGTACATCCACATTGATGGAGACTTCAACCCACGAAGGGTAACGGTTGCGCGAGTCCACGAAGGGCTCCACCCACGAAGGGTCCGTGAAGAAGCAACCTTGTCTATCCCACCATGGCTGTCGCCCACGAAGGACTTGCCTCACTAGCGGTAGATCTTCATGAAGTAGGCAATCTCCTTGCCCTTACAAACTCCTTGGTTCAACTCCACAATCTTGTCGGAGGCTCCCAAGTGACACCTAGCCAATCTAGGAGACACCACTCTCCAAGAAGTAACAAATGGTGTGTTGATGATGAACTCCTTGCTCTTGTGCTTCAAATGATAGTCTCCCCAACACTCAACTCTCTCTCTCTCACAGGATTTGGATTTGGTGGAAAGAAGATTTGAGTGGAAAGCAACTTGGGGAAGGCTAGAGATCAAGATTCATATGGTAGGAATGGAATATCTTGGTCTCAACACAAGTGTAGGTGGTTCTCTCTCAGAAAATGCAAGTTGGAAGTGTAGGTTCGTTCTGATGCCTCTCTCCACGAATGAAGAGGAGGTGGAGGGTTATATATAGCCTCCACACAAAATCTAACCGTTACACACAACTTGCCAATCTCGGTGGGACCGAATTGAGAAACTCGATCGGACCGATTCAGCAAATCTAGTGACCGTTAGGATTTTCGGTGGGACTGACATGCAACTCGGTAGGACCAATATGGTTAGGGTTAGGGCATAACGTAATCACGGTGAGACCGATTACACAAACTCGGTGAGACCGATTTTGGTAATAAGCTAACCAGAGAGTTGGTCAGGTAAACTCAGTGGGACCGGTTCGCTCATTTCGGTGAGACCGAAATGTTACGAAAAGGAAACAGAGAGTTTACATTGCAATCTCGGTGGGACCGATCGCTCATCTCGGTTGTACCGAAACGTTACGAAGGGAAACAGAGAGATTACAATCCCATCTCGGTGAGACCGAGATCCCTATCGATGAGACCGATTTGCCTAGGGTTTGTGGCAGTGGCTATGACATTTGAACTTGGTGGCGCCGGATAGAAAGAATCAGTGGGGCCGAGTTTGACTTTTGGTTTAGGTCATATGTGGATGTGAGAAAGTAGTTGAGGGCTTTGGAGCATATCACTAAGCATTTTGAGCAAGTAAGCCATTAAGCAACACCTCATCCCTCCTTGATAGTATTGGCTTTTCCTATAGACTCAATGTGATCTTGGATCACTAAAATATAAAATGTAGAGTCTTGAGCTTTGAGCTTGAGCCAATCCTTTTGTCCTTAGCATTTTGAGGGGTCCACTTTTCTCATCCATGCCATGCCAATCATTGAGCTTTCCTGAAATATTCATCTTGAAATAGCATTAGCTCAATGAGCTATATGTTGTTAGGAATTACCAAAACCACCTAGGGATAGTTGCACTTTCAAAGACAATGGTGGTCTGTGAAGATATTCACAACGAAGATTATGACTCGAGAAGACATTCACGTGAAGACTATGGAGTGCGAAGACATAGTTGTTTCGTAGTTTCCTTTTCTTCTTTGTTGGGTCATAGGAACCACCGCACTGTTAAGTGGGGTCCAAGTGAACAAAGTCAGAGTGACTAAAGTGATGCTCAACAAAATCCTATGTCTTCGAGGGAACATGATGACAGAAAATCTTATCCTGAGCTGGATGAGTCAGCTTTACTTGTAGCCCAAGTCAAGCTGCCGCATGTGTTTGAAATCTGACCGTTGGACACGTGTCAGTTCCTTAGTGACCCAGGGTCATTTCGGACAAATCTGGCCGGGTTGCCTCCTGGCTATAAATAGCCCACCCCCTACACCATAAATTGGTGGCTGTTCAGAGTTAGTGCACGGCTTTTGTCGTTTGAGAGCAACCCACCTCCAAAGCGTTTGAGAGAGAGATCCTTGCGAGGACAAAGCCCAAAACACCCAGAGCCAAAGAGTGCTAGGCATCACTGAAGTCTTTCTGTCCGCGTGATCTGAAGACTTATTACACTTTAGGACTGTCATTCCTCCATCCGGTTAGGCGTCGCGTTCTGAGCATCCAAGAGTCATTGTGGATTGCCGATGAATGAAGTCTGTGAAGGTTTGGAAGTCTACCTTGAGGACTTACCAGAGTGATTGGGCGATGACTAAGTGTTCTTAGCTCAAGGGGAATAAGGTGAAGACGCGGTCTTCTAAGTTGAGTCTCAGCCTACCTAACCAGACGTATAGTTGTCACAGCAACTAGAACTGGTCCAACAAATCCTTGTCCTCACCAAGCAACTGGTTCTATCTTACAGTTTGTCTTCGTGAAGTCATTGCCTGCTTGCATGATCTGATTGACTTCACGGTGTGAAGACTGTTGTTGTTTGGCTTCATACTATCTTCCATCCTGATCCATACTACTTAGCTGCTAATAATCTTCGTGTTTTCACTTCATTGCTTACTTTACTATGGCCTGTCTAGTGTAGTCTACCTTCCAATGCATATCAATAGGTTCATTTCTATTGTTTGTCTTCGAAACTCCCATGTTTTGAAGACTTTCATAAAAATTGCCTATTCACCCCCCTCTAGTCGATAACTAGCACTTTCAATTGGTATCAGAGCAAGGTGCTCCCTTGTTCTGTGTGATTCGGTTTAACCACCTAGAGTTTTAGCTATGTCGACTGCAGGGATAATCAAAGTCTCCGCTGCGTGCCCTGTCTTCGATGGCACAGATTACTCCTACTGGAAGAATAAGATGCTCATGCATCTTGAAGCCATTGATGTCGACCTCTGGTATGTCATCAAGAATGACGTTCCCAAGACCGGTGAAGGTGTCACCCCTGCTGATGTCAAGAAGTTCATTCAACTGGATTCTACTGCCAAGAACATCATCTGTGGTCATCTGACCAAAGGATAATATGGTCGTGTGAGTGCTCTAGAAACTTCGAAGCTAGTCTGGGACTGGCTCTCCAAGGTCAACGGCGGCGTCTCAACCCAGAGAGACTCAAGGATCAGTGTTCTTCACAACCTCTTCAATCGCTTCAAGAAAAATGACAATGAGAATGTCTAGCTCACATTTGATTGCCTCACTGACATCACAAATGAGCTTCGCGCACTCGGCGCCACAGAGATCACCAGGCATGAAATCGTCAAAACACTTCTGAGATCGCTTGATAGCTCATTCGACACCCTGGCCCTGATGATTCATGAACGCCCGGACTTCAAGACTCTCGATCTGTTTGACATACTTGAGAGGCTCAACACAGATGAGTTCTAGCAATCTTAGAAAAGAGATATTTGTGGTCCCAACTATGGCTGAACTCGCGCTTTGAAGGCAAAGGTTGTTTCCTCTTCTGAAGAAGAATTTGACAGTTGTTTTGAGGATCCTGAAGACATTGGAAAGGAGCTTGCTATGCTTGTGAAGAAGTTCCAGAAGTTCACCAAGAAGAAAGGCTTCAGAAAGTCTTCAAGATCCAGCTCAAGAAATGATGAAGCTTCCACTCATGATCACAAGAAGAGAACATGCCACAAGTGCAAGAAACCTGGTCACTACATCTTTGAGTGTCCAGAGTGGGACAATGAGACCAAGAAGAAGAAGAAGAGAAAGGAATATGATTCTGATGACAAGAAGAAGAAGAAATCCTCAAAGTCTTCTTCCAAGTCCTCGTCCAAGTTTTCATCATACAAGAAGAGCGCATCTGTCAAGGCTCGTGCTTTTGTTGGCAAGGAGATGGATTCAGAGGAGGAGTCTGCTTCTGAGGAGGCAGAGGTGGAGTCTGAGGAGGAGTCCGACTCTGGCGTTGCAAGTCTGGCTCTAGCTACAGCCTACGTTACCAAGTCCATCTTCAACACTGAAGACAATGGCTCCGCCACCAACGTTGATGCTAATGACAAGGACGACTTTGCTCCCACCTACTGCTTCATGGCACGCAGTGCCAAGGTAAACTCACGCGATGCTTACTTTCAAACATCAAGTGAAGATGACTCTGAATGTGAATCTAAACCTAGCTACAAAACACTTGCTAAAATTGCAACTGAACAACAGAATGCCATGGAACATATTCAAAAATTGCTAGACAAAAGCGATGACATGTTGGACGTGGAAATGACCCGATCCTTAATTGAATACATCAAAAATCTTCATGTTAAGTACGAGGAACTTGAAAGTTGTCATGAAACGCTCTCAACAACTCATGAAAAGATTTCCTATGATTATCTTCAAAGGAAGCAAGAACTTGAGAACTTGAGAACGGCTCATGAAGATCTTCAAAAGGAGAATGAGTCACTTTGCGCTCAATAGATCAGTTCCGCTCAGGAAGGATTTGAACCACCATGTTTAAACTGCCTTGAGCATGATAACGCTACCTCTGTTGCTGAATGTTCTACTGCTGCTACTGTTGCAATATCTTCAACAGCTGATGTGGTAACTAACCCCTCTACTGAGGATGCCACTACTATTGCTGATGAGAATGCCAGGTTGAAGACATTGCTTGAGACAGGAATGTATAAAAGTCTCAAAGGGCATCAAGCACTATGTGAATGCCAGGTTGGAAGTCTACCTCAAAGACTTACCAAAGTGATTGGGCGAGGACTAAGTGTTCTTAGCTCAAGGGGAATAAGGTGAAGACGCGGTCTTCTAAGTTGAATCTGAGCCTCCCTAACCAGACGTACAACTGTCACAGCAACTAGAACTGGTCCAACAAATCCTTGTCCTCACCAAGCAACTGGTTCTATCTCTTCCCTCTCCTTACTTACAGTTTGTATTCGTGAAGTCGTTGCCTACTTGCATGATCTGATTGACTTCACTATGTGAAGACTGTTGTTGTTTGGCTTCATACTATCTTCCATCCTGATCCATACTACTTAGCTGCTAATAGTCTTCGTGCTTTCACTTCATTGCTTACTTGACTATGGCCTGTCTAGTGTAGTCTACCTTCCGCTGCATATCAATAGGTTCATTTCTATTTTCTGTCTTTGAAACTCCCATGTTTTGAAGACTTTCATAAAAATCGCCTATTCACCCCCCTCTAGTCGATAACTAGCACTTTCACTTGATGCTTACGAACCATGCCTCATGGTCAAGATGACTAAAACTCCGTTCTCCGGAACAATGGAGCGAGCCAATGACTTATTGGAAATAATACATACTGATGTATGCGGTCCGATGAGTGTTGAGGCTCGCGGCGGGTATCGTTATCTTCTGACCTTCATAGATGATTTGAGCAGATATGGGTATATCTATTTAATGAAACACAAGTCTGAAACATTTGAAAAGTTCAAAGAATTTCAGAGTGAAGTGGAAAATCATCGTAACAAGAAAATAAAGTTTGTATGATCTGATCACAGAGGCGAATATTTGAGTTACGAGTTTGGTCTTCATTTGAAACAATGTGGAATAGTTTCGCAACTCACGCCACCTGGAACACCACAGCGTAATGGTGTGTCCGAAATTCGTAACCTTACTTTATTAGATATGGTGCGATCTATGATGTCTCTTACCGATTTACCACTATCATTTTGGAGTAATGCATTAGAGACGGCTGCATTCACGTTAAATAGGGCACCATCTAAATCCGTTGAGATGACACCATATGAACTGTGGTTTGGCAAGAAACCTAAGATGTCGTTTCTTAAAGTTTGGGGTTGCGATTCTTATGTTAAAAAGCTTTAGCCTGATAAGCTCGAAGCCAAATCGGAGAAATGCGTCTTCATAGGATATCCAAAGGAAACTGTTGGGTACACCTTCTATCACAGATCCGAAGGCAAGACATTCGTTGCTAAGAATGGATCCTTTCTAGAGAAGGAGTTTCTCTCAAAATAAGTGAGTGAGAGGAAACTAGAACTTGATAAGGTAGTTGTACCTTCTCTCGAATTGGAAAATGGTTTATCACAGAAATTAGTTCCAATGATGCCTATACCAATTAGTGCGGAAGCTAATGATGATGATCATGAAACTTCAGATCAAGTTACTACCAAACTTCGTAGGTCAATCAGAGTTCGGTCCGCACCAGAGTGGTACCGTAATCCTGTTCTAGAAGTCATGTTACTAGACCATGTCAAACCTACGAACTATGAGGAAGCGATGATGAGCCCAGATTCCGCGAAATGGCTTGAGGCCATGAAATCTAAGATGGGATCCATGTATGAGAACAAAGTGTGGACTTTGGTTGACTTGCCTGATGATCGGCAAGCCATAGAGAATAAATGGATCTTCAAGAAGAAGACTGACACTGACGGTAATATTACTGTCTACAAAGCTCGACTTGTTGCAAAAGGTTTTCGACAAGTTCAAGGAGTTGACTATGATGAGACTTTCTCACCTGTAGCAATGCTTAAGTCTGTCCGAATCATGTTAGCAATTGCCGCATTTTATGATTATGAAATTTGGCAAATGGATGTCAAAACCGCATTCCTTAATGGATTTCTTAAAGAAGAGTTGTATATGATGCAACCAGGAGGTTTTGTCGATCCTAAAGGTGCTAAAAAAGTGTGCAAGCTCCAGCGATCCATTTATGTACTGGTGCAAGCCTGTCGGAGTTGGAATATACTCTTTGATAGTGTGATCAAAGCAAATGGTTTTATACAGACTTTTGGAGAAGCCTGTATTTACAAGAAAGTGAGTGGGAGCTCTGTAGCATTGCTAATATTATATCTGGACGACATATTGTTGATTGGAAATAATACAGAATTTCTGGATAGCATAAAAGGATATACTTGAATAAGAATTTTTCAATGAAAAACCTCGGTGAAGCTGCTTATATATTGGGCATCAAGATCTATAGAGATAGATCAAGACGCTTAATTGGACTTTCACAAAGCACATACCTTGATAGAGTTTTGAAGAATTTCAAAATGGACCAGTCAAAGAAAGGGTTCTTGCATGTGTTACAAGGTGTGAAGTTGAGTCAGACTCAATGCTCGACCACTGCAGAAGATAGAGAGAAAATGAAAGTCATTCCCTATGCCTCAACCATAGGTTTCTATCATGTATGCAATGTTGTGTACCAGACCTGATGTGTGCCTTGCTATAAGTTTAGCAGGGAGGTACCAAAGTAATCCAGGAGTGAATCACTGGATAGCGGTCAAGAACATCCTGAAATACCTGAAAAGGACTAAGGATATGTTTCTTGTTTATGGAGGTGACAAAGAGCTTGTCGTAAATGGTTATGTCGATGCATGTTTTGACACTGATCCGGATGACTCTAAGTCACAAACCGGATATGTATTTATATTGAATGGTGGAGCTGTCAGTTGGTGCGGTTCCAAGTAGAGCGTCGTGGCGGGATCTACATGTGAAGCAGAGTACATAGCTGCTTCAGAACCAGCAAATGAAGGAGTCTGGATGAAGGAGTTCATATCCGATCTAGGTGTAATACCTAATACTTCGGATTCAATGAAAATCTTTTGTGACAATACTGGAGCTATTGCCTTAGGAAGGAATCCAGGTTTCACAAAAGAACCAAACACACCAAGAGACGCTTCAACTCCATCCACGACCAAGTCAAGGAGGGAGACATAGAGATTTGCAAAATACATACGGATCTGAATGTTGCAGACCCGTTGACTAAGCCTCTTCCACGAGCAAAACATGATCAGCACCAAGACTCCATGGGTGTTAGAATCATTACAATGTAATCTAGATTATTAACTATAGTGCAAGTGGGAGACTGAAGGAAATATGCCCTAGAGGCAATAATAAAGTTATTATTTACATTTCCTTATACCATGATAAATGTTCATTATTCATGCTAGATTTGTATTAACCAGAAACTTGATACATGTGTATATACATAGACAAAACAAAGTGTCCCTAGTATGCCTCTACTAGACTAGCTCGTTAATCAAAGATGGTTAAGTTTCCTGACCATAGACATGTGTTGTCATTTGATGAATGGGATCACATCATTAGGAGAATGATGTGATGGCCAAGACCCATCCGTTAGCTTAGCATAATGATCGTTAAGTTTTGTTGCTATTGCTTTCTTCATGACTTATACATATTCCTCTGACTATGAGATTATGCAACTCCCGAATACCGAAGGAACACCTTGTGTGCTATAAAACATCACAACGTAACTAGGTGATTATAAAGATGCTCTACAGGTGTCTCCGAAGGTGTTTGTTGGGTTGGCATAGATCAATATTAGGATTTGTCACTCTGAGTATCGGAGAGGTATCTCTGGGCCCTCTCGGTAATGCACATCACTATAAGCCTTGCAAGCAATGTGACTAATGATTTAGTTACGGGATGATGCATTACGGAACGAGTAAAGAGAGTTGCCGGTAAAAAGATTGAACTAGGTATGAGGATACCGACGATCGAATCTCGGGCAAGTAACATATCGATGACAAAGGGAACAACGTATGTTGTTATTGCGGTTTGACCGATAAAGATCTTCATAGAATATGTAGAAACCAATATAATCATCCAGGTTCCATTGTTAGTTATTGATCAGAGATGTGTCTCGGTCATATCTACATAGTTTTCCAACCCGTAGGGTCCGCACGCTTAACGTTCGATGATGATTTTTATTATGAGTATGTGTTTTGGTGACCGAAGATTGTTCGGAGTCCCGGATGAGATCACGGACATGATGAGGAGTCTAGAAATAGTCGAGAGGTAAAAATACATGGTACCTCTGGGAAGCCTGCAAACCATACCCACAGAGATTGTTGGGTCTTCAAGCAGTCCGGCCGACTTAACACCGAACGCAAGGGGCTCGACACACCAAGCGAAAGTGACGAACCCCAAACGCAGCACTCCGGAAAACAAAAGACTTTCCCACTAGAAGTCAAAACAGTGAACTCACTTCATGTGACAACATGAAAACACAGCGCGGCACCTGCCGTATCAGGACACCGTCCGCAGAATGGGGGTAGACCCTACCAAAATTCGCCATAACAGCACTTCCTTCAAAGGAGTGACGCCAGGCCTTTAAGCCAATTATACGGGCTCTGTACCACTAGAGGTTGTGTTCGGTTCATCCGACAACCTCCGTCGCGAAAAGCTCACTCTCCATATCGCCCCATTTTACAGTGGCCATCGAGCACTACTGGGACGCGAAGCTTTCGCCCGCTTTAATGCACTACCACATTACACGTCTCTTATACTTACAATGCCCGGTCCACGCGGCATAATCTCATTAAAGAGTAACTCCGAGTGTTCCTCGACCACGGAGAGCGTGGGGCTGCCTTGACAGCCACTCCGACCTTGCAAATCAAGGCCCCTAAAAACAGGTCATTCAGACCCCGGACACGGCTAGGCGAGTCCGGCGTAAATAAACATGGGGCTTCCCAGCCGCATACCCCCTTTATAAGGGGCCGCGCGTATAAATGATGAGAGCCAATAAAGCTCAACTTTCTTCATCTTCCAAATTATACTTTATTTTAATACAACTTTTGCACGATATTTCTTAGAAACTAAGTCCTTCTCTTTTACAGATGAAGCACGTGCTACACCCGTCCAGGATACAGCACAACGGAGACACAGGCGCAGACGTGCAGCAGGGACCCGTTGCAAGGATTCTTTTCAGATTAAGACCCTGCGTAAACCTTTCTTACTGTCTCTTGTTGATACACATCCCCCGGTTTCCTACCATAGCCGAGGAGGAGGCTAGCGTTTTGGCATCGGCCGCGTCAGAAGTCCCCGCCTGTACCTGGACACTAGGGGCTTAGGGCATTGTTCTGCCCGGTATCATAAAGACCGAACACCTCAGGGAGTGTTCGGCGTCTCGAGTTAGGCCTTATATGCATCAGCTCTGAATCATGTCTTTGGTCAAATGTTGGGTTTGCTCGGCTCCTGTGTTTTGCTGCCTTATGTTCCGTATCATCGGCTAACGCGGCACCAGGAGAACTATTGCGATTGTGCCCCGGTTCGGCCGGGTGAGCACCTCAGTAGAGAAAGCCGAAAATTGACTGTCATGATATAGCGAGAGACTGGTCAACCACTCGATCAACCATTGGAATGTTTAGAATTCCTCCGCTTTGACGAAGGACCGCTTCCCGGTCAGGCACATACGCGCCCCGAGTTCGGAGAAGAGCGGTGCCGCTAGGGGCTATATAGTAGCCCCACATTCGAGCTCCTATGGCTAAGTGAAAGTGATAAAGCATTATAGTCCGGTTGCCTAGTTTGCTATGCTATCACCTTCTTAAAAGGACCAAGACGTTGGATTAAGTGTGAAAAAGCGCTTTTCTTTTTGCAAACACCCCCACACCATGTGCGTGGGGGCTGAAGCCAAAGACTGCCATCTTTCAGATTATACATACACATACGGCCGCACAGGAGATAGTTCAATACTTGAACGCACAAGTATAAAAAGCTATTGCATTATAAACATGATCTCAGAAATCATACATGTCATTTAAACATAACATCTTTCGAGCACTGCGACTCTATTAAACGAGCGCCCTGCAGGACTTCCTCAAAATAGTGCTCGATGGGGAATCGGCTTTCGTCCGAACCCCGGGACACAACAGCAGTGGCATCCAGCTCCGTCCAGTATGTCTTAACACGGGCCAGTGCCATCCGTGCACCTTCTATGCATGCCGACCGCTTCATCGCCCCGATATGCGGCACCGCCCCAAGGAACTGCTGCAACAAGCCAAAATAACTCTTTGGCTTGGGCCTTTCCGGCCACAGATGAGCGACCACATCCGTCATGGCAAGTTCGGACAACCTATTCAGCTCAGCCCACTCAACCAGCCGATCACTCAACAGAAGTGGACGCTCCGGACTATGGAATTGAGACCAGAAAAGCTCTTCCATTTCGTGATCGTTCTGGCTTCAGAAGTGCACGACTGCGTCCGCCGCACTCTCCGCCAAATCTAGATAAGGATCCTCCGCACCGCACAACCGGCCCAGCTGAGCATACTTCGGATCAGTGAACTTCCTACGCAGCATAAAGGGCTTTCCAGCCACAATGTCTCTGACCTGACGCAGTTCCTCCTTCATAGCCCGCATTGCACTACGGGCATCCTTGGCTTCGGCGTCGGCCTTCTTTAGGTCCTCTTGCTCCGCTCGGTGTTCTCTTTCAAGAACCTCCCGGCGGTCGGTAGCATCTTTTAATTTCGCGGCCATTCCGGCCATCTCCTCCCTGCTTCGGCAGTGAGCAGCCTTCTCGGCTTCTAGCTCTTCCGCTGCCTTCGAGGCAGCCGCTTCGCTTTTTTTGGCTTGCTCCTTGGCCCGAGCAAGCTCTGCTCGAAGGTTTTCCACAGCAGCAGCACCATCTGCATCAAGCATACAAATCGTAAGGAATGGGCGTCAGCTCCCTTACTAGGCAACCGCGGAGCAACCACATACCTTGTGACTCATCAAGTCGTTTATTGACCAGCGAGATGTCTGCATCCACAACGTCAAGTTGCCTCTTCAGCTCGGCAACTCCATTAGTCCGGCTGGCCACCGAACGTTCCGCCACCTGCACAGGAAAGGCGACAATCTATAACTGAGATTATGATCCTCGGCACGCTGCCGTTTTCGACAGCATACCAAGTCTCAGGGGCTACTATCTATACAGGGCGCACTTCATGTGCAAAACTGTCAAAAGGTATGTCATTTTTTGCGTACCTCAAATCCCGTCAGCAAACTTCCGACGGACTCACACAACCCGCTTTCGGCGGACGAGATCCTCTCAATCACCATACTCATTAATGTGCGGTGATCTTCTGAGATAGACGCCCTCTTTAGCAAATCTTGCAGCTCCACCGGCCGTACTCCAATGGGTGCCGAACTCTCCGGCCCCGCCGGACTCGGGGAGACCCTCTTTGACGACACCTCAGGGTCGCCCGCCCCGCACGATGGGGCGGCAAATGGAGGCGTTTCTCTCTCCATCATCTCCGGACAAAGGTCTCCCGAAGATGAGCTGTGCTGAGATGGGCTGAGATCGGAACTACAAGGTGGAAACTTCGGTTACCCTTAGAAATTAAGCAGGGGTGTCCACTATTACAAAATTCCCCCCTTTTTTACTTACGGCTCGCTGGAGGGCTGATTCCTCCGAGGAGACAGTACGGCCGGAGCTCTTCCCGGCACAGGACCTTCCGGTACAGATTTCTTTCCCCGCTTTGAGGCCTTGTCCTCCGGGTCTTCGGAAGCGGTCCTCTTCTCCCCCTAGAAGGAGGGACTCTCGATTCCTCCCTTACTGAAAGCCTCCTTGGCAGAGGTGGTAGTTCCCCTGTGCCCCCCTTCGCCCTCCTCCGAAGGTGCAACTTCCAACATTTTGATTAACACGGGATCCTGTGTGGTCTCAGGGAGGGGGGCCGGACACCGTATCAGTTTTGCTTGCGCTATCCACTCCTATCCAAGGGATAGCTGGTTAAAAGGCAAACCCATGATAAATAAATGGACAATGTGTCTAGACACAGGGCAACATACTTGAGTATCCGGGCGATTGCAGCTTAGGCCAGCATCCTCGGTCAAGTCCGGACGCATCTCTTGCGATCCGAAGAACAGTTTGTACATCTCCGCGGGTGTCAAACCCATGAAGTGTTGAAGAGCTCGTGGCCCCTCCGGATTAAATTCCCACAGGCGGAGGGGGCGACGTTTGCAGGGCAGTAGGCACCGGATCAGCATAACATGTACCACTACGACTAGATTGATCTCCCTTTCTTGGAGGCCTCGAATCCGGTCCTGCAACAGGGGTACGTCTTTGGACGGACCCCAATCACAGCCCCTGTTGACCCATGACATCAGCTGTTGTGGAGGGCCCGAGCGGAAGACGGGCGGTGGCCTCTGCCTACTGCCCCTGGGAACGGTGATATAGAACCACTCCTGTTGCCACAGGCCGAGCTCCTCCTGAAAAGAGCCCTCGGGCCATGGAGCATCAGCCCTCTTGCTTATAACCGCCCCGCCGCACTCTGCCTGACGCCCCTCAATCATCTTCGGCTCCACGTTGAAGGTTTTGAGCCACAAGCCGAAGTGAGGGGTAGTGCGGAGGAAGGCTTCGCAGACGACAATGAATGATGAGATGTGGAGGATGGACTCCGGAGCCAAGTCATGGAATTCCAGCCTATAGTAAAACATGAGCCCCCTCACGAAGGGATCCGTCGGGAAGCCTAAACCCCGATGGAGGTGAGACACGAACACGACGCTCTCACCAAGCTCGGGAGTCGGAATGGCCTGCCCTCGGGCAGGCAGCCTATGCGAAATCTCGTAGGTTAAGTACCTGGCGTCTCTCAGCTTTAGCACGTCCTCTTCCGTGACGGAGGAGGGCATCCACCGGCCTCGTAGGTCGGGGACGGACATTGTCGAAGATCGAAGGTACCCGAATCTGGAGCCCTGGGTGTTGGAACTCGGGGCGAGGGCGGATTCGATAGAGGATTGAAGGAAAAGAACGGGCCTTGGTCTCATTATAAAGAGGAAGAATACCAAGAGCCGTCCCCGTGACCGTTTGGGACCCGCCTTCGATGGAGGGGGCGTGGCAACAGGCACGGTTGGGTTACCCATGTCCGTATTGATGGGAATCCCAGAATAAGGGAAACACGATCTCTGCTTCGACAAGACGTGCCAAGGAAACCACTTCGCTAAACGCGCTGAGGTGGTACAATAAAAACGATTCTAGTAAAGGCTTGGTAGTGGTGTGACATCACACCGCAAAATACGTCAGCAGATTGAACTTGTGTAATATTATTCTCTCTATGGTGGTGCGTGGAATTTATTTTTGCAGAGCCGGACACTATCCTGGTGTTCGCAATCTTCTATAAATTATTCGGAGGAAGAACCCGCCTTGCAATGCCGAAGACAACATGCACCCCGGACTCGTCGTCATTGAAGCCTGGTTCAGGGGCTACTGAGGGAGTTCCGGATTAGGGGGTGTCCGGATAACCGAACTATCATCATCGGCCGGACTCCAAGACTATGAAGATACAAGATTGAAGACTTTGTCCCGTGTCCGGATGGGACTTTCCTTGACGTGGAAGGCAAGCTTGGCGATACGGATATGTAGATCTCCTACCATTGTAACCGACTCTGTGTAACCCTAGCCCTCTCCGGTGTCTATATAAACCGGATGGCTTTAGCCCATAGGACGAACAACAATCATACCATAGGCTAGCTTCTAGGGTTTAGCCTCCTTGATCTCATGGTAGATCCACTCTTGTAACACACATCATCAATATCAATCAAGCAGGACGTAGGGTTTTACCTCCATCAATAGGGCCCGAACCTGGGTAAAACATCGTGTCCCTTGTCTCCTGTTACCATCCACCTAGACGCACAGTTCGGGACCCCCTACCCGAGATCCGCCGGTTTTGACACCAACAGCCCCCCTTTCCTTTCCCCCTCTCCCTCTCCTTCCCTCTTTCCCCCTCCATGAGAAGGAAAAAAAGGGGGGCAGAATCCTACTAGGACTGGAGTGCTGGTAGGACCCCCCCTTGGTGCCCCCTTGGTGGCTGGCCTCCTCCTCCCCTCCTATATATACGGGGGCAGGGGCACCCCAAAGCACAACATTTATTCTCTTAGCCATGTGTGGTGCCCCTCCACAGTTTACTCCTCTGGTTATAGCGTCGTAGTGCTCAGGCAAAGCCCTGCACAGATCACATCACCATCACCGTCACCACACCGTCCTGCTAACGAAACTCTCCCTCGACCCTCTGCTGGATCAAGAGTTCGAGGGACGTCATCGAGCTGAACGTGTGCTGAACTCGCAGGTGTCGTACGTTCGATACTAGATCGGTTGGATCGTGAAGACGTTCGACTACATCAACTGCGTTAACCTAACGCTTCCGCTTTTGGTCTACGAGGGTACGTGGACACACTCTTCCCCTCACGTTGTTGTGCATCTTGTAGATAGATCTTGCGTGATCGTAGGCATTTTTTTGAAATTGCATGCTACGTTCCCCAACATTATTCATATTGATTGGGTTTACTTTGTCTATATCATGCCATCTTGCTTAAAGCATTACTCTGTTTGTCATGAACTTAATACTATAGATGCATGTTGGATAGCGGTCGATTGGTGGAGTAATAGTAGTATACACAGGAACGAGTCGGTCTACTTATCACGGATGTGATGTCTATATACATGATCATTGCCATGAATACGTCATAACTATGCGTTTTTCTATCAATTGCCCAACAATAATTTGTTCACCCACTGTATGTTATGTCTTTAAGAGATAAGCTGAAAGTGCAACTATCCCTGGGTGGTTTTGGTAATGGTTAACAACATATAGCTCATTGAACTAATGCCATTACAAGATAAATATTTCAGGAAAGTCCAATGATTGGCATGGCATGGATAAGGAATGTGGACCCCTCAAAATGCTAAGGACAAAAGATTGGCTCAAGCTTCAAAGTCCAAGACTCTACATTTTCTATTTTAGTGATCCAAGATCACATTGAGTCGATAGGAAAGCCAATACTATTAAAAGGGGATGAGGTGTTGCTTAATGGCTTGCTTGATCAAAGTGCTTAGTGATATGCTCCAAAAGCCCTCAACCACTTTCTCATATCCACATATGTCCCAAATCAAAAGTCAAACTCGGGCCCACCGATTTGATCCATCCGGCGCCATCGAGTTCATTTGACATAGCCACTGCCAGAAAACCCTAGTCTGTTTGGTCTCACCGATAGGGATCTCGGTCGCACCGAGATGGGATTGCAAACTCTCTGTTTACCTTCGTAACATTTCGGTCTAATCGAGATGAGTGATCGGTCCCACCGAGTCTGCAATGCAAACTCTCTTTTTCCTTTTGGTAACGCTTCGGTCCCACCGAGACGAGCGAATCGGTCCCACTGAGTTTGCCTGACCAACTCTCTGGTTAGCTTATTACCAAAGTCGGTCCAACCGAGTTTGAGTAATCGGTCCAACTAAGATTACATTATGCCCTAACCCTAATGATATTGGTCCCACCGAGTTGACATGTCGGTCCCACCGAAATTGCCTAATGGTCACATATGTACTGAATTGGTCCAACCGAGTTTTCTGATTCGATCCCACCGAGTTTGGCACAATGTGTGTAATGGTTAGATTTTGTGTGGAGGCTATATATACCCCTCCACCCTCTCCTCATTCGTGAGGGAAGCCATCAGAATGTTACTACACTTCCATTACCCATTTTCTGAGAGAGAGCCATCTACTCATGTGTTGAGACCAAGATATTCCAATCCAACCATATGAATCTTGATATCTAGCCTTCCCCAAGTTGCTTTCCACTCAAATCATCTTTCCACCAAATCCAATCCTATGAGAGTGAGTTGAGTGTTGGGGAGACTATCTGTAACGCCCCAGATTCGTTGCGCCAGGTGTCCGCCAGTTATTCGCTATCGTTGCCATGTCATTTGCTTGCATGTTGCATTTTGTCATGTCATCATGTGCATCTCATTTTGCATACGTGTTCGTCTCATGCATCCGAGCATTTTCCCCGTTGTCCGTTTTGCAATCCGGCACTCCTATGTCCTCCGGCGTTCCCCCTTTTGCCTCTTTTCGTGTGCGGGTGTTAAACATTCTCGGAATGGACCGTGATTTGCCAAGCGGCCTTGGTATACCACCGGTAGACCGCCTGTCAAGTTTCGTGCCATTTGGAGTCCGTTTGATACTCCAACGGTTAACCGTGTAGCCCGAAACCCCTCTCTCTTTGCAGCCCAGCCCCTCTTCACCATGGCCCCATAACCCATACAAACCCCCTCCTTGCTCTTGGTCGTTCGATCACGATCGTGCGGGCGAAAACCGCGCTCCATTTGGACTCTCATATCTCCCAGAACCTATAAAAAAACCTCCCCCTCCATTTTTCGCGGATGAATTCTACCCTAACCCTAGCAATTTCCCCTCTCCGCCGCCGGACGCATCTCCCCGCCGCCCGGACATGTCCGCCGCCCTCAGCCGCCGCCCTCGTGCCAATCCGGAGCCGCCACATGGCGCGCCGC
>NC_041387.1:164944841-164962316 GCF_002162155.2 Triticum dicoccoides | reverse complement strand
CCAACCTCGCCGCCGGCTTGTCGCGCCTGCCCGGCCGGTTCCCACCACCGGTCGCCCCGCGCCTCTTCCTCGCCGGCGCCGCCCCGTCCCCGGCCGTCGGCCTCGCCTCCGGCCCCGCCTCGAACTATGTGCCGCGATCCCGATCCAGATCTGGAAGACAAGGTTGACCCCGAAATTTGACCCAAGTCCCTGATATTTGCACATTCTGATGCTATGTTTAACCTGCCATATCTCCCAGCATACTGCTCCGTTTTGCATGATTAATATGTCAAAATGTTCACTATGATATGCTCTTCATTTCATTCCACTGTGACATGTTCATTTGTGCTCATCTTGATGCCTAAATCATCGTTGCAAGAGTGCTATATGATGTTAATCTGCTGAAACTGTTATAACTTGATGATTTGTCATTTTTGTTGCATTTGATGTGTGCATCCTATGAGCTTTATGTCTACATGTGTTTTGTACTACGTCATGCCATCTTCACAGTGGTGCCATCCTTATATTTTTGTGGGTCTTGTAGTGAGTGCATCGAGCTTGTTAAGTAGGGTACTTGTTGTTACTGTTTTGCTAGTCTGAATCTGCTATATCATGATGCTATGTAAACCTGCTGCTACAAGTCATTCTATGCATAATCTGGAGATGTTCCCTAAGGATGATTTGTTATACATGTCATTCTCTATCCATCCATGTCCCTGGTTGCATTTATAGCCTGCTGTAGCTTGTTGTCATCTTGCCCTCAAAACTGCTAAATAATGTTGCTGTCAGCCTGTTAACATTAAGTTTAATGTTGCCATGTTTGTTGTTAGTGATCCATGCACCCTTTGAACTTGATCTGGCCATTATTAGCTTCATAAACATGTTTTCTTACTGTTGGTTACCTTGTCATGCCATGTGTTGCTCTGTGGTTAGTGGTACAAGCTCACCAACATGCCTACTTATTGTTGTTCCTGCCATGTCTGAATCTGTCATATAACTTGCCATGTTTACATGGGTGCCATCACATTTTCTATGCCCTTTTGGCTCATGGTCAGTAAGGTACTTTTGTTCTATGCAATTAGTAGATTCATGCCATGCCTTTGTTTGCCATGTTAAGTTCCTGTAACATGTTATTTGATAGCTCTAAACATTGCAACCTGATGTTATTTCTGTTAAGTCTGAAACTGTTATTATTTGCAATCTTGCCATGTCATTTTGAGCATGTTCTAGTGATTTCTGGAGATATCTCAGTGTTCATGTTTTGTCATGCATTACATGTACATCATGTCCATGCCTTTTGTTTTCATATTATGGTACTGTAGCATGTTTTTTTTATGCTTGCAAGATGCCTAGTTGCTGTTTTGGACAGCTTGTCCTATATACTTGTATAGAGTATGTGTTGAACCATTGCTCCATTTTGAGTGTGCTCTATATGAAACTTGCTTGTTTTTTTCATGTAGTTTCATATTATCATGTTGCATCCTTGTTTTGAGTGTTTGCTTGATGTTTGAATGCATTTTGCATCAATGCCATGTTTAACTTGTTTTGCACATATCTTCTAGGCCGTAGCTCCGAATTAAATGAACCTTATATGTAATTTGACTAGAATCTCATGTAGATCATCTTGGTGCATCTCAACTTGCTGTTTAACAACTTGAACATAAGGTTTATTCAGTTCTGGACCAATTTCGAAATTTGCATATGAGGACTTACCGGAATTGTTATGTGTTGTTTCCGGCCTCATTTAAACTTGCTTTGATGTGTTGTTCTTGTATGCATCATCTCTTGCCATGAGTAGCTTCATGTAGCCTTGTCATGCATCATACTTGGTTGAGCATCATGCCTTGTTCATGTGTGGTGTGTTTACCTTGTGTGCTTCTTCTCGATAGTTCCCGTTTTCGTTGCGATCGTGAGGATTCGTTCGTCTACGCTTGGTTCGGCTTCATCCGTTCGTCTTCTTCATGGACTCGTTCTTCTTCCTTGCGGGATTTCAGGCAAGATGACCTCTACCCTGGATCTCACTACTATCATTGCTATGCTAGTTGCTTCGTTCTATCGCTATGCTGCGCTACCTATCATTTGCTCTTCAAGCCTCCCAATTTGCCATGTCAACCTCTAACCTTTTTCACCCTTCCTAGCAAACCGTTGATTGGCTATGTTACCGCTTTTGCTCAGCCCCTCTTATAGCGTTGTTAGTTGCAGGTGAAGTTGAAGATTGCTCCATGATGGACAGGATTATGTTAGGATATCACAATATCTCTTATATTATTAATGCATCTATATACTTGGTAAAGGGTGGAAGGCTCGGCCTTATGCCTGGTGTTTTGTTCCACTCTTGCCGCCCTAGTTTCCGTCATATAGGTGTTATGTTCCCGGGTTTTGCGTCCCTAACGCGGTTGGGTGATTTATGGGACCCCCTCGACAGTTCGCTTTGAATAAAACTCCTCCAGCAAGGCCCAACCTTGGTTTTACCATTTGCCTCACCACCACCTACATTTCCCTTGGGAGTAATTAACTCGAGGGTCATCTTTATTTTAGCCCCCCCGGGCCAATGCTTGTCTAAGTGTTGGTCCGAACCGAGTAGACTGCGGGGCCCCCTCGGGGAAACTCGAGGTCTGGTTTTACTCGTAGGATGTCTCATCCGGTGTTGCCCTGAGAACGAGATATGTGCAGCTCCTATCGGGATTGTCGGCGCATCAGGCGGCTTTGCTGGTCTTGTTTTACCATTGTCAAAATGTCTTGTAAACCGGGATTCCAAGACTGATCGGGTCTTCCTGGGAGAAGGTATATCCTTCGTTGATCGCGAGAGCTTATCATGGGCTAAGTTGGGACACCCATGCGGGGTATAAACTTTCGAAAGCCGTGCCCGCGGTTATGTGGCAGATGGGAATTTGTTAATGTCCGGTTGTAGATAACTTGACACCAGATCCGAATTAAAACGCATCAACCGCGTGTGTAGCCGTGATGGTCTCTTTTCGGCGGAGTCCGGGAAGTGAACACGGTTTTGGGTTATGTTTGACGTAAGTAGGAGTTCAGGATCACCTCTTAATCATTACTAGTTGACGACCATTCCTTTTGCTTCTCTTCTCGCTCTCATTTGCGTATGTTAGCCACCATATATGCATAGTGCTACTGGAACCTCACCACTTTACCCCTTCCTTTCCCATTAAGCTTTGCTAGTCTTGATACCCATGGTAATGGGATTGCTGAGTCCTCGTGGCTCACAGATTACTACAACAACAGTTGCAGGTACAGGTTATGCGATGATCATGACATGAGAGCGATGTTTACTTGTTTTGGAGTTCTTCTTCTGCTTCTTCTTCGATTAGGGGATAGGTTCCAGGTCGGCAGCCTGGGCTAGCAGGGTGGATGTCATTTGAGTTTCTGTTTGTGTTTCATCCATAGTCGGATGGTGCCCTTATGTAAGATGATGTTGTATTCATGTGTCATTATATGCCTTATGTATGTATCCCTACCTATTATGTAATGTTGATGTAATGATATCCACCTTGCAAAAGCGTTTCAATATGCGGGTCTATCCTTAGTGGGACCTTCGAGTTCCTTTTGGATAGGGTCGCATATTGGGCGTGACACTATCATTTGAAGCACAAGAGCAAGGAGTTCATCATCAACACACCATCTATTAGCTTTTGGAGAGTGGTGTCTCCTAGATTGGTTAGGTGTCACTTGGGAGCCTCCAACAAGATTGTGGAGTTGAAACAAGGAGTTTGTAAGGGCAAGGAGATCGCCTACTTCGTGAAGATCTACCCTAGTGAGGCAAGTCCTTCGTGGGCGATGGCCATGGTGGGATAGACAAGGATGCGTCTTCATGGACCCTTCATGGGTGGAGCCCTCCGTGGACTCGCGCAGCCGTTACCCTTCGTGGGTTGAAGTCTCCATCAATGTGGATGTACGATAGCACCACCTATCGGAACCATGACAAAAACATTTGTGTCTCCTATTGCGTTTGCACTCTCCAAACCCTTCCCTTTACATTCTTGCAAGTTGCATGCTTTACTTTCCGCTGCTCATATACTCTTGGCATGCTTGCTTGAATTGTGTTAATATTTCTTGACTTGTGCTAAGTTGTTAAAATCTGCCAAGAACTGAAATTGGGAAAAGGTTAAGTTTTTATTTGGTCAAGTATGGCATCTAGCAAGGGAAATTACCACCGTAGAGGTCCTTACTTTGATGGTACTAATTTTGCTAGTTGGAAGCATAAGATGAAAATGCATATTCTTGGACATAACCCCGCCGTTTGGGCTATTGTGTGTATTGGCTTGCAAGGTGAATTCTTAGATGGGAGAGAACCAAACCGTGAAGCTACCGCAGAAGAGTTGAAGATGCTGCAATACAACGCTCAAGCTTGTGATATCCTCTTCAACGGGTTGTGCCTCGAAGAATTCAACAAAATCAATCGCCTTGAGAATGCAAAGGAAATTTGGGATACTTTGATTGACATGCACAAAGGTACCGACTCCTTCAAGGAATCCAAATTGGATGTACTTCAAAGTCAACTCGACAAGTTCAAAATGAAGGATCGTGAAGGTGTCGCATAAATGTACTCTAGGCTTGCTCTCATTACAAATGAGATTGCTGGCTTAGGAAGCGAAGAGATGACCGACAAATTCATCATCAAGAAGATCCTAAGAGCCTTGGATGGAAAATATGATACCGTGTGCACATTGATCCAAATGATGCCAAACTACTAAGATCTCAAGCCAATGGAAGTCATTGGAAGAATTGTTGCTCATGAGATGTCACTCAAGGATAAGGAAGAGCTTCACAAAAAGTCAAGTGGTGCTTACAAAGCCTCATGTGATGCTCCTACATCATCAAGTGAGAAACAGACATTCAATGATGAATTGAGCTTAATGGTGAAAAACTTCAACAAGTTCTACAAGAATAGAAGCAAGGAAAGGAGTTCCAAGTCAAGGTCCTACAATGACAAAAGATCTTCGAGTCATGAACGTAATTGCTACAATTGTGGAAGAACTGGACACTATTCCAATGAGTGTACGACTCCTTACAAAAGGAGAGAAGATTCACCCAAAAGAAGAAGTAGAAGATAAGAATCACCACCAAGAGAAAGGAGGAGTAGAGATGATCGTTATGAATGAAGAACCTCCCTGAGAAGCAAGGATTCGGAAAGGAAGGACGAATCATCAAAGAGCTACACAAAGCAAAGACATCAAGCTCATGTTGGTGACTGGGTATACGGCTCCGACTCCGACAATCACTCCGAGAGAAGCTATCACTCCGACTCTGAATATACTCAAGATGAAGGTGTTGTCGGTCTAGCACTTGTTTCAACCAACTCTTACGACATATTTGACTCACCAAATAAAGGAATTGGAAGATCCTTCATGGCTAAAGGCCCAAAGGTATCACACCCCGAGTATGTTGATTTCAATAGTGATGAAGATGACTTGTTAGGTGATGATGATTTACTTGTTGACAACTCTAGTGATGAATACTATGATGAAACGTCAATTAATCATGCTAATCAAGATAAAATGAATGACAATGATAAGGATAAGAATGAGCGCATAACTAAAGAACTAAACACTCTTAAGTTAGCTCATGAAACTATATTGGAAGATCATCGAGAACTTTTAAAGACTCATGAGAAGTTACGCTTTGAAAAGCTCAACCTTGAGCAAGAGCATGAGTTTTTAAAGGCAATCAATGATGATCTTCGCGAGAAAAGTTCTTATTACATTGCCAAGCATTTACTCTTATCTACTTACATGCCACAAGTCAAGTCTAGTAACAAGAGTAAGAAAGATTCTTCTTCTAGTAGTAACAATAATCATGCTAAATCCAATGTAGTCACTTCTAGTAGTTCTCTTGATTCCACTAATGATTCTCTTAGCCAAGTTACACTTGAGCAAGAAAATAACTTATTGAAGGGAACTATAGATAAGGGTGTCTACAAGAGCCTTGCCGGGAGTAAGCAATTTGAGGAAATTGTACGCAAGCAAGGAAGGCACCGGAAGAATCAAGGTGTTGGTTTTGAACGAAAGTTCAATGCCAATGAAGTTGAGTGGCAAGAAGATCAATACCCCAAGACGAAGTTTGTTCCCCAACAAGAGAAGTATGATCCTACTTCTTTCCAAGGGACACAAGCTCAAGATGATCTTCCACCACAAGACCACAAGCAAAAAGGAAAGGACAAGCTTAAAGAGGAGATTGATACATTTGAAGAAGCACCCAAGGCCTTGGTCAAGTGGGTTCCCAAGACTACATCAAGCTCTACTTCATCAAGTTCCACTACTACCCCGAGGATTCCCATCAAGATGATGTGGATCCCAAAGAAGAAGAACTAGAGAGTTGTTGAGGGTGACTCCGCCAATATGCTTCACTCATATCATTTCGGCAAGGACAAGTGCAATAAACTTCCACATCTTGCACTAGTTCAAGGAGTCACAAAACCCTCTTGTTAAAGAAAAGGGACGGTAACCTAATGCTTTCATGGACATCATCTTGTGTGTGCATCACTCTATGTCTATGGATATCCTTGTTTGTTCCTTGTGGGACTAACCCGTGTAGGTATTGAAAGTGCAACTCACTCCGATGGATTGCTCCTAATGATCAACAACGTTGAGCATCCACATCTTCAACACCTACATGAAGTCATCATCGACAAAACCCAAGGTTAGTTCATCCCTCTTAGGGGGGATCTCACATCTAGGGGGAGCTTTACTCTAAAGAATTGAGCTAAAGCAACTCTAATGGTGTGAACAAAACAATGCTTTATGTAAAATTGGTAACCCCACTTGTGCCTAAATGATGAGTATGACCTATGATCAAATGTTCTCATTTGACTCCTAAGTCAATATACTCATATATAGATGACCTAGTCATCGCAAATTGTTTGATAGATGCTAGAATTGGTTGTGCATGCTTTGCCACATATTTCATTTGCCTTTTTTATTGTGTGAGCATGTTGGTTGCATATTTTACTCATTCGAGGACATCCACTTGTTGTTTTGATTGTTTGGATCTTTTTCTTTTGCCAAGTGGATGGACAAGAATGCCTAAGAACCTTCTCTAGCTATCTATGTGTTTCTCGTCTCAAACTCTATTCATGCTACATCACAAAGTTTGATCAAGTCAGATTCGAACCACTCTGTGTGAGGAGCACTCGGAGTCCCCGATCCATCATAGACTTAAACTTCCAAAACCTCTTTGTGCATTTCGGTCTGATCGAGAAATCCATTTTGGTCAAACCGAGTTCACTAAGTTGATCTAGGTTTTCATCTCGGTGCAACCAATTTGAACACTTCGGTCACACCGAGTTGCAGCAACCGCTTGTGATTCTGCAATATCAGTGCCAACGAGTTGTTCCGCTCGTTCACACTGACAGGGTCGGATATATATACCCATGGGTGAGATTTTGGAAAGTACTTCAAAACTTCTCAGCCCACGCGTATCCTGCTCTGCCTCCTCGGGTCTCCGGATCATCTCCTTGCCGCCAACGACCTCCCGCCGTTGGACTCTGCCACCATCCACAGAATCTGATCTGCCATCGCCGCCGTAGAGAACACTCGCCACTCTAGGGTAAGTGTTCGACCCCTTGTGCTATCTTTTTCACTCCGATTCCTAGCACAAGGACAATGCCATGTTTCTTTCCACGAATGAGATTAACCTATCCAGACAGATCTTCCTTAGGTAGATTGATTCGAAAATTTTAGGGTTAGCCCTCCACAGAACTCATCTCGGACCGACCGAAATGTAGAAATCGGTCTCACCGATTCGGCTTAGGCCATTGCACTTGCGCTTTTCGGTCTGACCGAAACATGCAAATCGGTGTGACTGAGTTCAAGATTCTGTGAAACCCTAGCAATCTTGGTGCCACCGAACTGTGACTCAGCCCAACCGAGTTCACTAGTTTAGGTTCCAAGTGTTGCTTCGGTATCATCGAGTTTGACAATTCGGTAGCTCCGAGATCACTGCTGTAGAGAACTAAAACTAATCTTTTTGACTCAATTTGTTTTGCAAAACCTCTGTATTTTGTGATGCTCGTCTACTCTACCTCATCTACAACCTATTCACAGGATCTGCTGACAATTTGCCTGCAAGATGTCTGACCAGAGTGACAGCCAGAACAGGTCTGAATAGCAAGGACAGTTGAGTGAGGGCACTAGTCCCTCCAGTAGCTATGATGAGGGCAGCAGGAGCACACCTAGTAACTTGCCCAAGGAAACTACTAGAACAAGGAAGAAGAGAACTTCTGATTTAGAGGATGAAGACTATGTTGCAGCTGAGGATGAGGCCACTTCCAAGAAGAAGGTAGTGAAGAAATAATTTGGCACTACTACATCAACTAGGCCAGGCATGAACAAGAAGGCACCTGCCAGGAGAGTGCCTACTTCCAAGCCAAGGAAGGTTGCCACAGGTGAAACTATGAAGTTCACCATTGAATCTGAAGAAGAGGCAGCTGGAGCGGACAAGAAGAAGAAGAGGGCAAGAACAACCACAACCAAAGTTCTTGGAAAGTCCACAATGGTGAGATCAAATGATGAAGAGGAAGAGGATGCTGCTCCAGCACCTAAGGCACAGAAGCTCATGGGAGATGCTATAAAGTTAGGGGCTGCTGCTAAGCCCAAAATTGCTCCCAAAGCTGTTGTTACTATTCCCAAGACTGCACCCAAGAGGAGTACCAGGAACATACCTGCTGAGGAGAAGAACAAGGCCCCGGTGCCTGAACCTGAAGAAGAGGAAGCTGAAGCCCAAGTGCTGAGAAAGCTAAAGCCCAAGATCCCAGATCATAATGATGCACATCCTGTTGCAGAGGATATGAGGATCAGGAAGGATGTTGGACTGAGACAGTGGAGAAAGACTGACCCATAGGCTGTCAGGAGGAGAACTGTTGTGGATTACAGGTTCCACACAAAGGAACAACAAGATTTCTATGAGACAATCCTACTTGACAAGAAGCCCATAGTGTGTGACATGAGATGGGTGGACTGGACCTACATAAGAGAGAATGAAGAGCACTTCCCAGGTGTCTATGACAGTTTCAAGGCATGTGAGGTTGACAAGTTTGTTGGCCAAAAGCTCACTAAGTGGAATGATGAGCTGATCGTGCAATTCTATTCAACTGCTCATTTCTATCCAGATGGCAAAATTGTATGGATGTCAGAGGGTACAAGGTACCAATCTACAGTTGATGAGTGGGCTAGATTGATCAATGCCCTAGAAGCTCATGAAGATGACTTGGATGTCTATGCCAATAAGAAGGATCACAACTCAATGGCCAGCATGTACAAGGAGATACCTGATGCAGACCCGGAGACTCACATGTTTGGCTCAGTGAAGCACTTGCTGTCAGGGCTGCCTACAATCAATACCATTCTGAGGCACACTCTGTTGCCAAAATCAGGTGATCACAGAATGATCAGAGGACACTCCATCAACTTGCTGCATATATTTGATGTTCCTCAAAAGTTCAAAGTGATGAGTCTGATTGTGGAACCAATCAAGAGGACAACTGCAGATCAGAAGAGATCTTGTGGGTATGCTCCACAAATCCAGGTGCTCATCAACTCCAAGATGGGCACAGGCACATATTTGTTGGACAAGGAGCATTTACCCCTCAAGCCAGACTTTGAGGACAACATTGTTGTCATGAATGTAGAAGATCCATCATCAGTGCAAGCACATGAGAAGAGAGAGAAGGCAAGGGCAGAGAAAGCTGCAAAGATGCCAACAGCTGAAGAGGCATCTCAAGTATTCTTGAAGAGCAATCAAGATCAGCTTGGATATCTGATCGCCTCCATCTTGAGAATTGAGAAGGGCTTGGCCACCCTGACTCAAAACCAGGAGAGCTTGGAGAGGATCATTGAGCAGAAATTCTATGATCTTGATGTCAAGTAACTAAGATTCAGTCAGTAGTTGAGCAACTTCAGGAGGAAGTGGAGGAGAAGAAGGGAAAGTCTACTGCAGATGCTTGCACTAGAGTGCCCAGGAGTCAGAGGTCTGCTACAGTGCCTGTCCCAGACACAAGAGCAACTACATCTGCACCAGCAGCCACAGCTTTAGTGCCACCAGCTCCAGCAGCCACTCCACCAGCTCCAACCACATCTATAGATGCTTTCGTCCCTGGAGTCATCTCTACACCACCTCATGAAGACCAAGCTTGAGAGATGCATAGCACTATGCATATTTTTAACTTTTTGGTACTTGTTGCCAAAGGGGGAGAAATATGTATAGACCATAGTCTGAGAGAGAGAGAGAGAGAGAGAGTTGTTTTGTCTCTCTTTGCATTTTATTTGCTTGAACCTTATTGTGTGTTTGCTTGCTACATTATGTCTTTTGTGAGATACTTGGATGATCATGTGTTTGATCATATGCTACTTTAATGTGTGCTTGAATGATATTATCCTTCATATCCATTTATGATCATTCACTTTGCTTGGTGATGAGTGCATGTGTTCAATTATTATCATTTTGAGCGCTCCACCAAGATGTATGTGACATGGAAGAGTGACCCATGATCCTAACACATTGTGCATTTGCAGTCCAAAGCAAATTTTAAATAATGCACAAATTTAGGGGGAGCTCTTGTTTGTCACATACTTCTCAAAGCTACAATGTATTTCAATCTTATTATCATTTGTCGAGGCTTTGATCTATATGTTGCCATCAATTACCAAAAAGGGGGAGATTGAAAGTGCAACTATCCCTGGGTGGTTTTGGTAATGGTTAACAACATATAGCTCATTGAACTAATGCCATTACAAGATAAATATTCAGGAAAGTTCAATGATTGACATGGCATGGATAAGGAATGTGGACCCCTCAAAATGCTAAGGATAAAAGATTGGCTCAAGCTTTAAAGTCCAAGACTCTACATTTTCTATTTTAGTGATCCAAGATCACATTGAGTCTATAGGAAAGCCAATACTATTAAAAGGGGATGAGGTGTTGCTTAATGGCTTGCTTGCTCAAAGTGCTTAGTGATATGCTCCAAAAGCCCTCAACCACTTCCTCATATCTACATATGTCCCAAACCAAAAGTCAAACTCAGCCCCACCGATTTGATCCATCTGGCGCCACCGAGTTCATTTGGCATAGCCACTGCCAGAAAACCCTAGTTTGTTCGGTCTCACCGATAGGGATCTCGGTCTCACCGAGATGGGATTGCAAACTCTCTGTTTCATTTCGTAACGTTTCGGTCTAACCGAGATGAGCGATCGGTCCCACCGAGTCTGCAATGCAAACTCTCTGTTTCCTTTTTGTAACGCTTCGGTCCCACCGAGACGAGCGAATCGGTCCCACCGAGTTTGCCTGACCAACTCTCTGTTAGCTTATTACCAAAGTCGATCCAATCGAGTTTGAGTAATCAGTCCAACCGAGATTACGTTATGCCCTAACCCTAATGATATCGGTCCCACCGAGTTGACATGTCGGTCCCACCGAAATTGCCTAATGGTCACATATGTACTGAATCGGTCTGACCGAGTTTTCTGATTCGGTCCCACCGAGTTTGGCATAATGTGTGTAACAGTTAGATTTTGTGTGGAGGCTATATATACCCCTCCACCCTCTCCTCATTCGTGAGGGAAGCCATCAGAATGTGCCTACACTTCCATTACCCATTTTCTGAGAGAGAGAGCCACCTACTCATGTGTTGAGACCAAGATATTCCAATCCAACCATATGAATCTTGATCTCTAGCCTTCCCCAAGTTGCTTTCCACTCAAATCATCTTTCCACCAAATCCAATCCTATGAGAGTGAGTTGAGTGTTGGGGAGACTATCATTTGAAGCACAAAAGCAAGGAGTTCATCATCAACACACCATCTATTACCTTTTGGAGAGTGGTGTCTCCTAGATTGGTTAGGTGTCACTTGGGAGCCTCCGACAAGATTGTGGAGTTGAACCAAGGAGTTTGTAAGGGCAAGGAGATCGCCTACTTCGTGAAGATCTACCCTAGTGAGGCAAGTCCTTCATGGGCGATGGCCATGGTGGGATAGATAAGGTTGCTTCTTCATGGACCCTTCATGGGTGGAGCCCTCCGTGGACTCACGCAGCCGTTACCCTTCGTGGGTTGAAGTCTCCATCAACGTGGATGTACGATAGCACCACCTATCGGAACCACGACAAAAACATTTGTGTCTCCTATTGCGTTTGCACTCTCCAAACCCTTCCCTTTACATTCTTGCAAGTTGCATGCTTTACTTTCCGCTGCTCATATACTCTTTGCATGCTTGCTTGAATTGTGTTAAGATTGCTTGACTTGTGCTAAGTTGTTAAAATCTGCCAAGAACTAAAATTGGGAAAAGGTTAAGTTTTTATTTGGTCAAGTAGTCTAATCACCCCCCCCCCTCTAGACATACTTTTGATCCTACAGAAGCCTCTGGTGAAAAATATGGCCCCGGGTTTACTTTTATCATATTATTAAAACCAAAAATACCTTGCTGTAATTTATTTACTTTTGTTTTACATTTCCTATTATCTATCTATCACTATCAGAATTAATCCTTGCAAGTAACGAGTTCAAGGGAATTGACAACCCTCTTGCATTGGGTGCAAGTATTTGCTTTTGTGTGTGTATGTACTGAAGACGGGAATTTGCCTGGTTTTCCTATTGGTTCGATAACATTGGTTCTCAACGAGGAAAATACTTATCTCTACTATACTGCTTCACCCCTGCTCTTTAGGGAAAATCTGAAGGCAGTTTACTTTACAACCCCCCCCCCATGCCGTCTGCGGACAGATGCGGGGTGAAATTTGGGGGTCGTCATTGGAGATGCCCTTAGACCACAAGAGTTGTTAATGTTGCTTCCCAAAAATACTAACAACTCAACCCTAAGGATATCTTCCAAGTATGGTCATTATACCCCATTCACTGGAATTATGGTCGAGGAGAACAAAGACAGTGTTTGACATGATGCTCAACCCAAACTTATTTCTTCCAGTGAAGACATTGGAAATCTCTTCCGAGTGGTTGAGTCAGTTTTGCATGCAGCTCAAGCAAAGTTGTCCTGTTGTGTTTGAAATCCGGTCGTTGGGTCACGTATTGGCTGGCCACTGACCTAGGGTCATTTAGGTCAGATCGCCTCAGGTTGCCACCCTGCTATAAATAGCCACCTCTCCACCATAAGTTGGTTGGCTGCTGAGAGTTATTGCATGACAAGTGTCGTTTAAGAGCAACCTGGCCTCTGAAGCATTTGAGTGAATCCTAATTGAGGAAACCCAAACACCTAAGAGCCAAAGTGATTGAGCGCCACTGAAGAATCTGTTCTGCGTGAACCAAAGACTTATTACACTTGAAGACTATGATTTTTCAGACGGTCATGTGTCATGTTCTGGGCATCCAAGAGCGCATTGTGGATTACCGGTGAACAAGTTTGTGAAGATTTCGGAAGTCAACCTTGAAGACTTACCTGAGTGATTGGGCAAGGTCTAAATGACCTTAGCGCAAGGAGAATAAAGTGAAAACTTGGTCTTATGAATTTAATCTCAGCCTCTCCAACAAGACACACATTGTCAACTGGAACTGGTCCAACAAGTCATGTATCTTCATCAAGCAGCTGGTTCTATCACTTCACTTCCATTTACTTTTGTACTTTGTCGTGAAGACTTTGCTATGTTCGAAGAATTTTTGTTCCATGTTTTGTTTTATCTTCAGCCTAGCAGCTCTTAAGTGTGTATGCTTGTATGTTCGCATGTTTTACTGTTACTTCTATCTTATTTGTATGTTATCTTTAGCCTTGATGACTTTATTCTCTCATCTATTGCATGCTTAGCTTAGTTTTACTTCTACCTAGCCTTGCTTCGTACTGCTATTGCTTACGCATCTTTGAAGAATTTGCTTCTTTTGAAGAGTTTAATAAAAATCTCTCATTCACTCCCCCCTTGGTCGATAACTATCACTTTCACCAGGCTCGCTTGTCAGCGTCAACAATCCTCTCTCTCAGGACCTCTCTATCTCTGCGACATTTCATTGAATAACTGATGTGCGTAGTATGTCAGCCTCGTCGTGCAGCTCGTGGTCGTCGGAGCTGAAGGAGGCTCACTAGGGAGGAGGCGGAGCCCTAGGGTCATGGTTGGAGTGCATGCAGAGCGAGAGGAAGCTGCATGCGAGCTCTGCTTTCATGAGTCACACCTCAAATCCATGCACGCGCCATTACCGCCTCTCCGGATCCAATGCCACCTCGAAGACCACCAATCACATGTCATCATCACCATGTAGGCACCTCCGGGGCAATTCCAGCTTTGCGACGACATGGTGAGACAAAGAAGAAACATGTCGAGCACGCCGACTACCGAAGGCATGTCGCGACTCTGCACCGCTGACTGTCATCATTGTTGCCAAACTCAACGCTAAACCACCACACTGTCGGGCGGGCACAATGTCGTGAGCGTGAACGTGATCCATAGGTATTCAAGATGACGCCCCAAAGAGTGAAGTGAAAATGCCGATAATGTCGTCCCACCCGATCGTGCCTTAGGCTTTCACTCAGAAAAACTGGATCCAAGGGTGTGCATGGGGATGGAGTACGGGAAGCCTCTCATCAAACCTGATCATCATCCTCTAACAACGATGATGCGAAGATTGCATGAATGGTACATGGATACCTGCACGAAGTCTGGGAAGGATAGTTTGATGGTGAGAATTGAAGATGAGCACGACTTCATTGGAGTGGACCTGATGCATGTTGAATTTTTAGAGTTATTTCAGTTATTCAATCAAGAGGCCCTCGACAAACAACTCATGACTTGCTACTATGTGTACGTATTACTTCTGTAATTAAGTCTCTATAGCTCAGCTCTTTCATTGCATGTATATATAATTATCCTCACTATATTATGCAGATTGAAGATCGTCGAATGCAAAAAGGACAAATCTATGACCTTGGGTTCATTAACCCAAATACCGTAAATGAATGGTCGGTTCAAAACAGAGTCAAAGATAGTAAGGACAACTTGCTACAATCGTTACTTCCACATCAAAACAAAGGGAAAATACTCTTTCCTTACAACTTCAAGTGAGTGTTACTGTCTTGTGCATATCTGGTTTTGCTTACTCGAGGTTATAGTAATGTAATTGAAGAGTTACGCGTGCGCAGGTTCCACTTTATTTTGCTAGAGATTAAGCTTGACCGGGGAGTAGTAATTGTCTTAGACTCGAGACGTAAAGATCCCCAGGAGTATGCGGACATGACTGCAATGCTCCAGAAGTAAGTTCCATCGATCATTATCGCACCATATCGACAACTTTCGTTCATTTCCTGATATCAAGTAATCATTTTCTTTGCCTGGCAGGGCTTGGAAACAGTTCGCCGGAATGGTTCCGGGTCTACAGAAGGAGCTGCGATTTACACACCCCAAAAGTAAGTAGTACTAGCTAGTTCTGCGCATCTTCCATTGATTTTTGTTTCATCAATACCATTATCATGCTTCATTATTAGTTTGATTGAACTCTATTCTCGTAAAGTGCTTGTGGCAGGAAGGAGAGAATAATTTATGTGAATACTGTGTTTGCCAGTTCATCCGCCACTCGACCTCTGAGCGGAGCTACTCTCAGAAACAATTTGAAATACGTAAACAATAATATTCATAATTTTATTTTATTACCATCAATTGTGTTGAGTTTCATTCATATATATGTATTGACCCCTTTCTTTAAATTAGATGTGGCAGATGCGGGATGAACTCCTACCACATGATCACATACGAGCAATTCAAGAGGAATTGGCGGGATTCTTTCTTGACCACGTCATACATAAAGACGGAGAATATCATGTAGAATTGAAATGGATTTTAGATGTTAGGGATTGTAAGAGATGTTATATATATTGTATATATGTACTGTTGGATAGATATACGAAAACTTGCTGTTTGACCAATCTCAGAGAAAGAGAGGTCACTTCCAACGGCGGAACTACGTGGGGGCGAACCTGGGCCATCGCCCCCCCAGCAAAAACGAATTTTTTTTACTACCCCTATATGTATTACACACAGCCCATGACCAGAAGGCCCATTTATCAACTGTTGTCTTCATTGCGTGGAGACAAACGAATCCAGCCAACCACCAAATCGATTTCCCCTTTGACCTACCGCCTGCGACCGCGGACGCATGACGACCTGAGCGTGGGGGTGGGGCACCGGCGTCCGGTAGGCGGCCACTGTGGCTTGCCGGCGTGGCCGCGTGGGGATGACCGCTGGCCGCTGGCGGGTGGCCGGCTAGACGCTCCAATCCGGCCTGTAGTGCCTCGGTGAGCCGGTGAGCATCTGCCCTCGCTAGATCTTGCTTTTTCTCCTTTACGTTGCCTAGTCTTCTAGTCAATTTCTCCAATCTGGGCATCCTAGCAAGCTAGCTAGCTACTTTGTCAACACTGCTCTATGCTGGTTATTTGGACCCTGTCAACACTGCTTGCTGGATCTCTGTCTATCTTTCCCCTCTGGAAATTATAGGAAGTTCAATTATTTTGGTTCTGAAGTTTATTTCAGCTTAGTTGAGGTCAGTGTTGAATTAGGTCATCTGGTCATGAGTCAGCTGGCTCAATTCGTGCAGATGGAGACACTGCTTTCAACTACTTATCTTCTTTTGAGTTCATATTTGTCTTATGTCTGATGGAAGAAACATTGGAGATAACTGAAGATCATGGTCAAGCTTTGCAAAAGAAATCACAGGACATAGTAAATGCCATGCGTCTAGTGTTCACAACAAAGGTTCGTCTTGATGAAATGAGATCAGATGATGGTTGGGAGGCCTTCTTTGATAGGGTTGTTGAGTTCTGTGTAAATCATTCCATTGATATTCCAGATTTGGGAGAAACTTACATTCTGCGTGGTGGTCGTGCTCGTTGCCAACCAGATCATTTTACTAAGGAGCACTATTTCCGGGTGGAAGTATTTCGTGCAACACTTGATACTCAGCTACATGAATTAGAATTCAGGTTCAATGATAAGGTACTGGATCTATTGACCACTAGTGCTACCCTGATCCCTAAAAATAAATTCTGATCTTTCAAAGCTGATGATATTTGTGAGTTAGTCAAGAAATATTATCCAGCAGATTTCACCCAACAAGAAATCTATGGACTGGAGCAGCAACTAAAACACTTTGTTGTGGATGCCTCCAACTCCAGTGATAAAGAGTTGAAAAATGTGTCAACCTTAACAAATCTTTGTCGATATCTCTTTGAGACGGGGAGACATTCTATCTACAATTTGCTTGATCGATTGTTGCGATTGCTTCTAACTCTTCCAGTTTCTACAGCAAGTGCCGAGCGAGCATTTTCAACTTTGAAGATCATTAAGACAAGGCTACGTAATACCATGGAAGATGATTATCTAGCCAATAGCTTGCTAGTAAAAATAGAGAGTGAAATCACGGAGAAGTACAGTTATGAAGATGTTCTTGTGCACTTTAAGGGTGCAAAGAAACGGAAAGCTAATTTGTAGTGCAGTGTTGCTGTAGTGAACCGAATGCTCCATGGTTAAATGGTATTTTGGTATAGTTCCTTTTGTTATGGA
>NC_041387.1:164894239-164944443 GCF_002162155.2 Triticum dicoccoides | reverse complement strand
TGGAGAAGATCAATATCTAACTTGTTGTATTTGTATGCTTTTGTATTTGAGTTTTTTTAACAGCTTCGCCCCTCCAGAGATTTCTTTCAAGCTCCGCCACTGGTCACTTCTCTCTGTATATGTTCATGACGATCTTGTGCAATTAATGGCTCATTCATTTGGTTACTAGCTAGCGTGTCGAGTTCTCTCTATATGTATAGTAGCTAGGGTCGACCAAGCACGGAGAAAAAGAGGTCACTTCTCTCTATTAGCTAGCTAACACAATATAAAACCCCTAAATTAACCCTCCAAAACCCCTAGACCCCCCTTTAAAACAAAAACTCAGCGCCTACGAGCTGCTGACGTGTGGCTGCCTTTTGATCCCGATTGGTGTTACCAACCGGAACTAAAGGTCCTCCTGCCTGGGCGCCCCGCATCGGCCACGTGAAGCCCCTTTGGTCCCGGTTCCTAAGCAAACCGTGACTAAAAATTTTGTGCTTTAGTCACATTTGTTTTGTCCCGGTTTCAGAACCGGGACAAAGGCCCTCTGAAACCGAGATTAGTACCATGTTTTCTATTAGTGATGGTGCACCTTCAAAAAGATGAAACGACCTCCATGGTCATCGACGCTGTCGGGCGGCAAAAACCCGGCAAGCTTCCGTCCGGAGCATCACCCAACACCACACCTCCCACGAAGCCACCGCAGCAGCACCACCGGAGAGCCACGACAAAACCACACGGCAAAGCAGCCTACGCCGGCAGGTAGATCCGCGAGCACGACTTGCAGAATCAATGAGGTGCGCCCTGACTTGCTGAATTGATATCACTTTCACACAAACACACACATGCTAATCAGGTTTTTCTAGTGAGAATGACAGAAGATCCACTTTGGTATTATTAACTTTTCTGTGAGAGTGGTAATGTTACTATTTGTACGCTCAACATTAGTAAGATTGTGCATACGTATGGAGTTGTTTGGCACATGCAGCAACACGTATTTGTGCAATTCAGATGGATGGATCCATTCTTCCTTCCCTAATTATAAAAAAAGTCTTATATTTTGAGACAGAATGAGTACTTTGCTAGCACTGGATGCATTTCATTATTCACACCCACACACATTAGGGTGGTTTAAGTTGTTTTCAGAAAAAGGGTGTAAGTTGATCAAAAGAATCTTGTACTCCCTCCGTTCCATAATGTAAGACGTTTTTTGACACTAACGTCTTATATTATGGGACGGAGTGAGTACTACATAAAAAATAGAGTACGTGATCGTGTAGCACGGCACGTGTACGTCAACCACGGAAAATAAAAAAGAATAATAAACATGTGAGACAGGACGAAGATGAATAGAGTAGAGAAGATACGCCAGATGGTGCAAAGCTGTGATGAACCTTTTGGGCAAAGCTGTGGTCCAAAAAAGCGATGGGTGCTCCCTCACACCTCAGCAGGAGATGCACTACGGGGCAAAATTTCGGGTTTTGACCCTTCTGTGAAACAAAATCGAGATCTGACCCCAGTCTGAAAACATTTCGAAATCTGACCCTTTTGCTACCGCCAGAACCTCAGGCGGTAGGGTTGCACAGCCTACCGCCGCAGGTTTCGGCGGTAGGTGTGCTTGACGGCCGTCAATCCGTTAACGGCTGCTGACGTACCTACCGCCAAAGACCACGACGGTAGCCCGCACAAACCTACCGCCGAGTTCCCTGGCGGTAGGTTGGCACTAAACTTAACTACTTTGTTTTTGTCTTCAATTTTTTTTCGCCATAAGACATAACAGAAGAAACATAACATAGACATAAGAAACATAACATAAGCACAATTTTATAGACATAACATAGTTTGATCACATCCACAAAAATTTGCCATTACGGACTAAGAAACAAGTACCAAATAACATAGTTTGATCACATAACATAGTACGAAGGCAACATAAGAAGTTTAACGAGTTCAACGGTCATCGACCACATAAAAGGTTTCATCCATAGGTAGAAATCAAACATGACGATCATCAACAGCCACACACATATATAGTTTAGATGATATCGATGACGATCATCATCTTCAAGCCTTGACGGGTGGTCTTCCTGATAGTAATAAGGATGGCCTGTCCAACATGAAGATTCTTGTCAACGAGGAAGCTCTTCCACCCATGTGTGCTTAAATTTGTGCGGCCGTCCGTGTCCACGCCGTACGCACAAGTAGTGACGGGGCCCGTTGCGGTAAGGCGTATTCCAGCATAGCCTTCTTCATCAGCCTCGATGCCACAACTCTCAGATAGGCTCTTTGGCAATTTCTGAATAAGAAAAACATATCAATTAATAAGTATGGATTATCTAAACTATTAACAATTACTTGGATTTTACACTAAAAACATACCATCTCATGTCGATCGACCATGGTAGTTGTCAGACGGGTCACGAATGGCACCCCGATCAATTCAGCACGTGGCAGAAAGTTGTCCCATAGGTTGCACACCTCCTGTTCGCTCAGCCTCACTCTTTGAGCACAGATGGCTTCCTCAAGTGGGTCTTCATCTTCATAGTCCTCATCAAGTGGTGGTGGTGGCGCCATGTTCCTTATATAAGCATTGATTGGATAAAGTTAATTAAACATGAATATTTGTTCTAATGCAAGCAAAACAAATATCTACAATATTCACACAATAAGTCATCACATATGGTGGTGGTGGTGGCTATAAGAAAGACTAAACCTAGGGTTCATCTAGGTTCTAGGGTTCATCTAGGTTCTAGGATTCATCTAGGCTCTAGGGTTCATCTAGGTTCTAGGGTTCATCTAGGCTCTAGGGTTCATCTAGGTTCTAGGGTTCATCTAGGTTCTAGGGTTCTAGGATTCATCTAGGTTCTAGGGTTCATCATATCAACTAGATAGGGTTCCTCATATGGCTATAAGAAAGCGGAATGATTGACTCAAAGTAATTGGGGGATTGGAGGAGCTTACCTTCCTCTTTCCGTAGCCATCTCGATACGCAAAATCCGTGAATCAACGAAGAAGATCGGAGTGGGGAAGTGGAGGAGATGAGAAAATGGGCGAGAGGAAGAAGAAGGCGGCTGGGTGGGTGGGGATTAGGGTTTTTGGTGGGGTGGGCGTGGGCGGCTGGCTTTATAAATGCCCAAACCTTACCGCCATAGTATTCGGCGGTAGCCGGCCACGACCTACCGCCATCTGGCCCGGCGGTAGGATGCCTCCCCCCCACGCCAATCTTTTGTGACCAAAAAATCGAGCAACACAGCGGTAGGGTTGCGCGACCTACCGCCAAGGGCCTGGGCGGTAGGGTGCTACCGCCGAGCGCCCTGGCGGTAGGCTGAGCAACCCTACCGCTGCGGTTGTTGATTTTTTGGTCACAGAAGATCGGTGTGGGGGGGGAGGAACCCTACCGCCGGGCATGTTGGCGGTAGGTCGTGGCCGACTACCGCCGCATACCATGGTGGTAGGGTGCCTTTGTGTGCAATTTTTTGCTCCTTCTAACTTCTTTTGGCTTCAATTTTTGGCATACAACATTTAAACAGCATATGTATGACATATAAAGCACACAATGTATGATATATGATGCACACACCACAGAACTATAAATAAGGTAGGTTCGATACACCACAAATCTAAAAATAAGGTAGGTTCGGTACATAGCAAGTTAACGAAACAGTTTCACGAGCAAATTCATATGGTTCATGAAGCAAATATGCAAACAGTTTCACGAGCAAGTTCAACGACACGGCAGCAACTTCAGTCCTTCCTTCCCCTCTTCAACATTCGGTCCTCGTTATCCTTGGATCGCTTCTCGGCCCCCGTCTTCTTGCGGGCCGTAGGACGTGCTTTCTGAAATGGGGATGGACTCTTCCAATCCTTCTTCAGCACATTCCTCCTCTCACGCTGGGTTGGCTGAGTTGCTGGAGGTCCGTCGTCATCATCGTACTCCTCCTCCTCCTCCTCATCGTCCTCTTCCTCTTCCTCCTCATCATGTTCTTCTTCTGCGCCCTCTTCTTCATCTTCCTCTTCATCATCATCGTCCTCGCTCTCCTCCTCGTCTTCTTGAACCTGCCTAGACGACGAGGGTGCATGGCTCGATGAAGCGAGGCTACGTGTGACGCCCTCGATTCAATCGTACACTAATCATACACGCAAATGTGTACGATCAAGATCAAGGACTCACGGGAAGATATCACAACACAACTCTAGACACAAATTAAAATAATACAAGCTTTATATTACAAGCCAGGGGCCTCGAGGGCTCGAATACATAAGCTCGAAAACACAAGAGTCAGCGGAAGCAACAATATCTAAGTACAGACATAAGTTAGACAAGTTTGCCTTAAGAAGGCTAGCATAAAAGCAACATCGATCGAAAAGGCAAGGCCTCCTGCCTGGGAGCCTCCTAACTACTCCTGGTCATCGACGGTCTCCGTCACGTGGTAGAAGACGCCCTCGGTGTAGTAGCAGTCGTCAAAGGTGGCATCTGGCTCCTGGACTCCACCATCTGGTTGCAACAACCAGAAAGAAGAAAGGAAGTGGAAAAGGGGGTAGCAAAGCAACCGTGAGTACTCATCCAAAGTACTCGCAAGCAAGGATCTACACTACATATGCAACATTATCAAAGGGAGGTTGTATATGTGGACTGGGCTGCAGAAATGCCAGAATAGAGAGAAGGCCTAGTCCTATCGAAGACTAGCATCTTCTGGAAACCACCATCTTGCAGCAAACAGGAGGGAGTAGAGTAGCATAAAGTAAAGTAGTAGTAGTGTTATCAACCTCGGCCAGAGATCCTTTCTCGACTCCCTGCGAGAAAGAAATCCCAGAGCCGTACTATCCAATTATCATCACAATCCAATTCTCATCACCATCCAATTCTCATCACAAGTATCTAGTTCTAGTTGTATCGATCGGGATACAACTCCAAGTGTCCGCCGTAGGACAGGCTATCGATAGATGTTTTCTTCCCTGCAGGGGTGCACCAACTTACCCACCATGCTCGCTTAACTCTGGCCGGACACACTTTCCAGGGTCATGCCCGGCCTCGGCCAAACAATACGCCGCAACCCGACCTAGACTTAATAGAGAGGCCAGCACGCCGGACTAAACCTATGCCCCCAGGGGTCATGGGCCATCTCCCCGGGAACTCCTGCACGTTGCGAGCGCGGCCGGTGAGCAGACCTAGCTACCTCCTTCAACAAGGCAGGCGCTTACGCAGTCCAACCCGGCGCGCGCCGCTCGGTCGCTGACGTCTATTAAGCTTCGGCTGATGTATACGACGCAAAACGCCCATACTATGCCCACGTGATGGTTAGTGCTATCAGCCAGAGGCCCCTCGGATCAAATATCCAAATCGTAGTGGATTAGGAACGCGCGATAACAAGCAGAGACTCACGAAAGATGTGACCCCGTTGCCCCGTCTCGAGGACTTGCGGCAAGGGCTAGGAATGCCCGGCCACGCCTCGTAATTATCTCGCGGGCACCCTCCAGGTCAACCCGACTCCACATCACTCGCAATTAAGCTCGCACGGGTACCCCTCAGGGTCGACCCGTCTTTCCAAGTAACAGTGGTAAAGTTCAAGTATCCGTGTGTCCAAACATTAAGGGGAAAACCCGAGGAATCACCCCCGGTGAATTCCACTCGATGTAATCATCAAGGTGAACGTAAGAGGATCCACCCTCGAGGTTCACACTTGAGGGGGTGCACGACAGAACCGTATCGGAAGTGGTTAAGGAGGAAATCACCCTCGATGACCACGACCAAATAGCTACACTACAGGTTAACATCAGAAGTGCTGTAGAGGTCTCACCCTCGGCACTCAATAGTAACACTGCAGAGTCGAGCAACGAAGGGGCGTGATGTGACGTGAGGTGTCGGGTCCTGGTCTTCGATCCCGTTGATCGGGTCTTCTGATAATCCAGCGGGGCAGTCGAGTCAAGTGGGGGGTCACTGATGGGTCTCTAACCAACCTATACTAAGCAGTTTAGGATAAGCAGGTAAGGTACAACAGTAGGTACACAAGCAGGCTATGCATCAGAATAGGTGCAAACAATAACAGTAGCAAAATCTAATGCAAGCATGAGAGAATGGAATGGGCAATATCGGAATGATCAAAGGGGGGGCTTGCCTGGTTGCTCTGGCAAGGAGGGGTCGTCGTCGACGTAGTCGATCACAGGGGCGGCATCAGTCTCGGGGTCTACCGGAGAGAAGAGGGAGAAGAAACAGTAAATATAAAGCAGACATAGCATCACAAAGCGTAACATGGCAATATGTTGTGCTGGATGTGACCTAACACATGGCTACACGATATAGGTGAAGGGGGAATTCAACCGGGAATGTATTCCCGGTTCTGGGCCTATGTCAAACAGATGACATGAGGGGGAATGTTCCATCTTCAGATAGTTAGAGGCTTCTGATAGGTAAACGGACCGCATATTTGGATTCGTCTCGTTTTTCTGGGCGTTTTTCATATATAAACTTTTACGATCTGAGCTACGGTTTAAAAGTTACGGATTTTCAAAGTTTAAACCAATTTCTGAATTATTTTAAAAGCAGAAAAGGTTTATTGCGTCAGCAGTGACGTCAGCACTGCGTCAGCTCTGCTAACCAATCAAACTGATAGGTGGGACCCACCTGTCAGCCTCTCTGTCTAACAGAGGCTTAACTAAACTAACAGGGTTAGTTAGGGGGCATGGGCCCCAACAGTCAGTGACTAGTTAGTACTAACTAACTAACTAATTTAACTAACATTTTAAGTAATCGTTTTTATTTAGAAAAACGTTTATTTAACAAAATATGCGATGGGGCCCGCGTGTCAAAGACACTGTGTGCCCAGTCAGCACAGTTGACCACGGTCAACATGGTCAACTAGGGCCAGGGGGCCCACGGGCAGTGACCTAGAGGCGGGGCCCAGGTGTGCCACGTCGGCCATGTCGGGGTTTCGCCGCCGGCGACCAAAACAGTGGCGGGGCTCGCCGGACTTCGCCGGGAATCGCGCACAAGGGGTCATTTGGCCCGGGACTTGGCGCGTTCGAACGAGGAGACGAAACCGCGCCGCATGGTGTGGTCGGTTGGACGCGGGGGTGACTGGAACTGCGTCGGCTACGAGTGGAGGCGGCGGTGGGGTTCGGGACCTCGTCGGGATCGGCGTTGCAGTGCGTGTTTTGGCCAACGAAGGAGCTGGGCGAGGTCTACGGCGCTCCAGGAGCTCGTCGGAGCTACTAGCTCGAGCGGAGGAGCTCGGTGGCGAGCCCTACGACGACAATGGCGGACGGTGGAGCTCGGCTTGCGGGCGAGCTAGCTACGGTGGAGGCGGAGACGCGCGAGGAGAGGGAAAAGGGGGCCGAAGCTCACCTTGGGGGCACACGGTGGCCCGTTGGGTGACTAGGAGCAGCAGTGGTGTGGATTCGAGGCGGCGGCGTTTGTCGGAGCCGAGGGCGAAGGCGAGGTCGTGGCGGTGCGGCGGGGCCGTCCCGGTCCGTGCGGCTCGGCGGGGCGGACGTGGAGGTCGATGCAGCGCCTGGGGGCACGTCGGAGAGGGTCGGGGACAGTGGTGGCCGTGGGATCAACCGACGCACGACGATGGTGGCGCTCGGGAGGAGTGAGCGCGTGAGGGAGAGGGGAAAGGTGGATCTGGGGGAGGAGAGGCACAAGTGGGAGTGGGGAGCTGACGAGGCCAGGAGACTCGGCCTTATCCCCTCAGCGCGAGCAGCGGGGTGGCGAGGCGGTCGGACGGCGACCGCGCGGGCGCGCGCCTCGGTCGGGTGAACAGGGGAAGGGGACGACCGCGGGGAGGAGTGGGCTGGGCTGTGCACTATAGCAATGGGCTACAAGTGCACATTAGTAGCTAGGCCCTTTTCTATTTCCTTTTTTTAATTTACAGAGAGAGAAAGGGAATTATTTGGCCAACTATTTCACTTAGCAAAAATATGGGAGGTGTCCCATTAAATCCCTGGTGATCATAGACAGTGCCACAATTATTTTGGAGACCAGAAGAATTCATTTGGAATTTTTCAGAAATAGGATAGCATTTAAAAATGCTGAATTGGTGCTGTTATAATTGCTAATGTTCATCTTTGCACCAAAGTGATGTTGTGTTCCTTAACAAATACTCCCTCCGTTCCTAAATAATTGTCTTTCTAGAGATTTCAATAAGTGACTACATACGGAGCAAAATGAGTGAATCTACACTCTAAAATATGTCTACATACATCTGTATGTTGTAGTCCATTTGAAATGGCTAGAAAGACAATTATTTGGGAACGGAGGGAGTATTTGTTATGGAATTTTTGACAGATGATGAACATTTTTCCGGCAACTTTTGATCAACTTCAGACTTCACTTGAATTTGAATTGACTGGAATTTCAAATGGGATATTGGACAAAGGTGATTAAGCACTGTTTGGGCAAAATAATTAGCTTAATCACAGTGGGTTACTGTAGCATGATACTGGGGGTGTTACAAATCTCCTCTACTACAAGAAATCTCGTCCCGAGATTTAAGTGGGGAAGTAAAGAGTAACTTCGGGAGAACTGACCCTTATAGGGTTAAATATCTGGTGAACAAATCAGGGAATGAGGCGGAAGCATCCCTCGAGTTGAACTTAAATAAAACGTCGAGAGCAAAGTATGAGGGTACCATGAGAAGTTTTAACGGGCAGGCAATCATTCGATGCCTAATCAAAAGGTGAAAAGGGGTCCAGAGCAACAACAAAAAAAAATTTATTGCGTCTGATACTAGAATAGATCACTAGGAAGGTGGCTTATGAATTACTTACGGAGCCAAGAGCGAGGAATATCTTTGGCAACATGGTGTAAGGAGAGTCAGGTTACGATCCTGTGGAATTGTGGGTTATGGGCCCACCATGTGGGTTAAAGGTAGGAAGAGTGGTGACATCTTGCACGGTCATGATAGCAAGGGAGGTCAGAGGATAGCATGTCTGTTATGTTGGTAACCAAGTTTGGTACCAAGGGCGAGGGACGAAGAGAACCATTTTCCTGCTCGTTAAGACGAGGCGGACCAATAGGCAAAGTTCTCATCCATTGGTGGCTACCGGAATGTCACCAACAATAGTAACATGGTCTCACTGACAAGGTTGTACATCGGGGTGTTTTATAAGCAGGAAATTATTCCTGCTTATATCATATAGCTCACAAGAAGGTTAAACAAAACAATGGAAAGGAAATAAGTGGTTATTAGGATAATCAGACCAATGGAAAGGAAAGGTGTTTATACCCAAGTATTAGGGTATAACTTTCCCAAGGAAAGGCAGAGCATGATAGGGCTCCAAGTATTAAAGCATTTAGACAAAGGGGCAAGGAATTTATGAGGCTTATCCATACAACGGTGTTTGGATAAATGATCAAGAACAGTTAGCATTGCGCTCCCGAATGTTCTTGTGGATTAACGGAGTACCACACACATGCTTCGGGATAGTGTTGACATGGTCATCAGGGAAATGTTAGACTTCGGATACACAAAGGATCCATCGGAAACAACTTAGAAAATAAGTCATACAATTTCAGCAAGGAAAAGATGAGGGTGTGGCCGACGGGCTCAGCAACAATCCATCGGCATGTCAAAAAGGATCTATTTCCAAAATTATATGAACAAGTTTGTGTTGGGGAAGGCAAGAATGTTGTCGATGATAATTCAAATCATCGAGGGGCAAGGATGGTGTTTCTCATCATGAAGTCAATTGATATCCTAGAAGAGCTCGGAATGTTGATGATGGTCACGACACATTTGTCGAGAGATTTCATGAAGATGTAATCGATCGACGATGACATCAAGTCATAGGAATGATTAAGCGAAAAGTTATTGGAACCACATGTACAACACAAACTCGAAAACAAGCTTGTTGTTCAAGGCGAAAATGATAAGGTGAGGAATATCAATGTAAGCTTAGCTCATTGTCGGAAATTGTGCTCCGGGAAGAAGGACCAGATAGCACAGGTAAAAATTTTAGTACGATAATGATAGAGCCGATTAGGCTAGGACTGACTTGAAGGATTATTAAACTCGTAAGCAACAAAAATGACTTAGAGTTATTGAATCGGAGTGCGGAATCTATTCACTTATCGGTGTTCTCGGTTGACAAACAACCTAGAACCCATGAAGTGACAAGGACAGGGTAAGGTAGTGCTCCATCAAAAGTTCATAAGATGTAGTGCAATGGCATGATATCCTCGAAATACCAGGGGTAATACTCGAAGGTAGATCATAATAGAGGTTGGGCAGGCGTATTGACCTGCAGAAGACAAGTGATTTAACTTGTCCAAGAAATGGGACCAAAGAAGAACAATCATGGTCGGAACCACGGTTGCGAAGGATCAATTCACCGATACCAGATGATATTATATCAAGGAAATAATTATTATTACACGAAGCTTACATGATAAGTTCCACAACGTGTCCATGGGCATGAACACAAAGTTCAAGGTCGACTCCCACTTCTTCAATGCATAACCTTTCATTCACTCCTCGTTTTCAAAGAAATTATAGGGCAGAAGATTTATTTGGCGAAGTACCAGAAGAGTAAGACTCGTGGGAACTCTCGGGTTCATACGAATTATGGAAGGCATAAGTTCAACCCATCAGGGCATATTTTACGAATCTATACAACCATCAACCAAGCAAGAGATACGATTTCGAAAGCAGAGTACTGAAACCAAAGCAGGTGATACAATTTACCGAAGGTATTATGTATCAGGGAAAAACTCACAAGATTTTGGATGTGAAGGGCACTGTCGAATAACAACCCAACAATGGATCTGGCGATTCACGACAGAGTTGAGGTGAGTATCGGTAATCAATCAGATGGAGAAGGGGATGCAAAGGCATCAGCTTATAGAAACTTATGAATAATTCGATGCTTGAGTACAAAGGAGTTATGGTTCCAAGATGAAGGATCAGAAGCAGAGGCTCTGATCAAAAGATGAGTAAGTTGAATAGACTTAGAGGTGCACCCGATCAAATCTTGATTGGGTAAGAACCAGCTCATATTCGAAACAATGCCTGAGCCAAAAAGAAAATTTCCAAGGATTAATTGATGATCGTGTGCATTCTCACAGATGCTGAATCAACAGGATCAGAATGTTAATCCCAAAGGATTTTAATGAATATCGCTAGACAAATGGAATTAACCAGAAAGCAAGTATGCAAGAATTCCAAGAGCAACAGGTTGTAGAGGATTTTCGGAAGATCAAATAGTATTTCGAAGAGTTTTGTGAACCACATGAACAACTAAGGATGAACTGATCCTCGGTGAGTGCGAGGAATTATTCGAAGGGGGGGTATTCATGGGGCAAAGAACTGCAAGGCAGTAAGCTCAAAGGATTCTCGAAAAATAGAGAATTTCGGGGCATCTTGTAATATCAGAAGCAACTAGGGAGGAAGGTACAAGCGGCAAGGATGTTATTCAAGGGGATTATCGGTGGTCAGGAACTGCAAGGCAGTTGGTACAGGGTCTCGAGAAACATCGAGGAGTATCCGCAGAATCTTCTGGCGAAGCAAGCGATCATCGATAATGTCGAGGCTCTCAGGGAGGAAGTGGGTACGAGAACCTAATGTCAGAGTTTAGTAAAATGGTTAACCCGAATAGAAGAGAGATCATAGTCCCAGAGTATAGACGAGGAATAAAAGATCCTAATACCACCCAATGGCGACGTGGGCCCGTAAGCCACACAGCCATGTTAGTAAAAGTTTTTCAGTGACTAGACTCAACTTCGGCCAAAGAGTTGGAAAGGGGGCTACCTACAGGCAGTCGGCTCTGATACCAACTTGTGACGCCCTCGATTCAATCGTACACTAATCATACACGCAAATGTGTACGATCAAGATCAAGGACTCACGGGAAGATATCACAACACAACTCTAGACACAAATTAAAATAATAGAAGCTTTATATTACAAGCCAGGGGCCTCGAAGGCTCGAATACATAAGCTCGAAAACACAAGAGTCAGCGGAAGCAACAATATCTGAGTACAGACATAAGTTAGACAAGTTTGCCTTAAGAAGGCTAGCATAAAAGCAACATCGGTCGAAAAGGCAAGGCCTCCTGCCTGGGAGCCTCCTAACTACTCCTGGTCATCGACGGTCTCCGTCACGTGGTAGAAGACGCCCTCGGTGTAGTAGCAGTCGTCAAAGGTGGCATCTGGCTCCTGGACTCCACCATCTGGTTGCAACAACCAGAAAGAAGAAAGAAAGTGGAAAAAGGGGTAGCAAAGCAACCGTGAGTACTCATCCAAAGTACTCGCAAGCAAGGATCTACACTACATATGCAACATTATCAAAGGGAGGCTGTATATGTGGACTGGGCTGCAGAAATGCCAGAATAGAGAGAAGGCCTAGTCCTATCGAAGACTAGCATCTTCTGGAAACCACCATCTTGCAGCAAACAGGAGGGAGTAGAGTAGCATAAAGTAAAGTAGTAGTAGTGTTATCAACCTCGGCCAGAGATCCTTTCTCGACTCCCTGCGAGAAAGAAATCCCAGAGCTGTACTATCCAATTATCATCACAATCCAATTCTCATCACCATCCAATTCTCATCACAAGTATCCAGTTCTAGTTGTATCGATCGGGATACAACTCCAAGTGTCCGTTACCGTAGGACAGGCTATCGATAGATGTTTTCTTCCCTGCAGGGGTGCACCAACTTACCCACCACGCTCGCTTAACTCCGGCCGGACACACTTTCCAGGGTCATGCCCGGCCTCGGCCAAACAATACGCCGCAACCCGACCTAGACTTAATAGAGAGGCCAGCACGCCGGACTAAACCTATGCCCCCAGGGGTCATGGGCCATCTCCCCGGGAACTCTTGCACGTTGCGAGGGCGGCCGGTGAGCAGATCTAGCTACCTCCTTCAACAAGGCAGGCGCTTACGCAGTCCAACCCGGCGCGCGCCGCTCAGTCGCTGATGTCTATTAAGCTTCGGCTGATGTATACGACGCAGAACGCCCATACTATGCCCACGTGATGGTTAGTGCTATCAGGCCAGAGGCCCCTCGGATCAAATATCCAAATCGCAGTGGATTAGGAACGCGCGGTAACAAGCAGAGAATCACGAAAGATGTGACCCCGTTGCCCCGTCTCGAGGACTTGCGGCAAGGGCTAGGAATGCCCGGCCACGCCTCGTAATTATCTCGCGGGCACCCTCCAGGTCAACCCGACTCCACATCACTCGCAATTAAGCTCGCGCGGGTACCCCTCAGGGTCGACCCGTCTTTCCAAGTAACAGTGGTAAAGTTCAAGTATCCGTGTGTCCAAACATTAAGGGGAAAACCCAAGGAATCACCCCCGGTGAATTCCACTCGATGTAATCATCAAGGTGAACGTAAGAGGATCCACCCTCGAGGTTCACACTTGAGGGGTTGCACGACAGAGCCGTATCGGAAGTGGTTAAGGAGGAAATCACCCTCGATGACCACGACCGAATAGCTACACTACAGGTTAACATCAGAAGTGCTGTAGAGGTCTCACCCTCGGCACTCAATAGTAACACTGCAGAGTCGAGCAACGAAGGGGCATGATGTGACGTGAGGTGTCGGGTCCTGGTCTTCGATCCCGTTGATCGGGTCTTCTGATAATCCGGCGGGGCAGTCGAGTCAAGTGGGGGAGGGTCACTGATGGGTCTCTAACCAACCTATACTAAGCAGTTTAGGATAAGCAGGTAAGGTACAACAGTAGGTACACAAGCAGGCTATGCATCAGAATAGGTGCAAACAATAACAGTAGCAAAATCTAATGCAAGCATGAGAGAATGGAATGGGCGATATCGGGATGATCAAAGGGGGGGCTTGCCTGGTTGCTCTGGCAAGGAGGGGTCGTCGTCGACGTAGTCAATCACAGGGGCGGCATCGGTCTCGGGGTCTACCGGAGAGAAGAGGGGGAAGAAACAGTAAATATAAAGCAGACATAGCATCACAAAGCGTAACATGGCAATATGTTGTGCTGGGTGTGACCTAACGCATGGCTACACGATATAGGTGAAGGGGGAATTCAACCGGGAATGTATTCCCGGTTCTGGGCCTATGTCAAACAGATGACATGAGGGGGAATGTTCCATGTTCAGATAGTTAGAGGCTTCTGACAGGTAAACGGACCGCATATTTGGATTCGTCTCGTTTTTCTGGGCGTTTTTCATATATAAACTTTTACGATCCGAGCTACGGTTTAAAAGTTACGGATTTTCAAAGTTTAAACCAATTTCTGAATTATTTTAAAAGCAGAAAAGGTTTATTGCGTCAGCAGTGACGTCAGCACTGCGTCAGCTCTGCTGACCAGTCAAACTGATAGGTGGGACCCACCTGTCAGCCTCTCTGTCTAACAGAGGCTTAACTAAACTAACAAGGTTAGTTAGGGGGCATGGGCCCCAGCAGTCAGTGACTAGTTAGTACTAACTAACTAACTAATTTAACTAACGTTTTAAGTAATCATTTTTATTTAGAAAAACGTTTATTTAACAAAATATGCGATGGGGCCCGCGTGTCAGAGACACTGTGTGCCCAGTCATCACAGTTGACCACGGTCAACGTGGTCAACTGGGGCCAGGGGGCCCACGGGCAGTGACCCAGAGGCAGGGCCCAGGTGTGCCACGTCGGCCGCGTCGGGGTTTCGCCGCCGGCGACCAAAACAGTGGCGGGGCTCGCCGGACTTCGCTGGGAATCGTGCACAGGGGGTCATTTGGCCCGGGACTTGGCGCGTTCAAACGAGGAGACGAAGCCGCGCCGCATGGTGTGGTCGGTTGGACGCGAGGGTGACCGGAACTGCGTCGGCGACGAGTGGAGGCGGCGGTGGGGTTTGGGACCTCGTCGGGATCGGCGTTGCAGTGCGTGTTTTGGCGAACGAAGGAGCTGGGCGAGGTCTACAACGCTCCAGGAGCTCGTCGGAGCTACTAGCTCGAGCGGAGGAGCTCGGTGGCGAGCCCTACGACGGCAATGGCGGACGGCGGAGCTCGGCTTGCGGGCGAGCTAGCTACGGTGGAGGCGGAGACGCGCGAGGAGAGGGAAAAGGGGGCCGGAGCTCACCTTGGGGGCAGACGGTGGCCCGTTGGGTGACTAGGAGCAGCAGTGGTGTGGATTCGGGGCGGCGGCGTTCGTCGGAGCCGAGGGCGAAGGCAAGCTCGTGGCGGTGCGGCGGGGCCGTCCCGGTCCGTGCGGCTCGGCGGGGCGGATGTGGAGGTCGATGCAGCGCCTGGGGGCACGTCGGAGAGGGCCAGGGACAGCGATGGCCGCGGGATCAACCGACGCACGACAACGGTGGCGCTCGGGAGGAGTGAGCGCGTGAGGGAGAGGGGAAAGGTGGATCTGGGGGAGGAGAGGCGCAAGTGGGAGTGGGGAGCTGACGAGGCCAGGAGGCTCGGCCTTATCCCCTCGGCGCGAGCAGCGGGGTGGCGAGGCGGTCGGGCGGCGACCGCGCGGGCGCGCGCCTCGGTCGGGTGAACAGGGGAAGGGGACGAGCGCGGGGAGGAGTGGGCTGGGCTGTGCACTATAGCAATGGGCTACAAGTGCACAGTAGTAGCTAGGCCCTTTTCTATTTCCTTTTTTTTAATTTACAGAGAGAGAAAGGGAATTATTTGGCGAACTATTTCACTTAGCAAAAATTTGGGAGGTGTCCCATTAAATCCCTGGTGATCATAGACAGTGCCACAATTATTTTGGAGACCAGAAGAATTCATTTGGAATTTTTCAAAAATAGGATAGCATTTAAAAATGCTGAATTGGTGCTGTTATAATTGCTAATGTTCATCTTTGCACCAAAGTGATGTTGTGTTCCTTAACAAATATTTGTTATGGAATTTTTGACAGATGATGAACATTTTTCCGGCAACTTTTGATCAACTTCAGACTTCACTTGAATTTGAATTGACTGGAATTTCAAATGGGATATTGGACAAAGGTGATTAAGCACTGTTTGGGTAAATAATTAGCTTAATCACAAAGGGTTACTGTAGCATGATACTGGGGGTGTTACACTACGCATCGGCGCAGGAGGAAAAACATCCTCGGTGTTTGTAGCGCACCCAAGCAGCCCACAAGCCGGCGTGCTTTGTTGACGTATTTCTGCAATGATAACGGAAGAATATGTTAAATTCTCCAATGTCCAATGATAACAAAAATGAACTCCGTATTACCTTCACCGTTTTCCTCAACTTGTTCTCGCTAGCTCGAGTCCCAGGGACACCACTAAGCACATCAGAGGCATGAAAAATGCTTTTGTTCAGCTCCGAAGACTGCAAAGTAATAAAATGAGTCAATAGCACGAAAAGCTAATTTCATCCAACCGTCGGTTCGAAAGAGGTAAAAACAACATACCACTCTGTTCATGAGGGGTCCGTACTCCCTAAACCCGCCTTGAAGTTGTCTGATGCTCTCGCTATAGGCTTCATTCTCTGAGGCGTCATCGAACAGGTCTTCAGCATCTGCTGTCGTCCACTGGGGCCTCAGACGCAGATGATGCTTGATGCCATCATCGTACCACAACATGTGATCCTCGTACGCGTCCCAGTCAATCACTCTCCTCTCCGTGTCTTTGCGTGTTTTCCACTCGTTCCATTCCTTCACGTATCTCGCATGTTCGGCTTCCCAATCTGTGATTGATTGATTCTTTTGCCTACTCATCCTGCAATGCGTAAGAAAGAATGTAAAACACCCTTCTTTTATGAATTTAAAGCATCAAACAAGAACTTAGAATCGATGAGGATGGCTTGTGGTACTCACAGGTGTAGGTCGTAGCCATCGGTATCGCGGACGATGCCGGCTGGTGGTGTGTGTTGTGTCTTACCAAATTGTGCGGCAACGTGTTGTGCCAAGTGGTACTCCACGGCATAGACACAAATCATGGGCACGATGCACCGGAAGAGCAGCCGGTCTTGCTTGCACATGTTGTTCAGCTCGAACCCCCACTGTTGATCATCACTATACGGCCGCCAAGTAACCTATAACCAAACAATGGTAAGCTCAAGTGAAAGTGGTCTTGAAACAATGGTAAGCTCAAGTGAAAATGTAGTTCTTATACCTGGAAAGGCGTGAGAGCATCAAGCTCGTTGCTGAAGACCTTGTACAAGGCCTTCGATTCGCTCGTGTAGACACGCACCACGTCCCAAGCGTATGCGACGGTCGGGTTCCGATCATCTTCGTCATCTCCTCCATAGTCCGTCCATGCACGCGAGCACATCTTCTCCGGACGGCCCACCGGGATTCGCTCCCACATCCAAATGGAGAGGCCCCACACACATCCACACATACCGGACGAGACTTCCGCTCTCTGGGTCGCCTCGTCAAGCTACCAACCAAGTATAGATGATAAGATGTCAAAATATAAATCTACACACGTCTGATATTTGAAAGAAAGTGATATTCACTTACCGAACGGTATAGGTAGGCAAGTCCGGCGGCCCCCCAGCTGTACCCCGCATCCCAGTCCTTCAGGAAGTCGAGATACATCCATAGGGCAGAGTTCCCGGAGCAGTCCAGAAACACTACCTCCGTGAGAATGTACCACAGGTAGGCCCTGGCGTACTGCTCCACCACCCGGGGCTCGGCAACTTCCGGGCACTTCCTCCGGTGCTCGAGGAGCCATGCCAGCGGTATGCCGGAAGTCCGGTTGCTCTTAGCGGCGGGGCAGTCGCCGATGAGGCTGACAACCCTCTCGGGCCAGTTTGCCCTCTCCACTCTTCCTGTGAGAGGACGACCCTCCAGCGGTAGTGCCGTAATCATCGCCCAATCCTCGAGGGTCACGGTCATCTCCCCGCATGGAAGATGAAAGCTATGCGTCTCTGGCCGCCACCGGTCGATCAAAGCCGTGAGAGCTGAGTGAACGAGCGTCGGCGGCTTACGCTTGAACTGCAGGACGAAACCCAATAGTCGGGCTCTCCTGAAGAACGGTGCGTACCGATCGTCGTACTCCATCTTAACCGTCGTCTTGTGAGCCCTCATCCGCAATGGCGGCAGCATCTGTGAAAATCAATAACCAAAGCATAATTAGCATGGACATAATAGTTAGCAACTTGTTTTCATCATTTCGAAAGATTTGGTTTAAAATGCTAATTACCACTCCATTCTCAATGAAACGGGCACGGTGATGCTTGTCGAACCTAGGGTCAAGCATGTGTGTACTTTGTGCCGATGTCGTCCGCAAGAGGTGGCCTCCTAAAAGAATTGCATAAGCACATCAAAAGATTTTTCAACATGAACTAGAGTTCAACATTAACTACGAAACACATCGATGCATAACAAAAACTGAACCTAAATACTTTACACAATCTTTGAATAATCATATATCAAGATTATTATGAACTAAATACAATACATATATCAATAACTAAATAAAATACTTGCATCATCCAAATACTTGCAATCACCATGTTAAAAAAATGAACTAGGGTTCATCTTGAGAATTCATATACTACATATAACAAATACTTGCAATCACCATGTTAAAAAAATAAACTAGGGTTCATCTTGAGGATTCATATACTACATATAACAAATACTTGCAATCACCATGTTAAAAAAATAAACAAGGGTTCATCTTGAGGATTCATATACTACATATAACAAATATATCAAATATTTGCATCATCCAATACTTGCATCATAGCATCCAATACTTGCATCTTAGCATAGGAACATGCATCATCCATCATATAAAAAAACCATTCAAATCAATTATGAACTAGGGTTCATGTTAACACAACCATAGCATAGGAACATGCATCATCCATCATATAGTTCAAATCTAACACAATATAACATCTAGAATCAACCTAAATCAATCCTAGGGTTAAAAAATCTAATAGGAGTGATTTCAAACGAATAATGCGACGAATCGGAAAGTGTTTGATTAAAACTTGTTGGAGGGATTGAAAGAGCTTACTTTTCTTTCTTCGTGGCCATCTCGATCCGCAAAATCCGTCAAGAAACGAGGAAGATCGGAGGGGGGAGTGGAGGGGATGAGAGAGGGCGACTTTGAGCAGTTTGCTCTGTTCTTCGTGGTGGGGGGCGGCTGGGTGGGGGGAGAAAGGGGTGGGGGCGGCCGGCCCGCGGTTTATATATGTCCACACCCTACTGTCGGAGACTCTGGCGGTAGGTTCAGACAACCTACCGCCGGGCGGGGCGGCGGTAGGTGTGACGGAGGGGGAACGGCGGCAGTTATCGGCGCTGACGTGGAAAAATTTGCTACCGCCGCAATGCTCGGCGGTAGGCTATACGATCCTACCACCGGGCCTCTTGAAGGTAGGCAAAAGGGTCAAATCCCGAAATATTTTCAGACTGAGGTCAGATCTCGATTTTGTTTCACAAAAGGGTCAAAACACAAAATTTTGCCGCACTACGGCACTAAATCACAGCCCACAGATGAGATGATACCGGTCACATGACATCCAGCAGAAAAGAAGACTAATCTTCATGAGATAATAGTATAATGCAGAATATGGCGAGACCAGTAATAGCAGGCAGGAGGAATACTAGTTTAGTAGGATTGCCGTTAATGGAAACAAAGATGTTTTTTCCAAGGCAAGGCGATGAGGTGGACAGACGCTCGCAAGTTGCAACATTTGGAGGCGGATGGCGACAACAGAGAGAGGCGGCCAGATCATCTACAGTAGCTAGCAGCATCCGTCGGTCCACAGAACAAAATTCAACTCAGACAAGTAAACAAGGAGCCGATTCTGGAGATAATAAATAAGTAAATAATTAAATAATTGTGGAAGAACAGGTCCATAGCCAAAGCCATACACAAAGAAAGGAAAAGGGAAAGAGAGAGACGACTGGGATAGAGATAGATTCCATCTCATTTGCTCCAGCTCTAAGCAAAGAAAAAAAAGGAACAACCTGGAACCACCTCCTGGAAATCCTTGCAGCTTGCTTCTTCCTCCCATTGTTGAACCTTGAGAGGGGACAGACGTGTAGGAGCTCACTTCTCTTGCCTCCTGGAAGCGAATTGCGCCAAATTTGTCGTCCAATAAAAGGCGCCCCGCCATTTGGGGCCTCCACCTCCACCTCCACCTCCTTGCCTTGCTTGCACAACTCCGGCCAAGCGGCGGGTGCCTTGGCCTACTACAATTTGATTTGATCCGACTGTGGTTTGGTCTCTTGGCCGGCGATGGAGCCGGATGAGCTCCTGAGGAAGATACGGGTGCTGGAGGAGGGCCAGGAGGAGCTCAAGCGGGAGATAGGCAAGCTTATCCCCGGGCAAGGCCACTCCTCCACGTCTCCGCCTCCGCCTCCGTGCCGCCCCTTCCCCGCACTGCAGCAGGCTACGTCGTCGAGGGGCCGCGCTCTGGCCTTGCTTCACCAATCCTCCTCCTCCTCCTCCTCCTCGCGCCCGCAGCGCCCCGGGCTGTCCGACAGGCACTGCCACAGGATACTGCAGTCGCTGGGGCAGGCCGTGCATGTCATTTCCCTTGAAGGCAAGGTCTTGTACTGGTGAGCTTCCTTCCTTGCACCTCTTGCCTGCCTGCTCAATGCTCATCAACTGTTTGATGGAATGCTGCTGCACCACACGATTGGACTGTAATACTATTATTGGAACCAGTCATTTTCATATATAGGGCCCGGGAGTGAACAAATAAATGCTGCAGCCAACTATACACAAATCAAGACATGACTGCAAACTTAGTTTGAGACAATGTTTCTCCTTCGGGGTTGCATTCAACTGTTCGCTGTTCCATTAGCCGTATCTTGCATGCCATTGGGAAACCAGTTGTGTGTTGGGAGGAATTCAGTTGTTAAATTCACAAGGATGGATGTTATGTTCATAGTTACTATACACGTCCAAGGCCGAGGGTGGGGATGTGCCGCCTCATCTAAGCCACCCGCAGGGCTTGCTTTCATATCATAGAGAGGCTTCAAAGACTATATGGAGAGATCACAAACCTTGAATGCTCTTCCTTATTCAGTATTGAGCATAACTGTTCTGCGATTATATAGTGTGGGCCACCTAATAAACAAATATAATACTTCATCTGTTCCATAATGTAGTGCGTATAGATTTTTTCAAAAGTCAAACTTTGCAAACTTTGACCAAGTTTATAGAGAAATTTATTTATATCTACAATACCAAATATATAAAATATGTAACTACTTATAGTGAATGTAATGATATAAGCTTGGCATTCTAGATGTAAATGTTTTTCTCGAAAAACTTGGTCAAAGATTGTGAGGTTGACTTTTCAAAAAATCTATATGCACAACGTTATGGAACGGAGGGAGTAAATTATATGGTGTGCCCCACCTAATGATAAAATTGTAATATCATGTGTTGGAACAAGCTAATTGGATTTAGAAGGTATTTTGGTTGCTGCTTGTCATCTTTTATCATGTGTTGGAACTTGATATGGCAAGGTTAGGTTAACTCGAGAAAGGGTTCTCATAAAGTTACTGGACGTATCATTTCAAGTTTTTTTCTGCCTTGTTGCATAATCGAATGTATCGCTAAAAACATAGTGTGCTGTTTTAGTATTTTATTTTACATAGTAAAATAAACAAACTTAACCTCTCAAAAAATTAAACAAATCTGGAAGCATCATGTGTGCCTTCTAAGACCTGTGATCTCAGATTAGGACAAAAAACGTCAACACTTTGTGCCTAATCCCGCATGTCTTAGGGACCTTTGTAATAATGATGGATATTTATCAGGGTTGCATTTTCCCCCCAAATACTTTGCTTATCGTGATGCATGTAATTGGTGTAATGCTCTTGTCTGGTCGCCGGCTCGGCTCAACAAGTAGGAAATTTTTCTTGTGAAATATGCATTTCATGATGCACCTCATGGCCGTTATCTCTGTTTTATGCTATGAATAAGTACATCTTACACTATTTTCTTATAAAAATGTACATCTTAATACTAAGTTTTCCCATTTTTTCTGTAACCTAGGAACCGATTTGCCGAGCATCTATATGGCTATTGTTCATCAGAAGCGATTGGCCAGGATCTCCTTGAATTAATCTGTGATCCTTGTGATTTCAGTCCAGCACATGAGATTATCCGTAATATATTTATGGGGAAGTGTTGGAGAGGGAAGTTTCCTGTCAAGCACAAGTCAGGAGAGCGGTTTTCTGTTGTTGTGAATAACACTCCTTTATATGATGAAGATGGTAGCTTGGTGGGCCTCACCTGTCTGTCAGGTGATGCACGGATATTGGAGGAAATAGTTGGTCCTTCAGTCATAGGGAAATCCTATCCAAATTCAGGAAAGCCCCATTTACAAGTTAACAATAAGCCTAAAAGTGTCTTGCCACAAAAATGTTTGTCAGACTCCCAACAACCTCTACAATCTGCCATCACGTCTAAGATAACAAATTTGGTGAGTCGCATTTCTGAGCAAACAAAAGAAACGGCTGCACTGTTGGTTTCAATAGAATGTTTCTCTTCTGGTATTTCTTCTTAATTTATTTTCCTAGTGTATTCTTTTCTTGATTTCTAGAATGACAACACAGGCTACAAAGGTTACAAGTAGAGTTCGTTCTCGGATCAGGTCAGCTCAGAGTTGCGACGAACAGGATGGTAATGGTCGCCAGGGTCAGTATTCTGATCATGATGCCAGGGAAGAGTTGACATCAAGTGAAGCAAGCACCCCAGGTGGGGATGTACTGCATGGTGCCTTTGTTACCGAAGAGAAATCACCTGTGAACTCAAGAAAAACAAATAGTGATGATTCAGGACAAGGAAAAGGAGGGTTTCAGAAGATTTTTAGTTCAAAGGCAGAGGCATTATTGACCAAGAAGGGGATATCATGGCCTTGGAAAGGAAATGAAAACGATGGTGGTTGTGGAAAGAATAACATGACTTCACCACTGTTACATGATAAGCAAGAGAACACTCAGATTCGTCAGGGGGTACCAGTTCTAGAGCCTATCATAATTCCAGACAGCAAGGACACTGAATACGCCAAGGCAGGCAAATATGAGGTCTCAGGTTCCTGGTGGACTTTCAACAATAACAGCACAAGTAGTACCATGAGCAGCACTGTAAGTAGTAACAGCAGTCCTATCGAGAGAGTAGATTATGAAGCAGACTGCCTAGATTATGAGATCTTGTGGGAAGACCTAACACTTGGAGAACAAGTAGGTGAAGGTAGTTAATTCTCGCTTTACCCTGGTTCTCCTTTTATTTTCGAGAGAGAAATTGCAATTCCCTCTGGCTGCATACGTGGATACTCACATCTCTTGTTGACATGTACTTCAAATGATTTATGCTGCATGGAAGTTGGTATTGCTATCCTATTCCTTTCTAAACAGAAATCACTCATTTCCTCTATGTTCATGTTTGATCCACGCAGGTTCTTGTGGAACGGTGTATCATGCTTTGTGGTATGGATCGGTATGCATAGTCTACCGTAATTATGGATAAATATTTAAACCTTAAAAATATGTTTTGAATGTCTGTCAATGTCCCTGTAGGATGTGGCAGTTAAAGTATTCTCCAGGCAGGAATATTCAGAAGAAATGATACGTACCTTCAGACAAGAGGTTAGACATCCATATCTAAATACACTTGTTGTTCACTCTCAGTTGGATATTTTGTTAACAGAACTATAGTGTACCCATTCTGTTGTCGAGTCAGATACTTGGTAATTTGACTCCCTGGTATTCACAGAACCGATATTAGTTTTTTTTATGAGACATGATAGTTATTTTCGTTATTCTATGTTGATGTAATCATGTAGATAAAAATGAAGAAGAAAGGATACAGTTTTTTTATACAGTGTTGACACATCTTCACCTTGTTTCTTTCGTATGTAGTTTTTTTGTGGGCTGTTGCAATCAACAGTACATTGTTAACTTTCTAGTTTCGTAGTTTGTGGTCATGATTGCATTTGCTTCCGCCTAATATGCAGGTGTCACTGATGAAGAAGCTACGTCATCCCAATATTATACTTTTCATGGGTGCAGTTGCTTCTCAGGAACGGCTTTGTATTGTTACGGAATTTCTCCCACGGTATGCTTTACGTCTCCTACATGTCTTATTGTTGGTAATTACTTTCTCCTTTGCTTGGTGCAAAAGAAGGATTAGGTCACTACACAGTCTATCTATATGGCTTATGATCTCATTCAGTAAAAGTAATAGGGAGTAATAACAGTAGAGTATGTGTATTGTGCCGACTGCCGAGTTCTTAACTATCTGGAACAATTTTAAATCTGGTTAGTATTTTTAGGTGAGTTGTCCGAGTAGTAACTGCCTACTTGTTGTTTCCACTGTTCCTCAAGTCGGCTGGTATTTCAATGATGTATTCTGTTTCAGAATTTCAAACCTTAACATTCGGGCCAATATTTCTTATTAATTATGTATCACACTGTACTGAGTCCTGTCATGCAGAGGGAGCTTGTTTCGCTTACTACGAAAAACCACTGGCAAGTTGGATCCAAGACGGCGAGTTCACATGGCTATAGACATCGTGAGTGCACTTATGTTGAACAGCTAGTTTCTAGTAAATGACAAGCCAGTTAAATTCTATGGAAGTTTGAGGAATGAACAACTGGATAAAACATTCTTCACATGCAGAAGTTCAGAGATTTATTGAATAGGCAAATAATTATTTTTGGCAAGTGTGTAGAAGAAAAACTGGAGTTTGCTTATGTACCCAATAGTAGGCCATATCCCAACTTTCAGTGTAAGAAAATGGAAAAGTACAGGCAATGGCGTCATGCACCTTACATCTAACAGGATATCTCGTGTTTACAGTCTGTTACTGTGTCTTACTTGAAGGTTCTTTCACTAAAGGCCAGTCATAATTCATGTGATTATGATACGAAACACTAATAGTCAACCAATTCTTTATCATGCTTGTTCTTGCCAGGGCCTCTAAATCCATGGAGACAAAATTACCTTATATTTTGTTTGACAAGTACATGGTTTGGTTTTATGAAAGATTTTATCGTCATGGAGATCTTAAATATATTTTAATATATTTTTCAGGCAAGGGGCATGAATTATCTTCACAGTTCCAGTCCCACCGTTGTACATCGTGATCTAAAATCGTCAAATCTGTTGGTTGATAAGAACTGGACTGTGAAGGTAACTGTTGGATCTTAGTTTTCCTTACTTTACACTTTCTCTTCTAATTCACTTGGTTCAATTAGGTTGCGGACTTTGGTCTTTCACGCCTCAAAATCGAAACATTCCTGACTACAAAAACTGGGAAAGGAACAGTAAGTACAAGCAAACATTACCTTTTTTACATGTATTATCTAGACTGACAAAATAGAAAGAAACGTTACAATCATCATTTTTTTTTCTGTTCTAAATATCTGATATCTTAGCTTTAACATCCAGCCACAGTGGATGGCTCCAGAAGTGCTACGTAATGAACCTTCAAATGAAAAGTAAGCTCAATGGGACCATTTTAATTCAATAGATGTTCCCGCAATCTGCAAATGATTTCTCATACATTCCTTTCTTCTACATGATAGGTCCGACGTGTACAGCTATGGAGTGGTCCTATGGGAGCTTGTTACTCAGAAGATTCCTTGGGATACTCTCAATACAATGCAGGTCCAATTTTGCTATGTATTTATGTTGTTTAGGTATTCACACGATTTTCGATCATATATTCTGTAGCGACTATGTGATTGTGAAATTGGTATCTATGTTTCCTTGAGCAGGTAGTGATAGGTTGCAAGATCCATCTGCGTTATTAATCTACTTAGATACAACAAGAAGATATAAGTTCAATATTTTTTGCTTCATATATCTTCCCATCTCCCTTTCAGTCTGGCGGCAAGATTAATACTGAGATGTTTGCCATAGAATGTCTCCTTGCAAAATAAGTACTCCCTACGTTCCATAATTCTTGAACTAAAACCACGACAAGAATTATGGAACGGAGGGAGCAGCTTACTGGTGAATGATAGATTTCCTAATAGAAGTGAAATAACCACCATTGCATTTTAAGACAAACTCAGTTGTTTGCTTATGTAACCGTGCTGAAGTACAAGAATTTCGTAACATTCTGACCCATACGGCGCAGGTTATCGGAGCCGTGGGTTTCATGGACCACAGATTGGAAATTCCGAGTGACATAGATCCTCAATGGGCATCAATGATTGAGAGTTGTTGGGACAGGTACATACTACTTCCTCCGTTTTCCTAAATATTTGTCTTTCTAGAGATTTCAACAAGTGACTACATACGAAGTAAAATGAGTGAATCTACACTTACTAACAATAAACCGATTCCCGCTAATCCATCATCCTTTTCTTCGAGCAGTGACCCACAGCGCCGCCCTTCATTCCAAGAACTCCTGGAGAGGCTCCGTGAGCTGCAAAAGAAATACGCCCTGCAGGTGCAGATGCAGCGGAGCGCGGCTGGGAAAGGCGCTGAAAAGATGAGCGTTGATGATGGCTAGCTAAGGCTCAGGCCCCGACTTGGATGGATTGTGTATTTGCCATTATGAAAATGGGCCATTGGGCTGGATCCGGAAGGTTCGAGGAAGTCCTCCACCACAGGAGAATCGAGACAAGGTGCCTGAAAGGTGGTTTTAAGCTTGATGAATCGCGAGGCTGAAGCCCTGAGACGCGGTTTCTTTTCGGAGAGAAAGGCCATAGAACGAACACTCGTCACATAGCAGTCGTTCGAGGCACTGTAGGAGGGACGCCTTGATCAGTTCTTGATGGATTTTTTGTATTACCAAAACTTGTATTCATACATCCTTTCTGGTGTGACTAGTTAGGGAAGCTCAATGGCTTGGGAGTTTGAACGATCTTATTCGTTTGCAGCATGCACCACGATCAAAATCGAAAGGGCAGTTACTGTACGCACTTTCCCTATTTCAAATTATAAGGTGTTTTTTTTTGTAGAGTAATGTGTGATCCATATGACATGGAATTGGCATCACCAGTTTCATTTTTATAATATTAGTGAATTCCATCTTTTACCTCCAAATTTTGCGTTTGTGGCAGATTTTACCTGATTTAGCAAAAATTCTCAAATATTACTTGATTGAATCAAATATGTGGCGCATTTTATCCCGTTTAGTTTTCCTACCATTTTGTTGTTGACTGTACCTGTCATCTGTGGTTTATTTTTCTTCCCCGGTTTCTTTTGCATGGAATAAACTGGACCGGCCAGACCCAACATGGTCCTTACCGCACCGGACGGGCGACTCTGTCCACGCCGACCTGGTTCACTTGACACCACAATTCTGCATGCCGCTCCGGAAGAATATTACATGAAAAGCAACATTCATAGAAAACTTTATGGAAACCATGTTTCAAAGTTTTGAAAAAAATCTTAAAAAACAAGATGTTAAGACGGTGACATTCCTTAAAAAAAATCAAGTTGAAACACATTACGAGATGCGATCTAGAAAAAAATAACAAATCCAACAATGAATAGTGCATTTATTGTTCGGCACTATTCAATTCAATGTTGATATTTGTTTTTTCATATCTCGCATTTTAACTTGAATTTGCGTATGGCAATAAAATATCAGCCTCTTTACATCCCATATTTCTTTGAATTTTTATTTTCAAAACTTCAAACATCGTTGAAGGCTTGAAGCTCCTTCTCCCATCTGCATTTGGTTCTTAAGTCTAGGTATTATCATGATTCCCCCATTTTTGCAGGCAAATTCCAATGTCCCTAAATTTAGTTTTTGGTCTTCCATCCTTAAGTTGCTCCCTAAGCTTAATTAAAGACCATTCATTTTACCAACCCACAATATTTTGATTTTGGAGCACGCCTTGGTGTCCAACATGGTCATCTATTTATAATCATCTTATAATTCTCGAGACTCATTTTGTATACCTTGCTAAAGTCGGATCTTTGGCTTCCTGGCCAAAAGCAGTGGAATCAAACCCCTGGGTTGCAGTTTTTTCTCAACCCACTACTTCTATTACTCTAAATACTTCCATTGATGATGATTCCGCTAACATCTTATGTTGGGATCTTATTCCTAATGGCAGATGTAACTCTAAGAGTACTTACAAGCTTTGCTTGCAGGATTTGCAGGTCTCCCCCGACAACCAACCAAACAATTTTCACTCGGGTGAAGGACATACTTATGCAGGTGCGGAAGCACAAGTTCCTACCTCCTAGGGTTAACACCTTTGCTTGGAGGCTAATGAGGGAAGCTCTACCCACTGGCCTTAAAGCAGGTAGGTACTCTTCTCACATTAGCAAAAATTATAGCAGGTGTGATCTCTCTGAAGATGAAATGCACTTTTTTTTTCTAATGCCCTTTTGCTAAGGCTGCCTGGATTTTCTAAAGAAGAGTTGTATATGATGCAACCAAAAAGGTTTTGTCGATCCTAAAGGTGCTAACAAAATGTGCAAGTTCCAGCGATCCAGCTATGGACTGGTGCAAGCATCTCGGAGTTGGAATATACGCTTTGATGAGTTGATCAAAGCATATAGTTTTATACATATTGCGGTGAAGTCTGTATTTACAAGAAAGTGAGTGAGAGTGCTACAGCTTTTCTGATAAGTATATGTGTATGACATATTGTTGATCGGAAATGATGTGGAATTTTTCTGGAAAGCATAAAGGAGTGTTTGAAAGGAGTTTTTCAAAGAAAGACCTCGGTGAAGCTGCTTACATATTGAGCATCAAGATCTATAGAGATAGATCAAGACGCTTGATAAGCTTTTTCAATGAGTACATATCTTGACAAGTTTTTTGAAGTAGTTCAAAATGGAACAGTCAAAGGAGTTCTTACCTATGTTGCAAGGTGTGAAGTTGAGTAAGACTCAAAGCCCGACCACGGCAGAAGATAGAGAGAGAATGAAAGTCATTTCCTATGCCTCAGCCATATGTTCTACAAAGTATGCCATGTTGTGTACCAGACCTATTGTATACCCTGCCCTGAGTTTGGCAATGGAGTAAAATAGTGATCTAGGAGTAGATCACTGGACATTGGTCAAAAATTATCCTTAGAGGACTAAGGAAATATTTCTCGGTTATGGAGGTGATAAAGAGTTCGTTGTAAAGAGTTACATCGATGCAAGCTTTGACACCGATCTGGATGACTCTGAGTCTCGATCTGGATACATATTGAAAGTGTGACATTTAGCTAGAGTAGCCCCGTGCAGAGCATTGTAGACGTAGAAATTTGCAAAATACATACGGATCTGAATGTGGCAGATCCGTTGACTAAAGTTCTCTCACAAGCAAAACATGATCACACATTAGTACTCTTTGGGTGTTAATCACATGGCGATGTGAACTAGATTATTGACTCTAGTAACCCTTTGGGTATTGGTAACATGGTGAAGTGAACTATAGAGTGTTAAATCACATGATGGTGTGAACTATTGGTATTAAATCGCATGGCGATGTGACTAGATTATTGACTCTAGTGCAAGTGGGAGACTGAAGGAAATATGCCCTAGAGGCAATAATAAAGTTATTATTGATTTCCTTATATCATGATAAATGTTTATTATTCATGCTAGAATTGTATTAACCTCAAACTTAGTACATGTGTGAATACATAGACAAAAACAGAGTGTCCCTAGTATGCCTCTACTTGACTAGCTTGTTTGTCAAAGATGGTTATGTTTCCTGATCATAGACATGTGTTGTCATTTGATGAACAGGATCACATCATTAGAGAATGATGTGATGGACAAGACCCATCTGTTAGCTTGGCATAATGATCGTTTAGTTTTATTGCTATTGTTTACTTCATGACTTATACATGTTCCTTTGACTATGAGATTATGCAACTCCTGAATACCGAAGGAACACCTTATGTGCTATCAAACTTCACAACGTAACTGGATGATTATAAAGATGCTCCACAGGTGTCTCCAAAGGTGTTTGTTGGGTTGGCATAGATCGAGATTAGGATTTGTCACTCGGTGTATCAGAGAGGTATCTCTGGGCCCTCTCGGTAATGCACATCATTATGAGACTTGCAACCAATGTGACTAATGAGTTAGTTGCAGGATGATGCATTACGGAACGAGTAAAGAGACTTGTCGGTAACGAGATTGAACTAGGTATGATGATACCGACGATCGAATCTCGTGAAAGTAACATACCGATGACAAAGGGAACAACGTATATTGTTATGCGGTTAGACCAATAAAGATCTTCATAGACTATGTAGGAGCCAATATGAGCATCCAGGTTCCGCTATTAGTTATTGATCGGAATGTGTCTCAATCATGTCTACATAGTTCTTGAACCCGTAGGGTCCGCACGCTTAACGTTCGATGATGATTTGTATTATGAGTTATGTGATTTGATGACCGAAGTTTGTTCAGAGTCCCGGATGAGATCACGGACATGACGAGGAGTCTTGAAATGATCGAGAGGTAAAGATCGATATATTGGAAGGCTACATTCGGACATCGAAAAGGTTCTGAGTGATTCGGGTATTTTTTGGAGTACCGGAGAGTTACGGGAATTCGCCAGGGGTAGTAGTGGGCTTTAATGGGCCATACGGGAAAGGAGAGAAGGGCCTCAAGGGATGGCCACGCCCCTCCCCCCATGGGCTGGTCTGAATTGGACTAGGAGGGGGGCGCCCCCCTCCTTCCTTCTCCCCTCTTCTTCCTTCCCTTCCTTCTCCTAGTTGGAATAGGAAAGGGGGGCCGAATCCTACTTGGACCGGGAGTCCAAGTAGGACTCCCCTCTTGGCGCGCCCCCTCAAGGGCCGGCCTCCTCTTCCTCCCTCCTTTATATACGTGGGCAGGGGGCAACCTAAAGGCACTCCAAGATTTGTCTTAGCCGTGTGCGGTGCCCCCCTCCACAGTTACACACCTCGGTCATACCGTCATAGTGCTTAGCCGAAGCCCTGCGCCGGTAACTTCATCATCACCGTCGCCACACCATCGTGCTGACGGAACTCTCCCTCGGCCTCATATGGATCAACATAGTGATGTGCATCATTGAAAACTACTCCATCTCACGTGATGATAGGACATGGTTTAGTTGATACGGATCACGTGATCATTTAGATGACTAGAGGGATGTCTATCTAAGTGGGAGTTCTTAAGTAATATGATTAATTGAACTTTAATTTATCATTAACTTAGTCATGGTAGTATACGCATATCTATGTTGTAGATCAATAGCTCGCGATGTAGCTCCCTGTTTATTTTTTATATGTTCCTAGAGAAATATAAGTTGAAAGATGATAGTAGCAATGATGCGGACTTGGTCCGTGATCTGAGGATTTTCCTCATTGCTGCACAGAAAAAATATGTCCTTGATGCATCGCTAGGTGACAGAACTATTGCAGGAGCAGATGCAGACGTTATGAATGTTTTGATAAGCTCGGTATGATGACTACTTGATAGTTTAGTGCACCATGCTTTACGACTTAGAACCGGGACTTCAAAAATGTTTTGAACGCCACGGAGCATATAAGATGTTCCAAGAGTTGAAATTGGTATTTCATACTCATGCCCGTGTCAAGAGGTATGAGACTTCTGACAGTAATTTGCCTACAAGATGGAGGAGAATAGCTCAACCAGTGAGCATGTGCTCAGATTGTCTGGGTACTACAATTGCTTGAATCAAGTGGGAGTTAATCTTCCAGGTAAGATAGTAATTGACAAGGTTCTCTAGTCACTATCACCAAGTTACTAGAACTTCGTGATGAACTATAATATGCAAGGGATAACGAAAACAATTCCCAAAGCTCTCCGCGATGCTAAAATCGGCGAAGGTAGAAATCAAGAAAAGCATCAAGTGTTGATGGTTAACGAAGACCACCAGTTTCAAGAAAAGAGCAAAAGGGATAGAAAGGGAACTTCAAGAAGAATGACAAACAAGTTTTCACTCCCATGAAGAAGCCCAAAGCTAGACCCAAGCCTGAAACTGAGTGCTTCTGCTGCAAAGGAAATGGTCACTGGAAGTGGAGCTGCCCTAGATACTTGGCGAATAAGAAGGATGGCAAAGTGAACAAAGGTATATTTGATATACATGTTACTAATGTGTACTTTACTAGTGTTTATAGCAACCCCTCAGTATTTGATACTGGTTCAGTTGCTAAGGGCAGTAACTCGAAACGGGGGTTGCAAAATAAACAGAGACTAGTTAAGGGCGAGGTGATGATGTGTGTTGGAAGTGATTCCAAGGTTGATAAGATCACCATGGCACACTCCTTTTACCTTCGGGATTAGTGTTGAGCCTAAAATAAATGTTATTTGGTGTTTGCATTGAGCATGAATATGATTGGATCATGTTTATTGCAATACGGTTATTTATTTAAGTCAAATAATAATTGTTGTTCTATTTAAATGAATAAAACCTTCTATGGTCATACACTCAATATAAATGGTTTATTGAATCTCGACCGTAGTGATACACATCTTCATAATATTGAAGACAAAAGATTCAAAGTTAATAATGATAGTGCAGCTTATTTGTGGCACTGCCATTTAGGTCATATTTGTGTAAAGCACATGAAGAAACTCCATGCTGATGGGCTTTTAGAATCACTTGATGCTTGTGAACCATGCCTCATGGGCAAGATGACTAAGAATCCGTTCTCTAGAACAATGGAGCGAGCAACTGACGTATTGGAAATAATACATACTGATGTATGCGGTCCGATGAGAGTTGAGGCTCGCGGCGGGTATCGTTATTTTCTGACCTTCACAGATGATTTATCTACTTGATGAAACATAAGTCTGAAACATCTGAAAAGTTCAAAGAATTTTAGAGTGAAGTGGAAAATCATCGTAACAAGAAAAAGTTTCTACGATCTGATCGCGGAGACGAATATTTGAGTTACGAGTTTGGTCTTCATTTGAAACAATGTGGAATAGTTTCGCAACTCAGGCCACCTGGAACACCATGGCGTAATGGTGTGTCTGAACGTCATAACCGTGCTTTATCAGATATGGTGTGATCTATGATGTCTCTTACCGATTTACCACTATCATTTTGGGGCTATGCATTAGAGACAGCTGTATTCACGTTAAAAAAGGCACCATCTAAATCCGTTGAGACGACACCGTATGAACTGTGGTTTAGCAAGAAACCTAAGCTGTCGTTTCTTAAAGTATGGGGTTGTGATGCTTATGTGAAAAAGTTTCATCCTGATAAGCTCAAACCCAAATCGGAGAAGTGTGTCTTCATAGGATACCCAAAAGTTAACTGTTGGGTACACCTTATATCACAGACCCGAAGGCAAGATATTCATTGCTAAGAATGGATCCTTTCTAGAGAAGGAGTTTCTCTCGAAAGAAGTGACTGGGAGGAAAGTAGAACTTGATAAGGTAATTGTACCTTCTCCCGAATTGGAAAGTAGTTCATCACAGAAATCAGTTCCAGTGATGCCTACACCGGTTAGTGAGGAAGTTAATGATGATGATCATGAAACTTCAGATCAAGTCACTACCGAACCTCGTAGGTCAACCAGAACGTTCTGCACCAAAGTGGTACAGTAATCCTATTCTGGACATCATGTTACTAGACCATGACAAACATATGAACTATGAGGAAGCAATGATAAGCCCAGATTCCGCAAAATGGCTTGAAGCCATGAAATCTGAGATGGGATCCATGTATGAGAAACAAAGTATGGACTTTGGTTGACTTGCCCGATGATCAGCAAGCAATAGAAAATAAATGGATCTTCAAGAGGAAGATGGACGCTGATAGTAGTGTTACTATCTACAAAGCTAGATTTGTCGAAAAAGGTTTTTGACAAGTTCAAGGTGTTGACTACGATGAGATTTTCTCACTCGTAGCGATGCTTAAGTCTGTCCAAATCATGTTAGCAATTGCCACATTTTATCAAATCTGGGAAATGGATGTCAAAACTACAATCCTTAATGGATTTCTTAAAGAAGCGTTGTATATGATGCAACCAAAAAGGTTTTGTCAATACTAAAGGTGCTAACAAAATGTGCAAGCTCCAGCGATCCATCTATGGACTGGTGCAAGCATCTCGGAGTTGGAATATACTCTTTGATGAGTTGATCAAAGCATATAGTTTTATACATACTTGCGGTGAAGCCTGTATTTACAAGAAAGTGAGTGAGAGCGCTACAGCTTTTCTGGTAAGTATATGTGTATGACATATTGTTGATCGGAAATGATGTAGAATTTTTCTGGAAAGCATAAAGGAGTGTTTGAAAGGAGTTTTTTCAAATAAAGACATCGGTGAAGCTGCTTACATATTGAGCATCAAGATCTATAGAGATAGATCAAGACGTTTGATAGGTTTTTTCAATGAGTACATATCTTGACAAATTTTTTGAAGTAGTTCAAAATGGAACAGCCAAAGAAGGAGTTCTTGCCTGTGTTGCAAGGTGTGAAGTTGAGTAAGACTCAAAGCCTGACCACGGCAAAAGATAGAGAGAGAATGAAAGTCATTCCCTATGCCTCAGCCATAGGTTCTATAAAGTATGCCATGCTATGTGAAAGAACATGCGGTGCCCCCATGTTTGGTTTTGGTAATTGATGACAATCTCTATGGACTAATGGTTGCCTTGAGTTATATTTGAAGGTTTTTTCCATAGGCTTTTCTTGAAGTCCATGTTTTGGTTTCAAGGAGTTTATGAGTTGACCAAGGTGCTATTATGGAATTATCCAAAGATTTGTCATGTGAGTGTTGAGCTTATTGCAAGCATATCTTGAAGAAGAAGATTGTGTGATCATTCATGTTTACCTTCAAGACATCATCTAAATAAAGAGAGTTGGAAAGATTCAAGGTTGATCAAGACTAAGTCAAGAGTGAATCAAGTTGATCAACTCACAAAGCATAGAATATGTACCGAGAGGGATCAAGTGATCCCATGGTATGGTAAGGATTGTCAATTACGCTCTGTGTACTAACCCATGGTCTTCGTGTGAGTTCTTTGTGGGGTTAGGATGCGGTGTGCAAGTTCAAGTGATGCATCATGAAGAGATCAAGTGCTTGAAGCTTGCCGCCCATTGTGGTGACAATGGACTTGTGAAGATGAGCCGAAGAGTGGCTCACCCATAGTGGACTATGGGGGAGCAATCATCTAGTATTCATCGAGCCAACACAATCAAGAAAGGTGGTCCAACTTGAGGGAGTCAAGATTGTCATCATCTAGCTCAAGTGGACCATGTGCAAGGCAAAGGTTTTCCCTTGATAGGTTTTCTATTTTACCGGTCTCATGGTGGTAGTTGGGAGACCGGGTTATAGGATCGTTTGTCGTACTATCAAGGGTGGCTCTCAAGTTGGTAGCTTGATCATATCGTTAGTAGAGAGCTCAAACCATTGCATCCTTGCATCATGTTTCTTGGTTCTTGTTTGGTTCTCTTTTTGAGTCTTAGAGCTTATGGTCATCTTGATGACAAGCTTGAGTTCATCGAAAATGGAGTTTGCATGCGTCTTCTATGATGTTTTCGGTGTTGGAGGTTTTACCGGTCTTATCCGAGGAAGGGTTCTCACCATTTTATTTTGGGCCTTTTCTCATTTGCTTCTTATTGGTATTTCTTTCAAGATTGTGTTAGCCCTTGTTGCTAGCTTTCCAACAAACTTGGTTTCATCAAATTCAGAGTCCGTTTGCAGAAGTTGTGTCAGTTTTGGTGTCCTTAAAAGGGGCTGTTGCGGATGTAATTTTTTAGTACCGCTCTTGGGAGCGGTACTACCGCGACTACTTCCGTGGCTACTTCCGCTCGGGACCAAAAACTCGTCACAAGTCCAGTGGTGGTAGGCACGGATGTAATTTTTTAGTACCGCTCGCAAGCAGTAGTACCGCTACCCTTAGTAGTAGTACCGCTACCCCTAGCGGTAGTACCGTGAGGTCAAGCGGTACTACCGCTCCAACGGGTCTTCTGGCCTTTTTGCCTCCTCGCTGTTGCGTTTCAAAGGGGTACTACCGCCCTAGCGGTAGTACCGCTCTGTGCGGGCTGTGAGCATAACGGTTGGATTTTTTCCCACCTATAAAAGGGGGTCTTCTTCCCCAATGAACCTTATCCTTTGAGCTCGTGTTCTTCCCCCATTGTTGACCTTCTTCGAGCTTGCTAACTCTCAATCCCTCCATGGATTCTTGCTAGTTTTTGAGGGAAAAGAGAGAGGAGATCTAGATCCACATTTCCACCAATCATTTTCTCCTCTATGTGAGGGGAACCCCTTGGATCTAGATCTTGGAGTTCTTGGTGTTCTCCTTCTTGTTCTTCCTCTCATCTTCCTCCCTAGCATTAGTTGCTTCGGTGGGATTTGAGAGAGAAGGACTTGGGCACTCCGTGTGCCCTTGCCATTGCATTTGGTGCATCGGTTTGAGTTCTCCATGTGATACGTGGAAGTTAAAAGTTGAGAAGCTTATTACTCTTGGGTGCTTGGTACCCTTCAGCTTGTTACTCTTGGGTGTTTGGACACCCTAGAGCTTGTTCCTCTTGGGTGCCTTGGCGCCCTAGACGGTTGGTGTTGTTCGGAGCTCAATCATTGTGGTGTAAAGCTCCGGGCAAGCGTCGGGGTCTCCAATTAGGTTGTGGAGATCGCCCCGAGCAATTTGACGGATACCGGTGACCGCCCCCAAGGGTTGCCAAAGTGTACGGGTTAGGTGACCGCCCCCAAGGGTCGCCATTTGTATGGGTTCGATGACCTCCCTCAAGGGTCCCCTAGTGGAATCACGTCATCTTGCATTGTGCGGGGGCGTGAGGAGATTACGGTGGCCCTAGTGGCTTCTTGGGGAGCATTGTGCCTCCACACCGCTCCAAATGGAGATTAGCATCTGCAAGGGTGTGAACTTCGGGATACATCATCGTCTCCATGTGCCTTGGTTATCTCTTTCCCGAGCCCTTTACTTATGCACTTTACTTTGTGATAGTCATATTGTTCTTTGTCATATATCTTGCTATCACATAGTTGCTTATCTTGCTTAGCATAAGTTGTTGGTGCACATAGGTGAGCCTAGTTGTTTTAGATTTTGTGCTTGACAAATTAACCGCTAGGTTTATTCCGCATTTGTCCAAGCCTTAACCATAATTATTTTAAAGCGCCTATTCACCCCCCCTCTAGGCGACATCCTCGATCTTTCAATTGGTATCAGAGCCTCGTCTCTCTTTATAGGGCTTAACCGCCTAGAGAGTAAGGATGTCGACTAGGGGCTTAGGATTCTCTGACACTCTTAGTTTCGATGGCACAAATTTTGATGTTTGGGTAATTCGCATGCTTAATCTCTTTAGGGGCATGGACCCAAATTTAGAGCGAATTGTAGATATGGGTTTTTCTCCTCCAAAGGATCCCCAAAGATTATCTTTAGAGGATGAGAAAAACTCTTATCTCAATGCTCAAGCTTTCTAATGTGCTTTTTGATGCTTTGAGCAATGTAGTTATTTTTCAACTCATGTAGTTCCGGGATGCTCATGAGTTGTGGACAAAGCTTCAAGATAAATATGGTGTGTCCAATATTTGTGGGGATGATTGTTCTCCCTCCACCTCCGGTCGTATAGTATTTTCAACTTCTTCTACTTCACCTACATGTGGTTTGCCACAAGGTAATGATATGGTGAGTAGTGTTGGTCATTGCAATGATGATAGTATGCTTATTGTGGATGATCCTTCATCACTATCTTATTGCAATGCTCCCTCTTTGGGCTTTAACACTTTGAGCACTCCAAATGTTTCACATGCTTGTGTTGATAGTCCTTGCATATCATGTAGATATTGCTTGACTAGATCTCATGATGATATGCTTGCTATGTCTTGTTGCCATGATAAAAATGCATCTATTTCCTCGAATTGTTGTGCTAACAATGTAGAGGAAACCAAACATTCTATGGAACAAGATGTGGTGTTTAATGGTGCCTCAAGGGATCCTACATCATCATCTATTGCTTTTTGCCTTATGGCTAAGGCGTCAAAGGTATCTCCTACTTTGTACCCCAATATGTCTCTTGATGATGATGTTGATGCTAATGATGATGAGGATAATGATGAAGAGAATGATAATGTTGCCTCCTTAAAAACTAAGGGGGAAATGATTTTTAAAGCTCTTCATAAAAATAAAATTGCTCGTTCCAACTTCATGGAAATAATGTCCATTGCCATTGATGGCAAGAAATACATTGAGGAGTTGGAATCTCATCTAGAGGAGCATGAGGTCACCATTGAGAAAATGGAAGCTCATGAGCGTGATTACGCAAATGAGATCGCGGAGCTATCTCAAGCTCTTGAACATGAACAAACCACCTCCGAATCTCTTGAGGAGACTTTTGCTCTAGAACTATCTAGAGTGAGGGAATCTCATGATATAGCTCTTGAGGTAGCCAATGATTTCAAAACTAAAAATGCTAAGCTTGAAGTTTCTCATGCTAGACTCCTTGAGGATTTTGAGCACCTCGAAAATGGCTCAAGGGTCATCAAGGGTGAGCTCATCAAACTCACCGAGTCTCATGCTCAACTTGAAGCTTCTTATTTAAAAGAGCTTGCCAAGTTGTCCTCTCCTATTGTTGTAAATGATGATGCTTGTGCTACTAACTCTATTACTTGTGAAGCATCCATTTTGAAGGAGAATGTTGAGCTACATGCTCAATTTGAGTTGCTATCTAGCAATTATGGGAAATTGGAAGAAAGCCATGAAAAGCTCTCAAGCTCTCATGATGATCTTATAGTATCCCATAATGTGCTAAAGGTAGCTCATGAGGCCATGATTTCTAAGGTAACATCAAGTGAGCCTCATGTGGATACTAGCACTACTTCTAGTCAAAATACTATATTGCCATGTGCTAGTCCTTGTAATTCATCTACTCACAATGTTGGTACATCTTGTGATGAATTGCTTTCCTTGCCTTGTTGCTCTAACGGTGAAGCTTATACTTCCTCTAGCACTTGTGTTGAGACTAACCATGTAGAGGAAGTCAAAGAGCTCAAGGCCCAAGTCACTTCTTTGAAGAAAGACTTGGAAAAGAGTCATGAAGGGAAATCCATACTCAACAATATCTTGAGTGTGCAAAAATCCCCTAATGACAAAGGTGGACTTGGATTCAACTCCAATAAGAAGAAGAAGTCCAAGAGAATCAAGAAGAAGGGCCAAGAACAAGTCAAGAATTCGGCCAAGATTATTTGCTTCAAGTGCAAAATTGAAGGGCATCATGTTAGATCTTGCCCATTGAAGAAGAAGGCCATTAGTGACAAGCAACAAGGAAAGAGGCCACAAGTTCAATCTCATGCTCAACCTCAAGTTGAAGAAAGGCCACTTCCCAAGAAGACTCAAGCTAATGCTTCTCTTGTGGAAAAATCAAGTGAGAAGAAAGTGAAGAGTAGATGTTGCTACTTATGTCGTGAGAAAGGTCACGTCGCTTCTTCATGCACTAGTGGTAACTTATCCAACCCAATTATTATTGATGATATATATTCTCTTGGGAAGGATAAGGTTGGCAATGTGTTTGCCAAGTTTGTTGGTACTCAAAGTGGTGTCAAGAAAAGAACCATTTGGGTAGCCAAGACTATTGTGACTAACCTCTTAGGACCCAACTTGGTTGGGGACGACCAAGCTCAAACTTGATCAATAGGTGTTGATGGAGGGCATTGGAGACTTGGCTACATTAGGAAGAATTAAGGGGACTTCATCATTCTTATTGTCTCAAGCCAAGTCAATTGGATTATCAAGTTTCTATCTTATATCCAATGTGCCTCCTTGCGGTAACTTGTACTTAAATTGTTTACATTGAAAGTTACTTGCCCCCTTGCATGTTTTGGTTTTGTTCCTTGCTTGTGTTTGTATATGTTGTGCTTCCAACTTACTTATCTTGAGCAATCAAGTATGTGTGTGTTGGTTTGCACATCATGTACGTGTGTGTCGTCCGTTGAGCCTTTATGCTTCTTGTTTGTATCCTAGTTGGCTCTTGTGAGAGATTAATGGAATATCCATTTATGGGGGAGTTATATGCTTTGTGCACCTCACAATCCTATAAATGTGTGTACATGAGGAATACCATCTAGTATTGATATTACAAGATTATCTAGTCCCTAGGTGGTATATCTCTCATGAGAAATTCAAATTCTAAAAATCCCATTGATTATCTCTTGTTGGATCCTCTTATTGCCTCTTGTTAAGTTCTCATTGGCATCACATTATGGGGGAGTAATATGCTATGTTCATATTACAAGCCTAGAAAATGTGTACATTTGAGATATTGTCACCTAGAATTGATATTGTAAATTATCTTGTTCCTAGGTGGCATGTTAGCTCTACAAGTTGCAATTTGCTTGTGTTTGGTGTGAAGATGATGTCGGATATCCTTGCTATCTAGCACCGGGAATTACTTCCAAATACTTCTTGTCTTTTGACAATTGGTACTCACTTATGTGTGGTAGAAATTATTGATCATCTTCACGTTGGTGTTTTTTTGCCTTATCTCTTGCCAAGTTTGTGTCAACTCCCATTGCCTTCCGTGCCACTTGAGGATCTTGTTGTTTTCTTGATCTTGTCTAGCGTTTTCTTGATATAGTGAAAGTGGTGATCCTACCTTGTGAATTTTGTATTCAATTGCAAATTCTCTATAATGCACAACTCATGGGGGAGCTATCCTATTTTCTATAAAACACTAATCTTGTGATCCATTTTAAGTGTGTGTTGGTGGATGGCAAGCCGTTTCTTTTTGGTACTTGTGCCATCATGAAACTTTGTAGAGAGCTTGGTTGCTTATCTTGCTATCACATAGTTGCTTATCTTGCTTAGCATAAGTTGTTGGTGCACATAGGTGAGCCTAGTTGTTTTAGATTTTGTGCTTGACAAATTAACCGCTAGGTTTATTCCGCATTTGTCCAAGCCTTAACCGTAATTATTTTAAAGCGCCTATTCACCCCCCTCTAGGCGACATCCTCGATCTTTCACTGTGTACCAGACCTATTGTATACCCTGCCCTGAGTTTGGCAAGGGAGTACAATAGTGGTATAGGAGTAGATCACTAGACATTGGTCAAAAATTATCCTTAGAGGACTAAGGAAATATTTCTCGGTTATGGAGGTGATAAAGAGTTCGTCGTAAAGAGTTACGTCGATGCAAGCTTTTACACTGATCTGGATGACTCTGAGTCTTGATCTGGATACATATTGAAAGTGGGAGCATTTAGCTAGAGTAGCTCCGTACAGAGCATTGTAGACATAGAAATTTGCAAAATACATACGGATCTGAATGTGGCATTTACTAAAGTTCTCTCACAAGCAAAACATGATCACACCTTAGTACTCTTTGGGTGTTAATCACATGGCGATGTGAACTAGATTATTGACTCTAGTAAACCCTTTGGGTATTGGTCACATGGCGATGTGAACTATAGAGTGTTAAATCACATGATGGTGTGAACTATTGGTGTTAAATCACATGGCGATGTGAACTAGATTATTGACTCTAGTGCAAGTGGGAGACTGAAGGAAATATGCCCTAGAGGCAATAATAAAGTTATTATTAATTTCCTTATATCATGATAAATGTTTATTATTCATGCTAGAATTGTATTAATCAGAACCTTAGTACATGTGTGAATACATAGACAAAAACAGAGTGTCCCTAGTATGCCTCTACTTGACTAGCTTGTTTGTCAAAGATGGTTATGTTTCCTGATCATAGACATGTGTTGCCATTTGATGAACATGATCACATCATTAGAGAATGATGTGATGGACAAGACCCATCCGTTAGCTTGGCATAATGATCGTTTAGTTTTATTGCTATTGTTTTCTTCATGACTTATACATGTTCCTCTGACTATGAGATTATGAAACTCCCGAATACCAAAGGAACACCTTGTGTGCTATCAAACTTCACAACGTAACTGGGTGATTATAAAGATGCTCCACAGGTGTCTCCAAAGGTGTTTGTTGGGTTGGCATAGATTGAGATTAAGATTTGTCACTCCGTGTATCGGAGAGGTATCTCTGGGCCCTCTCGGTAATGCACATCATTATGAGCCTTGCAACCAATGTGACTAATGAGTTAGTTGCAGGATGATGCATTACAGAACGAGTAAAGAGACTTTCGGTAACGAGATTGAACTAGGTATGATGATACCGACGATCCAATCTCGGGCAAGTAACATACCGATGACAAAGGGAACAACATATGTTGTTATGCGGTTTGACCGATAAAGATCTTCATAGACTATGTAGGAGCCAATATGAGCATCCAGGTTCCGCTATTGGTTATTGATCGGAGATGTGTCTCAGTCATGTATACATAGTTCTCGAACTCGTAGGGTCCGCACGCTTAACGTTCTACGATGATTTGTATTATGAGTTATCTGATTTGATGACCGAAGTTTGTTCAGAGTCCCGGATGAGATCACAGACATGACGAGGAGTCTTGAAATGATCGAGAGGTAAAGTTTAATATATTGGAAGGCTCTAATCGGACATCGGAAAGGTTCCGAGTGATTCGGGTATTTTTCGGAGAACCGGAGAGTTACGGGAATTCGCCGGGGGAAGTAGTGGACCTTAATGGGCCATACGGGAAAGGAGAGAAGGGCCTCAAGGGGTGGCTGCACGCCCCCCATGGGCTGGTCCGAATTGTACTAGGAGGGGGTGGCGCCCCCCTCCTTCCTTCTCCCCTCTTCTTCCTTCCCTTCCTTCTCCTAGTTGGAATAGGAAAGGGGGGCCGAATCCTACTTGGACCGGGAGTCCAAGTAGGACTCCCCCCTTGGCGCGCCCCCTCCAGGGCCGGCCTCCTCTTCCTCCCTCCTTTATATACGTGGGCAGGGGGCAACCTAAAGGCACTCCAAGATTTGTCTTAGCCGTGTGCGGTGTCCCCCTCCATAGTTACACACCTCGGTCATATCATCGTAGTGCTTAGGCGAAGCCCTGCGCCGGTAACTTCATCATCACCATCGCCACACCATTGTGCTGACGGAACTCTCCCTCGGCCTCATTTGGATCAAGAGCAGGATGGACGTCATCAAGCTGAACGTGTGCTGAACACGGAGGTGCCGTATGTTCGGTTCTAGGATCGGTCGGATCGTGAAGACGTATGACTACTTCAACCGCGGTGATTAAATGCTTCCGCTTTTGGTCTACGACGTTATGTGGACACACTCTCCCCGCACGTTGCTATGCTTCTCCTAGATAGATCTTGCATGATCGTAGGCATAATTTTTGAAATACTACGTTCCCCAACAGTTCCATCAGAGCCAGGTCTATGTGAAGATGTTATATGCACGAGTAGAACACAATGAGTTGTGGGCGATAATAGTCATACTGCTTACCAGCAATGTCTTACTTTGATTCGGCGGTATTGTTGGATGAAGCGGCCCAGACCGACATTACATAATCGCGTTCATGAGACTAGTTCTACCGACGTGCTTCGCACACAGTTGGCTAGTGGGTGTCTATTTCTCCAACTTTAGTTGAATCGAGTTTGACTACGCCCGGACCTTGTTTAGGGTTAAAACATCACACTTGACGAAAAATCATTGTGGTTTTGATGCATAGGTAAGAACGGTTCTTGCTAGAAGCCCGTAGCAGCCATGTAAAACTTGCAACAACAAAGTAGATGACGTCTAACTTGTTTTTGTAGGGCTTGCTGTGATGTGATATGGTCAAGACGTGAGGATATATAAATTGTTGTATGAGATGATCATGTTTTGTTAAAGTTATCGGCAACTGGCAGGAGCCTTATGGTTGTCTCTTTATTGCATAAGATGCAAGCGCCATATAACTGCTTTACTTTATTGCTATGCAATAGTTGGCAAGACAATGATGTAATGACACGTTGATAGAGATCAAGATTATGGAGATCATTGTGTCATGGCGGTGACGATGGAGATCAAGACGATACTTTGGAGATGGAGATCAAAGGCACAAGATGATGATGGCCATATCATGTCACATATTTTGATTGCATGTGATGTTTATCTTTTATACATCTTATTTTGCTTAGTTCAGCGGTAGCTTTATAAGATGATCCCTTACTAAAATTTCAAGGTATAAGTGTTCTCCCTGAGTATGCACCGTTGCGATAGTTCTTCGTGCGGAGACACCACGTGATGATCGGGTGTGATAAGCTCTACGTTCACATACAATGGGTGCAAGCCAGCTTTGCACACGCAGAATACTCGGGTTAAACATGATGAGCCTAGCATATGCAGATATGTCCTCGGAACACTGAGACCGAAAAGTCAAGCGTGAATCATATAGTAGATATGATCAACATAGTGATGTGCATCATTGAAAACTACTCCATCTCACGTGATGATAGGACATGGTTTAGTTGATATGGATCACGTGATCATTTAGATGACTAGAGGGATGTCTATATAAGTGGGAGTTCTTAAGTAATATGATTAATTGAACTTTAATTTATCATTAACTTAGTCATGGTAGTATTAGCATATCTATGTTGTAGATCAATAGCTCACGATGTAGCTCCTCGTTTATTTTTTATATGTTCCTAGAGAAATATAAGTTGAAAGATGATAGTAGCAATGATGCGGACTTGGTCCGTGATCTGAGGATTTTCCTCATTGCTGCACAGAAAAAATATGGTCTTGATGCACCGCTAGGTGACAGAACTATTGCAGGAGCAGATGCAGACGTTATGAACGTTTTGATAAGCTCGGTATGATGACTACTTGATAGTTTAGTGCACCATGCTTTACGGCTTAGAACCGGGACTTCAAAAATGTTTTGAACGCCACGGAACATATAAGATGTTCCAAGAGTTGAAATTGGTATTTCATACTCATGCCCGTGTCAAGAGGTATGAGACCTCTGACAGTAATTTGCCTACAAGATGGAGGAGAATAGCTCAACCAGTGAGCATGTGCTCAGATTGTCTGGGTAGTACAATTGCTTGAATCAAGTGGGAGTTAATCTTCCAGGTAAGATAGTAATTGACAAGGTTCTCTAGTCACTATCACCAAGTTACTAGAACTTCGTGATGAACTATAATATGCAAGGGATAACGAAAACAATTCCCAAAGCTCTTCGCGATGCTAAAATTGGAGAAGGTAGACATCAAGAAAAGCATCAAGTGTTGATGGTTAACGAAGACCACTAGTTTCAAGAAAAGGGCAAAAGGGATAGAAGAATGACAAACAATTTTTCACTCCCGTGAAGAAGCCCAAAGCTAGACCCAAGCCTGAAACTAAGTGCTTCTGCTGCAAAGGAAATGGTCACTGGAAGTGGAGCTGCCCTAGATACTTAGTGGATAAGAAGTATGGCAAAGTGAACAAAGGTATATTTGATATACATGTTATCGATGTGTACTTTACTAGTGTTTATAGCAACCCCTCGATATTTGATACTGGTTCAGTTGCTAAGAGTAGTAACTCGAAACGGGGGTTGCAAAATAAACAGAGACTAGTTAAGGGCGAGGTGATGATGTGTGTTGGAAGTGATTCCAAGGTTGATAAGATCACCATCCCACACTCCTTTTACCTTCGGGTTTAGCGTTGAACCTAAAATAAATGTTATTTGGTGTTTGCATTGAGCATGAATATGATTGGATCATGTTTATTGCAATACGGTTATTTATTTAAGTCAAAGAATAATTGTTGTTCTATTTAAATGAATAAAACCTTCTATGGTCATACACTCAATATAAATGGTTTATTGAATCTCGATCGTAGTGATACACATCTTCATAATATTGAAGCCAAACATTCAAAGTTAATAATGATAGTGCAGCTTATTTGTGGCACTGCCGTTTAGGTCATATTTGTGTAAAGAGCATAAAGAAACTCCATGCTGATGGGCTTTTAGAATCACTTGTTGTTTGCGAACCATGCCTCGTGGGCAAGATGACTAAGACTCCGTTCTCCGGAACAATGGAGCGAGCAACTGACTTATTGGAAATAATATATACTGATGTATGCGGTCCGATGAGTGTTGAGGCTCGTGGCGGGTATCGTTATTTTCTGACCTTCACAGATGATTTATCTACTTGATGAAACATAAGTCTGAAACATTTGAAAAGTTCAAAGAATTTCAGAGTGAAGTGGAAAATCATCGTAATAAGAAAAAGTTTCTATGATCTGATCGTGAAGACGAATATTTGAGTTACGAGTTTGGTCTTCATTTGAAACAATGTGGAATAGTTTCGCAACTCATGCCACCGGGAACACCATAGTGTAATGGTGTGTCCGAACGTCATAACCGTGCTTTATCAGATATGGTGTGATCTATGATGTCTATTACCGATTTACCACTATCGTTTTGGGGTTATGCATTAGAGACAGCTGCATTCACGTTAAAAAAGGCACCGTCTAAATCCGTTGAGACGACACCTTATAAACTGTGGTTTGGCAAGAAACCTAAGTTGTCATTTCTTAAAGTTTGGGGTTGTGATGCTTATGTGAAAAAGTTTCATCCTGATAAGCTCAAACCCAAATCGGAGAACTTCGTCTTCATATGATACCCAAAAGTTAACAGTTGGGTACACCTTCTATCACAGATCCGAAGGCAAGATATTCATTGCTAAGAATGGATCCTTTTTAGAGAAGGAGTTTCTCTCGAAAGAAGTGACTGGGAGGAAAGTAGAATTAGATAAGGTAATTGTACCTTCTCCCGAATTGGAAAGTAGTTCATCACAGGAATCAGTTCCAGTGATGCCTACACCGATTAGTGAGGAAGTTAATGATGATGATCATGAAACTTCAGATCAAGTCACTACCGAACCTCGTAGGCCAACCAGAACGTTTCGCACCGAAGTGGTATGGTAATCCTATTCTGGAAATCATGTTACTAGACATGAAAAACCTACGAACTATGAGGAAGCGATGATAAGCCCAGATTCCGCAAAATGGCTCGAGGCCATGAAATATAAGATGGGATCCATGTATGAGAAACAAATTATGGACTTTGGTTGACTTGCCCGATGCTCGGCAAGCATTAGAAAATAAATGGATCTTCAAGAGGAAGACGGACGCTGATAGTAGTGTTACTATCTACAAGCTAGACTTGTCGAAAAAGGTTTTTGACAAGTTCAAGGTGTTGACTACGATGAGATTTTCTCACTCGTAGCGATGCTTAAGTCTGTCCAAATCATGTTAGCAATTGCCACATTTTATCAAATCTGGCAAATGGATGTCAAAACTACAATCCTTAATGGATTTCTTAAAGAAGAGTTATATATGATGCAACCAAAATGTTTTGTCAATACTAAAGGTGCTAACAAAATGTGCAAGCTCCAGCGATCCATCTATGGACTGGTGCAAGCATCTCAGAGTTGGAATATACGCTTTGATGATTTGATCAAAGCATATAGTTTTATACAGACTCGCGGTGAAGCCTGTATTTACAAGAAAGTGAGTGGGAGCGCTATTACTTTTCTGATAAGTATATGTGTATGACATATTGTTGATCGGAAATGATGTAGAATTTTTCTAGAAAGCATAAATGAGTGTTTGAAAGGAGTTTTTAAAGAAAGACCTCGGTGAAGCTGCTTACATACTGAGCATCAAGATCTATAGAGATAGATCAAGACGCTTGATAGGTTTTTTCAATGAGTACATATCTTGACAATTTTTTTGAAGTAGTTCAAAATGGAACAGCCAAAGAAGGAGTTCTTGCCTGTGTTGCAAGGTGTGAAGTTGAGTAAGACTCAAAGCCTGACCATGACAGAAGATAGGGAGAGAATGAAAGTCATTCCCTATGCCTCAGTCATAGGTTCTACAAAGTACGCCATGTTGTGCACCAGACCTATTGTATACCCTGCCCTGAGTTTGGCAAGGGAGTACAATAGTGATCTAGGAGTAGATCACTGGACATTGGTCAAAAATTATCATTAGAGGACTAATGTGACGCCCCCGATTCAATCGTACACTAATCATGCACGCAAATGTGTACGATCAAGATCAGGGACTCACGGGAAGATATCACAACACAACTCTAAAACATAAATAAGTCATACAAGCATCATAATACAAGCCAGGGGCCTCGAGGGCTCGAATACAAGTGCTCAATCATAGACGAGTCAGCGGAAGAAACAATATCTGAGTACAGACATAAGTTAAACAAGTTTGCCTTAAGAAGGCTAGCACAAACTGGGATACAGATCGAAAGAGGCGCAGGCCTCCTGCCTGGGATCCTCCTAAACTACTCATGGTCGTCGTCAGCAGCCTGCACGTAGTAGTAGGCACCTCCAGTGTAGTAGGAATCATCGTCGACGGTGGCATCTGGCTCCAGGGCTCCAGCATCTGGTTGCGACAACCAAGTAGAAGGGAAAGGGGAAAAGAGGGAGAAAAGCAACCGTGAGTACTCATCCAAAGTACTCGCAAGCAAGGAGCTACACTACATATGCATGGGTATATGTGTAAAGGGCCATATCGGTGGACTGAACTGTAGAATGCCAGAATAAAAGGGGGATAGCTAATCCTGTCGAAGACTACGCTTCTGGCAGCCTCCGTCTTGCAGCATGTAGAAGAGAGTAGATTGAAGTCCTCCAAGTAGCATCTCCAAGTAGCATCTCCAAGTAGCATCTCCAAGTAGCATCTCCAGTCGCATCTCCAGTCGCATCGCATAGCATAATCCTACCCGGCGATCCCCTCCTCATAACCCTGAGGGAGAGCGACCACCGGTTGTATCTGGCACTTGGAAGGGTGTGTTTTATTAAGTATCCGGTTCTAGTTGTCATAAGGTTAAGGTACAACTCCAAGTCGTCCTGTTACCGAAGATCACGGCTATTCGAATAGATTAACTTCCCTGCAGGGGTGCATCAACTTACCCAACACGCTTGATCCCATTTGGCCGGACACACTTTCCCGGGTCATGCCCGGCCGCGACAGATCAACACGTCGCAGCCCCACCTAGGCTCAAAAGAGAGGCCAGCACGCCGGTCTAAACCTAAGCGCACAGGGGTCTGGGCCCATCGCCCATAGCACACCTGCACGTTGCGTACGCGGCCGAAAGCAGAACTAGCCCCCTTAATACAAGAGCAGGCTTACGTTCCAATCCGGCGCGCGCCACTCAGTCGCTAGCGTCACGAAGTGCTTCGGCTGATACCACGACGCCGAGTGCCCATATCTTTCCCACGTAGTTGGTTAGTGCGTATAGGCTCATAGCCAACTCAGATCAAATACCAAGATCTCGTTAAGCGTGTTAAGTATCCGCGAACGCCGAACAGGGCCAGGCCCACCTCTCTCCTAGGCGATCTCAACCTGCCCTGTCGCTCCGCCACAAAGATCCACTCGCGGGTGCTCCACCAGCCGACCCGACTTTAGTCTCCACATGTATCATGTATAAAGTATATAGTATATACACGTGATCACCTCCCGAGTGATCACGGCCCGATAGTATAGCACGGCTGACGAACAAGAATGTAGGGCCACAGATGAATATACTAGCCTCCTATACTAAGCATATAGGATTGCAGGTAAAGGTAACAACAATAGTATCAAGGACAGGCTATGCATCAGGATAGGTATAACAGAAAGCAGTAACATGCTACACTACTCTAATGCAAGCAGTATAGAGTAGAATAGGCGATATCTGGTGATCAAGGGGGGGGGGGGCTTGCCTGGTTGCTCTGGCAAGAGAGAGGGGTCGTCAACTCCGCAGTCGAACTGGGCAGCAGCAGCGTCGGTCTCGTAGTCTACCAAAGAGAAGAGGGGGAAGAAACAATAAATACAGTGCAAACATAAGCAAGACGACGCAAGACATGACAAAGAGCGGTGCTAGGTGTGTCCTAACACAGTATGAGGTGATGCCGGCGAAGGGGAAAAACATCCGGGAAAGTATTCCCGGTGTTCCGTGTTTTCGGGCAGAGGAGCCGGAGGGGGAAAGTTGCGACTTTGATATGTTAGGGGTGTGTGGCGGACGAACGGTCTACGTATCCGGATTCGTCTCGTCGTTCTGAGCAACTTTCATGTTGAAAATATTTTAATCCGAGTTACGGATTAAAAGATATGATTTTTTAAAGATTTTATTAATTTCTGAAATTTAATTAATTATTTAATTAATTCGAAAAACAGATTAATGAAATCAGCATGATGTCATGCTGACATCAGCAGTCAACAGAGTTGACTTGGTCAACCTGACGTGTGGGTCCAGTGGGACCCACCTGTCATTGAGTGCTAATTAACCTATCAGATTAATTAACTAACCTAAGTGATTAGGTTAATCAAGTTTAATTAGTTCAACTAAACAAGATCAGTTAAGTTAATTATTTAGTTAATTAATTAATTTTAATATTAATTATTTACTCATTATATATTATTATTATCTATTTATATATTTTTATATTTTTTTTAGTTCTTAATTCTTTTTTTAATTCATTTTGGGTGTGGGGCCCCTTAGTGAGTGGCTCATCCGAGCCACCAGGGCTAATGGGCGCGGGCCAAACGGGGCGGGTGGAACCGCCCGAACGAGGTGACGCCCAGGGCGGGCGCGCGGCGTGCGCCAGTGGCCGTGGCCGGAGCG
>NC_041387.1:164887222-164894069 GCF_002162155.2 Triticum dicoccoides | reverse complement strand
GCCGGCAGGAGGAGCCGGTCGAGGAGGCGCGCTAGGGAGGATGCGGTGGGGGCACACGCGGTAGCTGGTGCGACCCGACGAGCGGAGCTCGCAGACGCAGGACAGGGCCATGGTGGCCGGAGCGGGTGGGGCACGGTGACGCGCCGTGAGCAGAGAGAGGGAGGAGGCCGGTGGGGTTCCTCACCCGCGTTGCTGGGAAGGCCCGATGCAGGGCGAACGCGACGGCGGGGAGCGGTGGAGTCGAGGAGGCGTTCCGGCGGGGTCCGACGACGGCGCGTGGCGATGCGGGGCCGGCGTCGAGCACGTCGGGCGGCAGGGAGGAGATGAGGAGGCGGCCGGCGAAGCGGCATTCCAGGCGGCGTGGGGCGGCGTGGCGACGGACGAGGGCGAGATGGAGGCGACGGGTGGCGGCGTCGGGCGGGGGTCCGTCGAGGAGAAGGCGAGGGGGTGGCGGTGCTCGGCGCCGCTGGGTGGCGAGGACGAGGCGACGGGATCCGAGCGCCGTGGGGAGGTTCGTCCCCCCCGATCCCGATCTAGATCGGGGAAGAGAAGAGGGGCGTGGGGTCGTGGGGAGGGGGAGAGAGGAGTGGGGGTGTGGGTGGTTAGGGTTTGCGGGGGGGGTGAGGGGATAAGGTGTGGCCGGTTGGGCCAGGGGGGAGCTGGGCCGGCCTGGTAGGTCGTGGCCCAGTTGGGCCGGTGGCCTGCTGGGCCGGAGCCCCGGGGGTTTCTTTTCCTTTTTTTGTTTGTTTTTCTCTTTTGTATTTTCTTTCTTTTATTTATTTTCTCTTATGTTTTAATTCAAGTTAAAATATTTATGCATTTTATAAAACTGTGTCCTCTACACCATAATTATCTATGTAATATTTAGTACAAATCGAAGATTTTTATTTTAATGTTTGAAAACTTTTATTGTTTGACTTAATTTCAAAATTTGAATTTGAATCAGTTTCGAACTAACGCGAGATTAGCAACAGTAATTGTGGTGACGTGGCATCATTAACAGAGGTTTACTGTAGCTTAAGTATCCGGGCGTCACAATTCTCCTCCACTACAAGAAATCTCGTCCCGAGATTTAAGAGGGGGACTAGGGGGTAAGGTCTGGTTACGAAATTCTAACGAACCCTCTCGGTCTTGGTTCCTCTTCTCGAAGCGGTTGATTCATTACATTGATGTCTTCATTTTTCTGCTTCAGGTCATTGAGATGAAAAGTCGGCATCCTTTCTTCGGAAACTCCATCGTACTTACGAATAGGTAACGGGGTAGATCAGAAACGACAGAATGCTATAAGGGTAATAATCTGGGATTAACCCATGAATGAGCATATGAGTACCTCTCGAGTTGAACAAAATAAAACACCTCGAGAGTAAAGTTGGAAGGTACAATAAGAAGTTTCAAGCAGCCAGGCAATCGTTCAATGCCTAGACATAAGGTGAAAGGGGTTCCAAGCAACGGAATAATTATTGTTTCCGATGCCAGAATTGATGATCTCATCGGAAGGTGGCTCATGAATTACGTACGAGTCCACGCGAGAGGAATAACTTTGGGAACAGGGGGTGTACAGGAGAGTCAGGTTTCGATCCTGTGGAACTGTGGGTTATGGGCCCACCATGTGGGTTAAAAGTAGGAAGGGCGGAGACGTCTTGCGTGATCATGCAAGAAAGGCATGTCAGAGGATAGCCTGTCGATTATGTTGGCAACAACGTCGATACCAGGGGCGAGGGACGAAGAGAACCATTTTCCTGCTCGTTGAACAAGGCGGACCAATAGGCAAAGTTCTCGTCCATCGGTGGTTACCAAAATGTCATCAACAAAAGTAACAGGGTCTTACTGACCGAGTTGTACACCAAGGTGTTTGCACAAGTAGGGAATTATTACTGTTTATATCATATAGATCATAGAAAGGGTTTAAATAAACCAATGGAAAGGAAAGGTGATTTCCAGGTTTAATCAAAACAATGGGGAGGAAAATGTGTATACACACATATTTCAGGGGTATATCCTTCCCAAGGACAAGCGGGGCATGATATCCATGACAGGATAGAAGTAGAGAATCATTGAGGTAAAGGGAGAGGAATTTCATGACGTTACCCATACAATGGTGTTTGGATAATTGATAAAGAGAATTTAGCAGTGTGCTTCAAATGTTCTTGTTGATGAACAGAGTACCACAGACATGCTTCGAGAGAGCATTGACATGGTCTTCAAGCAAAGGTCGGACTTTGGATACTCAAAAGATTCATCAGGAACAACTTGCAGAATAAGTCTTACAGTTTCCCCATGGAAGAGTGGGTAACCTTGCTGAAAAGGGGAACTATAACAAGAGGGCCTCCGACCAAGTGTGCTAGGCACGACATCACCTTACCGGGTCACGTAAAGACCATTGTTATAACTCTTGGAAATATGTTCCAACCATCATATCTGACCGAGATTCAGATCTGATTGGTGTCAGGTATGGGAGCAAGTTCCGAAACAAGAGCTCATCATTAAATCAAGGAGAGGATGAGGGGGTAGCTGATGGAATCAGCGAAAATCCTCAATATTTCCAAAAAGGTGGATTTCCACAGTTATGTGAACAAGGAGATAACACTTGTCGGATCAAATGATATAATGATGTATGCTTGAGGAAAACATACACAGTTAAACATTGGTTAAAGGTGCAACCGAAATATGGGACTAGGTAGCACGATCAATGATAGAATGGTGATTCAATAATCAATAGTCTAAGAGTGAACGGTTGACCATTAACTTCAAGCAATAGGGTTGCTAGAAGTACAGAATCCAAACAACACCGTTCACTTGTAGGTACCTCGGTTAGAATCAACACGGGAACCAAGAAAGAATGGTGATGGTGAGAAGTATCACTGTACCAAGAATTCTTAAGAGGTGGAGTAATCCTCATGACATTCTTGTCAGAAAAGATGGTAATACTCCAAGCTAAAGAAGAACAAATGTTGGATAGTAAGGATCTCAAGGTATAACACGAAACACGAACCAGTTTGTGTTGAACGGAAGGCAATAAAGTGGTCGATGATAACACCAATCATCAAGGGCAAGGATGGTATTTCTCATCATGATTTCAATAGATCTCTTGGAAGAGCTCAGAATGTTGATGATATTCACGACACATTTGTCGCGAGAGTTCATGAAGATGTAATCGATCGGCGATGACATCAAGTCAAAGTAATGATAAAGTGAAAGGTTATTGGAACCAAGGGTACGACACAAACTCGAAACCAAGCTTGTTGTTCAAGGCGAAATGATATGACGATGATGATCAACGTAAGGTTAGTTCATCGTCGAAAATTGTGCTCCGGGAAGAAGGACCGGGTAGCACAGTTAAAATTAGCTCGATAATGATATAGCCGATCAGGCTAGGAATGACTTGAAGGATTAATAAATTTGTAAGCAGTGATGGGTTCAAATACTTGTTGAATCGCAATGCGAACTCGGTTCAGTTATCGGTGTCTTTGAGTTTTTAATAACTCAGAGCCCGTGAAAAATTTGAATCAGTGAGAAGGTAATACTTGATGAACTCATAAAAATTTAGGCAGTTCCCTGATAATCTCGAGATACCATGGGGTAATACTCGATGACAGATCGAAGTAGAGGTTGGACTGGGGCATTGCTCTGCAGAAGACAAGTGCTTAAACTTGCACGAGAAATGGTATTTAAAGGAGAACATGGTCGGAACCACGATTGCAAAAAGGCCAGATCCCAGATATAAGATGATCTTATATCAATGGAATAATTAATTTTAAAAGAAGCTTCGATGAGAAGATGTGTATCGTGTCCATGGGCATGAACACAAAGTTCAAGGTCGACTCCCACTTCCCCAATGCACAACCTTTCATTCACTTCTCGCATTCAATGAAGTTGTAGTGTTGAAATTTTATCTGGCAAAATACCAGAAGAGTACGACTCGTGAAAACTTTCGAGTCCACACATATTAAGGAAGGCATAGGTTCAACCCATCGGGGCATCTTAGAATCATATACCAGAATCTTTAGAAGTAATTAACTCAAGCTCGAAGGCAGAGCATGGTTGAGAAAGCAGAGGATACAATTTACCAAAGGCGTTATGTATCAGAGGAAAGGCTCACAAGGTTATCGAATATGAAGGGCGTTGTCAGATAAAATCCAACAAAGGATCTGGTGGTCCACAAGGGATCTGACATGAGCATCGGTACTCAACTAGGGGAAGAAGAATGCAAGGAGATCAGATTATAGAAACAACTGACTAACTCAATTGTCAAATGCAAAGGAATTATCATTTCCAAATCAAGGGATCAGAAGCAATGCTCTGATTAGGGACGGATAAGTTGAATAGCCTTAGGGTACAATCAACGACAATTGGATTGGTCGAGAACCAATTCCAGTTAAAAGAATAGCAGCTCAGCCGGGAAGGTAATTTATAAGGATCAATGATGATTGCGGGTATTCGCAAACATATTGAGTCAACAGACTCAAAATGATAATGACAAGGAATGTCAATAAGACTACGAGACTTATGGGATTAACCATAATGCAAGCAAGCAAGAATTTCAAGAGCAAAAGGCTCCAGAGGATTTTCGGAAGATCGAATAGTATTTTGAATACTTTTGTGAAACACATGAACAACTGGGGATGAGCGGATATTCGACAAGTGCGAGGATTTATTTTAAGGGGTATTCAGGTGGTAAGGAACTGCAAGGCAGTAGGCGTAAGTATTCTAAGAACAACAACGAGTATTTCGGGGCGTCTTGTAATAAAAAGAACAACTGGGGACTAAGTAAGAACGATGTATGAATTTATACATAGGGATATTTCGGTGGTAGTGAATTGCAAAAGCAATGGGCAGTCCCGAAAGAGTATCGGAAAAGTAACTTTGAAATCTTCATGTGCAGTCGGCGATCATCTAGACTGAAGGGGCTCTCCGGGAGAAAGCGTTTTCGAGAACCTAAAGTTAGATTTTAGAAAATCATTTAACCCGACTAGAAGAGAGATCAGAGTCCCAGAGTATAGACGAGGAGTAAAAGATCCTAATACCACCCAATGGCGACGTGGGCCCGTAAGGCACACAGCCAAGTTAGTAAAAGTTTTGCAATGGCTAGACTCAACTTCGGCCAAGGAGTTGGAAAGGGGATTCCTACAGGCAGTCGGCTCTGATACCAACTTACCCAACACGCTTGATCCCATTTGGCCGGACACACTTTCCCGGGTCATGCCCGGCCGCGAAAAATCAACACGTCGCAGCCCCACCTAAGCTCAACAGAGAGGCCAGCACGCCGGTCTAAACCTAAGCGCACAGGGGTCTGGGCCCATCGCCCATAGCACACCTGCACGTTGCGTACGCGGCCGAAAGCAGAACTAGCCCCCTTAATACAAGAGCAGGCTTACGTTCCAATCCGGCGCGCGCCACTCAGTCGCTGGCATCACGAAGTGCTTCGGCTGATACCACGACGCCGAGTGCCCATATCTTCCCCACGTAGTTGGTTAGTGCGTATAGGCTCGTAGCCAACTCAGATCAAATACCAAGATCTCGTTAAGCGTGTTAAGTATCCGCGAACGCCGAACAGGGCCAGGCCCACCTCTCTCCTAGGCGGTCTCAACCTGCCCTGTCGCTCCGCCACAAAGATCCACTCGCGGGTGCTCCACCAGCCGACCCGACTTTAGTCTCCACATGTATCATGTATAAAGTATATAGTATATACCCGTGATCACCTCCCGAGTGATCACGGCCCGATAGTATAGCATGGCTGACGGACAAGAATGTAGGGCCACAGATGAATATACTAGCCTCCTATACTAAGCATATAGGATTGCAGGTAAAGGTAACAACAGTAGTATCAAGGACAGGCTATGCATCAGGATAGGTATAACAGAAAGCAGTAACATGCTACACTACTCTAATGCAAGCAGTATAGAGTAGAATAGGCGATATCTGGTGATCAAGGGGGGGGCTTGCCTGGTTGCTCTGGCAAGAGAGAGGGGTCGTCAACTCCGCAGTCGAACTGGGCAGCAGCAGCGTCGGTCTCGTAGTCTACCGAAGAGAAGAGGGGGAAGAAACAATAAATACAGTGCAAACATAAGCAAGACGGCGCAAGACATGACAAAGAGCGGTGCTAGGTGTGTCCTAACACATTATGAGGTGATGCCGGCGAAGGGGAAAAACATCCGGGAAAGTATTCCCGGTGTTCCGTGTTTTCGGGCAAAGGAGCCGGAGGGGGAAAGTTGCGACTTTGATATGTTAGGGGTGTGTGGCGGACGAACGGTCTACGTATCCGGATTCGTCTCGTCATTCTGAGCAACTTTCATGTTGAAAATATTTTAATCCGAGTTACGGATTAAAAGATATGATTTTTTAAAGATTTTATTAATTTCTGAAATTTAATTAATTATTTAATTAATTCGAAAAACAGATTAATGACATCAGCATGATGTCATGCTGACATCAGCAGTCAACAGAGTTGACTTGGTCAACCTGACGTGTGGGTCCAGTGGGACCCACCTGTCATTGAGTGCTAATTAACCTATCAGATTAATTAACTAACCTAAGTGATTAGGTTAATCAAGTTTAATTAGTTCAACTAAACAAGATTAGTTAAGTTAATTATTTAGTTAATTAATTAATTTTAATATTAATTATTTACTCATTATATATTATTATTATCTATTTATATATTTTAATATATATATATATTTTTAATTCTTAATTCTTTTTTTAATTCATTTTGGGTGTGGGGCCCCTTAGTCAGTGGCTCATCCGAGCCACCAGGGCTAACGGGCGCGGGCCAAACGGGGCAGGTGGAACCGCCCGAACGAGGTGACGCCCAGGGCGGGCGCGCGGCGTGCGTTAGTGGCCGTGGCCG
>NC_041387.1:164875239-164886510 GCF_002162155.2 Triticum dicoccoides | reverse complement strand
TAAGGTGTGGCCGGTTGGGCCAGGGGGGAGCTGGGCCGGCCTGGTAGGTCGTGGCCCAGTTGGGCCGGTGGCCTGCTGGGCCGGAGCCCCGGGGGTTTCTTTTCCTTTTTTTTGTTTGTTTTTCTCTTTTGTATTTTCTTTCTTTTATTTATTTTCTCTTATGTTTTAATTCAAGTTAAAATATTTATGCATTTTATAAAACTATGTCCTCTACACCATAATTATCTATGTAATATTTAGTACAAACCGAAGATTTTTATTTTAATGTTTGAAAACTTTTATTGTTTGACTTAATTTCAAAATTTGAATTTGAATCAGTTTCGAACTAACGCGAGATTAGCAACAGTAATTGTGGTGACGTGGCATCATTAACAGAGGTTTACTGTAGCTTAAGTATCCGGACGTCACAACTAAGGAAATATTTCTCGGTTATGGAGGTGATAAAGAGTTCGTCGTAAAGAGTTACGTTGATGCAAGCTTTGACACCGATGTGGATGACTCCGAGTCTCGATCTGGATACATATTAAAAGTGGGAGCATTTAGCTAGAGTAGCTCCATGCAGAGCATTGTAGACATAGAAATTTGCAAAATACATACGGATCTGAATGTGGCAGATCCATTGACTAAAGTTCTCTCACAAGCAAAACATGATCACACCTTAGTACTCTTTGGGTGTTAATCACATGGCGATGTGAACTAGATTATTGACTCTAGTAAACCCTTTGGGTATTGGTCACATGGCGATGTGAACTATAGAATGTTAAATCACATGACGATGTGAACTATTGGTGTTAAATCACATGGCGATGTGAACTAGATTATTGACTCTAGTGCAAGTGGGAGACTGAAGGAAATATGCCCTAGAGGCAATAATAAAGTTATTATTTATTTCTTTATATCATGATAAATGTTTATTATTCATGCTAGAATTGTATTAACCGAAAACTTAGTACATGTGTGAATACATAGACAAAAACACAGTGTCCCTATTATGCCTCTACTTGACTAGCTTGTTTGTCAAAGATGGTTATGTTTCCTGACCATAGACACGTGTTATCAGTTGATGAACAAGATCACATCATTAGAGAATGATGTGATGGACAAGACTCATCCGTTAGCTTGGCATAATGATCGTCTAGTTTTATTGATATTGCTTTCTTCATGACTTATACATGTTCCTCTGACTATGAGATTATGCAACTCCCGAATACCGAAGGAACACCTTGTGTGCTATCAAACTTCACAACGTAACTGGGTGATTATAAAGATGCTCTACAGGTGTCTCCAAAGGTGTTTATTGGGTTGGCATAGATCGAGATTAGGATTTGTCACTCTGTGTATCGGAGAGATATCTTTGGGCCCTCTTGGTAATGCACATCATTATGAGCCTTGCAAGCAATGTGACTAATGAGTTAGTTGCGGGATGATGCATTATAGAACGAGTAAAGAGGATTGCCGGTAACGAGATTGAACCAGGTTTGATGATACCGACGATCGAATCTCGGGCAAGTAACATACCGACGACAAAGGGAATAACGTATGTTGTTATGCGGTTTGACCGATAAAGATCTTCGTAGAATATGTAGGAGCCAATATGAGCATCCAAGTTCCGCTATTGGTTATTGATCGGAGATGTGTCTCGGTTATGTCTACATAGTTCTCGATCCCGTAGGGTCTGCACGCTTAACGTTCGATGACAATTTGTATTATGAGTTATGTGATTTGATGACCGAAGTTTGTTCAGAGTCCCGGATGAGATCACGGACACGACGAAGAGTCTCGAAATGGTCAAGAGGTAAAGATTGATATATTGGAAGGCTATATTCGAACATCGAAAAGGTTCTGAGTGATTCGGGTATTTTTTGGAGTACCGGAGAGTTACGGGAATTCGCCGGGGGGAAGTAGTGGGCCTTAATGGGCCATATGGGAAAGGAGAGAAGGGCCTCAAGGGGTGGCCGCGCGCACCCCCTTGGCTGGTCCAAATTGGACTAGGAGGGGCGGCACCCCCCTCCTTCCTTCTCCCCTCTTCTTCCTTCCCTTCCTTCTCCTAGTTGGAATAGGAAAGGGGGGGCCGAATCCTACTTGGACCGGGAGTCCAAGTAGGACTCCCCCCTTGGCGCGCCCCCTCAAGGGCCGGCCTCCTCTTCCTCCCTCCTTTATATATGTGAGCAGGGGGCACCCCAAAGGCACTTCAAGATTTGTCTTAGCCGTGTGTGGTGCCCCCCTCCACAGTTACACACCTCGGTCATATCGTGGTAGTGCTTAGGCGAAGCCCTGCGCCAGTAACTTCATCATCACCGTCGCCACGCTGTTGTGCTGACGAAACTCTCCCTCGGCCTCAACTGGATCAAGAGTACGAGGGACGTCATCGAGCTGAACGTGTGCTAAACACGGAGGTGCCGTACGTTCGGTGCTAGGATCGGTCGGATCATGAAGATGTACGACTACTTCAACCGCGTTGATTAAACACTTCCGCTTTCGGTCTACAAGGGTGCGTGGACACACTCTCCCCGCTCGTTGCTATGCTTCTCCTAGATAGATCTTGCGTGATCGTAGGCATAATTTTTGAAATACTACGTCCCCCAACAACCTCCTCTCCACTTGTCGCAGAAGAGGGAGGACTCCATCTCATGGCAGCCATTGCAGCTAAGCTGGGGTGCAGGAAGCCACCTTTCTAAAGAATATCAACGCTCCCACTATGCATTGGGATATCAGGAAACCTTGCGACATTCCACTCTAACTCCTACAACTGTAGTGTAGGGATCTTTCACATTTCAAGAGACCTCATCGGTGTTTGCACATGATTATGCTCATCAAGTGTTAATAGCAGCTCGCATGTCTTTGCATGCCTCAAACTAGCCCATTGAAAATCAAGGTTTCCTTACATTAATACACTTCTTCATCTTGATGTTCAGGATTTCAAATCCATGTTGTATACTATATTTGAGCTATGCTTGGATGAAATTTGGCGCCCTAAGTGCCTCCACCTTGTTAAAAAAAGCTAAACTAGTCCGTAGTGCAAATTAGAGAAGCTAGGAAAACCCAGCTCCACCTACAGAGCGGACGCGCCTATGTCTCGCTTATGGCGAGACATATGGCTACCTCGCCTGAAGCAAGTGCTAGACTGGGCCGGCACAGCAAGCGTGAGGCCACATGCCTCAAAAGTGCTCATTTTTTCTTCACATTTTTTATTGTCCTTTGTTGCCTTATTTCCCAAATATTCTCTCTCTCTCTCTCTCTCTCTCTCTCTCTCTCTCTATCTCTCTCTCTCTCTCTCTCTCCACACACACACACACATATTACAATTTTTTTACATAAATTCTTAAAAAATGTTAATCATGCATTTAGAAAATGTTAAATGTGTATAGGAAAATGTTTCCGATGTATATGAAAAATGTGTACAACAATTGTACAATGTATATGAAAAAGTAGACATAAAAAATATACTTTTAACTTTTTTATCATGAATTTAGAAAATGTTAAATGTGTATAAAAAATATTTATGAAGTTTACAAAAAATATACAATATTTATGGAAAAAGTAGACAAACAAATATTAGTTTTCAAATTTTTAATCATGTATTTAGACAATATTAAACGTGTTTCCTGATGTATACAAAAATGTACAATGTTTATGGAAAAATATACATGAAAAATATGTTAAACATGTTAATCGTGTACTTGTAAAATGTTAAACGTGTATATATATATATATATATATATATATACATATATATATAATGTTTGTGGTGTATACAGAAAATATCCAATGTTCATGAAAAGCAGACATAAACAATAATATGTATAAAGATGTTAAAAATGTATTTATAAAATGTTAAACGTGTATATAAAAAAGTTCCTTGTGTATACAAAATATGTACAATTTCTCTGAAAATAGACATAAAAATAGTTTGTCAAAAAATTAAGAATCTATTTCAAAAACATATAATGTTTATATAAAAAATTCAGATGTATAAAAAATGTACAAAGAAAACAAGTAAAATAAATAAAAATGAAAAAGAGATGTAAAGAAACAAAGAAAAAAAAAGCAAAGCTAAAAGTCAGTAAAAACAAAGTAAGAAAAAAATGAGAATATTTTTTTTGGTAAAACCATGAAAGAAACCAAGAAAAACAATGAACAAAAAACAAAACTGAAGAAAACCGGTGAAGAAAAAGAAAAAAATGAGAAAAAAGAAAAACAGACCAAACCACTACGTCGAACGAGGGAGTGACCGCTAGCGATAGAGCGACCTGACTAATGGACAGGCCCTATAGGTGAGATGATGTTATATACTCGCTATAAGTGATATATAACATCAACTCAAAAAAGAGAGCAAGATATAGCATTCGTGAAGAAAAAGCATTGCCACCATCAAAGAAAATGATTAGACAGTCCACTCGTGTTGGTCAAATGGGTCGGTCCTGGCGTGCTGGCCCTGTGGGCTGTGTGTCAGGCCTGTGGTGGGCCTGGCCCGACATGTTTATAATCAGGTCGTGCTGGCATGCCGGCTACGAGAGGATAGGCTCGAGCGCCGGCACGACCCATTTACTTTTTTATTTTATTTTTAAGATTTCTTTTATAGATTAGGCCCCCAAACAGTCGAAATAGGCCCAAAAACTACTGCTGGGCTCAACGTGCGGTCGTCCCGCGCGGCACGAGTGCCGGCCCGCACGGCCCGTGTATTAGGCGTGCGCCGTGCCGTGCCGGGTCTGCTCGTGTTTGTACCCTCCCTCGACATCTCTCCCTCTCGAGTCTCGGACCCTCCGCAAGGCTCAGAGCCGCTGTTCCCGCCGCCGCGCCCGGATCTCCCGATCGCCGGACGGAGCCACTCCTCCGCCGGCAGATTCGTCCATCCGAACCTCTTCCCCGCTGGAGCCCGTACACCCGAGACCCCGCCGCCAGCCAGGAGCAGCGACCCCATCGCCATTGACGCCCGAGCCATTGACGCCTGTTTGCCCTCGCCTCTGTACAGGTTGCCGAATTGGGCTGGTCCCAGCCGGCCCAAGCTGGCGCTGGGTGGAGCGAGAAGCAGAATTTACAGGGTTGGGGGAGTCGGGAGAGGTTCCCAACAGGCCCTAAACTCTCACAAACCCTTCCATTCCAGTAATGGCTGGCGGCGGCGCGGTGCCCCCGCCACCGCGGCAGCTCGAAGTTCGGCGCTTCGCGTCTGACCGCGTCGGAGAGCTACGATCCCTGCACGCGACCGTCTCAGCTCGCGTCGACGGCCGCTTCCAGCAGCCCCGCTCCGCACGCCGCCGCACCACGGGGCACCTCCCCTCCAAGCGCCGCCGCGCAAGCAGAGGTGCCGTGGCGGGCCAGGCTCCTGAGGAGGGTAACCCCTCGGCGCCTCAGTCGAGGAGGGTGAGGCGCCGGCAAGAGCTAGCTGGCAACCCTGCGGAGGGGTTCTCAGTCGCCGGCGATGGCGCGCGGCGGCTGCGCACCCACATATGGCATGCCAAGAGGTTCACCATGGCAAGGTGGTGGGGTTTCGTCTTGCCCATTGGCTCCCATGGGAGGTGAGTGCCAAAAGAGCCCTTCCATTTGTGTTCCTCTGCTCAAACCGAGAGAGGAGATGAGATAAAGTTTTCTATGCTCAAGTGTTAATTTATTTGGTCGGCGTGCTCAAAGCAGTGTCAAATTGGTAGTGTTGATTCATAATGAAAGGCGATCCTTTGTAATTCTCTTTTCTGAAACAGCGTTTTTGGTTAGCAAAAGGATGTAAATTGCTAGCTCATCTGAGTGACAAAAGGCAAAGCTTGTGTGCAAATCATTACGTGCCAGTTCCATTATTGTGTGGAGTAGAATGTAATAGGCTGTACAGTACAAGTTAGCAGTGTTCCTGAAATTAATCTTACATCCAGTTGACTAACTTCACAAATTGATTATATTTTACGAACACTAAGACCGTATATGTGGAAAAAATGAGTAACAAGATCAGCATCCCATCTTGCAGCGGGAGGGGTTCAAGGGCAGTTCTCAAGCGGTTGAAAAATGGAACAATTGTTCATGATGCTAGCTACTTCATTCCGATTCAACTGGACGGTCCAGAGGTGGAAGTTCCTTCTTCTGTTGCTAGCCTGTGCTTTGTATCTTGATTGTCTTTATTACCAAATACCGACTGACATTTGTAATAGTCTAACAAACTAATCTTGTTGCTGGCTAACTTTTGTAGGACTCCCTATTATCCATTCTGGGAATGGTTATTTGTCCATCTCCTGCAGATAAAGCACCTGACTTAAAGCACCTACAAGATAAAGTTATGCAAGGTGTTTGCATTGAGAACGCTACGGTATTTGCATATTTACCACAGACAGTGTAGGTAGAACAGTGTTTGGAATGACAAATGCGGCTTAATTGGTCTTTCCAGCTTCGGTGTGCTGGGTGTCCCCACTCTCATGTTGTTGGACCAGTGACATACATGTGGCGCCCATTCTCAATAGGGAGTAGCAAATTGGAGGCCAAAGAAGCAGATTTGTCCAATTCTGAAACTAGATTTAGTCAAGGAAGCTGCAGTTCATCACAACGGCAATTATGGATATGGATTCATCCTTCTATGCTGGATGAAGGGCTGGATGCAATAAGAATTGCATGTGACAAACAGGTGCTTCATCTATTTCTGTAGAATCAGAATGCTCGCTTTTCTTTGTGTGCTCTTTGTCTATCCTTTCTGTTTTGTTTATCTTACCTACATTCAGTTGACTTCAAGGAAACCTGTCCATTTTCTTTATATTTAAAGAGTTGAATGTCCAACATTTATAGCATACATGTCAATACTGGGGTCTAAGACAAACAACAGTAGAATAACTCTTGCCATATCTCATGATTTATATGCGAGTCTCCCTGTCCAAGTATAACCATGAGTTCACATGCTATTATTTAACCAGAAGATACAAGTCAATTTTGTTGTTTCATCATTAAAAGAACATTAGCAGAGCCAATTCCATTGTTTCATGATTTTAACATAAAGTTAGTAATTGAACAGTTCTTAAATTCTACTGAGGGACATCCATCTGCTTAGTATGAGTATCTTGACACTCCAAAATTATCTATTCTTATTATCTGAAAGGACAAACCTATATGCTGTTGGTTTGCTTAATTTATTTTATGCAACTCAGGGCTTATTTCTCCATAGCAATTAAAAAAACAAATTTGAAGGGGAGCCTTGGCGCAGTGGTAAAGCTGCTGCCTTGTGACCATGAGGTCACGGGTTCAAGTCCTGGAAACAGCCTCTTACAGAAATGTAGGGAAAGGCTGCGTACTATAGACCCAAAGTGGTCGGACCCTTCCCCGACCCTGCGCAAGCGGGAGCTACATGCACTGGGCTGCCCTTTAATTAAAAAAACAAATTTCTTCCGTGTAGTGACACCATCCTTACTCTCTTGCCACTATTAAATATGTTGCCTCACATATCGCCAAAAAAATATGTTGCCTCACATTGCAGATGCAAGATTCTGGTGTTCTGGTCAACTGTTGTTCACTAGAGGGGAAAATTGCAAGATTGGAAGTCATGGGATGCAAGGCTATGCAATCTCTTAAGAGTATATTGCACCCAGTTAGTAAGTAAGTTGTTCTTTTTTCCTTTCTTTTTTGCATTTATAATAATTATGTCTAGGCATACTAACGTACATTTTTCTAACGAGAGCTATTGAAGTGTGATCAACAGGATACTTGATACAAGTGATATGTGTAAACCAACTGATCATTCTCTGTATTCCTCTACTGGCCCTCATGTTTTGGAAGCATCTGTCATCGATCATGCTGAGATTCTTCAGCCTGGTGCTATACTGTCCATGATAGTTCATGACCCCAGGGAGGTTTCATCTCAGGGGACAGATTCTCCTTCGGAAACAGTTACGAACCAGGAGAACAAACTCTTGGAGGGGGGAGACCTGGAGGCACCATCCGAGGAGAGACACATATTCTCATTGATGCAAATGCACTCTGGAAGGCATGATTTGCTCCTTTCTGACTGTAGAGAAATGTGGGATTCTGGCTGTAAGATAAATCCCCCAGTGGCAGAGGAGATCCTTTGTATGGAAAAACACCACAGACGTATAAATTTTTTCTGCCTGGATTCTGAAAATGACCAAGGACAAGCAACTCAAGTGAATGATTGCTTCAGTCGATCCTGCCCTGTTATTCTTCTGAAACATGCTAAAGAAAGGTTGGTACCCTCGGGTAAATCCAGCATTTTTTATCCGTTTGGTTAATCTTCTTATTATAGGGTTTTGCTATTTATATTACATCAGCATGTTACCCCCTTTATTTGAAGATATCTTATCGCTTCATGTTCTCTCTTTGAGCTAATTGCTGTTTGACGTTCAATGAATGTACAGGTGGTCCATTATCGTGCCTTTGAGCTGGGTAAAGCCTTTTTGGCTCTTTCTAGTATCTCATGGTGCACACGCGATTGGCTTAAGAGAGAGACGGTGGATTGCATCACAGGTATTGTATATGTAATACGAGGTTCTTATAATTGTTATTGCCTTTGCTGAATTAGCTTCCTTATAGTTTTGTACTTCTACAGCATCTGTTACTATTCAGTATTTTGCATTAAGGAGAGCAGTGGTGATTCCGCTTCCATTGCTCATTTGGATATATCTTCAATATTAATACACTGGCCATCCTTTTTGCAGTTAAAGATACCATGCTTCCCTTATGATTACCCAGACAGCAAAGCATATTCATCATTTATGACAGAAGAGGCTGCTGTTTTTGATAAAGCAGCTGAGTACCGCCCTGCTGCCAAGAGACCTCCAAGAGTTCCTGTACCTCCTTCATGGCATCATATCATGGCTAGTTTAAATAAAGAAGATGGCACGGTGAGATGTCTTGAAGTAGATGACTTAAAGCCTTCTGATACGGTGTTACCTGAGTGTTTCTCATTAAATTCCAACTCTGGGGATTCTGGATCATCACCGACAAATGTCGTTGCTTCATTCCAACTCTTTGTGCCAAGAACCATTCAAACGTTGAGACGTTATGTGAAAGAACTTGATATGATGTCTTTGAGTTCTTCATCTGAGATGGAAATCGATATTGATGAACCCAACTTGGCTTCTGGTGGCACTGTTAAGACGCCATCTCCTGTAAATGGATTATACCTTGCAAGGGTCCTGATTCGAGTGTTCAAGGAAGGTTTCTTTGAAGATGGCGCTGTAGTTTGCGCCCCATTTTTATCAGATCTTACAGCTTGGAAAACCAGGTACATATCTGTAAGCTTTATATTTGCTGATGGAGGTTTGGACATTGGAGCTATATTAAATTCTTCCAAAAAGAGTATATTGAGTAGGTGTAGACGTGCAGGCAAGAAAATTCTGATTCACATATACTCCCTCCGTTCCTAAATATTTGTCTTTGTAGTGATTTCAACAGGTGACTACATACGAAGTAAAATGAGTGAATCTACACTTTAAAATATGTCTATATACATCCGTATGTGGTAGTCATTTGAAATCTTTAAAAAGACAAATATTTAGGAACGGAGGGAGTACAAGTCATGGTTTTTAACATTCATGCTGCCCTTCTTTTAGATAGTTCACAGTTATCTTATTTAGTAGAGTGTGGTTTCGTTTTCAAGAAAATCCGTTTGCTACTCTTCTTTTAATCGAAAACATTTAGTTCTGTACCCCACTGCTTTCTTTTATAGGAAGGAAGCGGTGAATGAATCTGTTCAAGAAAAGTCATCCATTTTCGTGATTGTTACAGATCAGAGGAGGATGAGGAACAATGTCTAGAAAAATGGAAAGTCCAGCTCCCGCAGTCCCATATCAGTTCTTATTTTCCATGTCTGGGTCCCAAAGATGACACCACAGGGAAAGCATTGAGATGGCCGATAGGCTTTGTCACGACTGGTTTCATACATGGAAGGTTTAACACTTGCTCTCCTTGTCAACTGGCACATGTCAGTGTTATGCTGTCCTGTCTAATGAACACTCAGCCTGCATCTGCTTTAATTATGGCAGCACTGGGAAGGATGGTGCCGCGGTTGCGTTCTGTGATGCAAGGCTTCTGGCGGCGTTGCGACAAGAGCAATGGAATGAAAAGAGTATGCTGGGTCAAGAGATCTGTGTTCTTGTCAGGAACGTGAGATCAGCGGCGTATAGACGGGCACTTGCTACAGTTGTTCTGGAGCAGCAGAAGGAAGATCTAGAGTTTCTGTAGTCAGCAATATCCCATCTTCCATTGCGATGAACTTGCTGCAACCATGGCTATATAGCATGGTACTTTTGCTAGATGCATGAAAGCAATTTTTTGCAACATGTCTGAGTTGTCAGATTTTTTCTTCAGGGGTGTTTGAGTTTTTTTTCTTTGAGGGTTTGAGGTGTGTCTAAGTTGTTTGATAACAATAATCTGATTTGCGTCTAGTGGTAACACATTGTTTGGCCCCTCCGTGTGTTATGGTCGACAGCTCGGGACTGGGCCCACATGTTATTGAGAAAACTGCGTCTCTCAAAAAATGAAAAAGAAAATTGCATGCATGCTGCCTATTTAGGAAAACAGCACATTGTTCTCCCAGAAAAGATGTTAAAAAAGGATCCTTATTATTTAGCAAAACCGGAGATTGTAAAGCTCCCGCCTTCTCTTTCGGCTCCTTTCTTCACGGCAGGCTCGTAATTTTACAGGATCAATCAGTTGGAGATTAGCGGCTACTGTTCCAGGGAAAATGCAAGACCGGCGCCACCTCTCGTTCCCTCCCTCGCTCGCCATTCAAATACCTTCCAACCTCTTGCTGACATTTCATTCCACCGCCACACCACCACTGTCCGGTTGATTGCCATGAGAGCCCAGCTCACTCTAGCGCTTCTTCTCTCCCTCGCGGTTGCCTCCACCAGCCCCCTCGCTGTCGCCGACGATCTTGACTATGGTGGTGGAGTGAAGAAATCTGATGCCGCCTCGGACGTCTCCGCCAGTGCCGAGACGAAACCCGAGGCCGACTCCTACGTCCCCGCCAACGCTGAGAAGAAACCCGAAGCCGTCGCAGCCAGCACCCAGAATAAACCCGAAGTTGCCTCTGATGTCTCTACCAGCGCTGAGAAGAAACCCGAGGCCGACTCCTACGTCTCCGCCAGCACCGAGAAGAAACCTGAAGCCGCCTCTGACGTCTCCGCCAGCGCCGAAAAGAAACCCGAGGCTGCCTCCGACGTCTCTGCCAATGCAGAGAAGAAACCAGAGGATGACTCCTACGCCTCCGCTAGCTCTGAACAGAAACCTGAAGCCGTCTCCGCCAGCGCCGAGAAGAAACCTGAAGCCGCCTCCGATGTCTCCACC
>NC_041387.1:164855000-164875049 GCF_002162155.2 Triticum dicoccoides | reverse complement strand
CCTCCGACGTCTCTGCCAGCGTCGATAAGAAACCCGAAGCCGCTCCTGAGAAGAAACCCGAGGCCGACTCCTACGTCTCCGCCAGTGCTGAGAAGAAACCTGAAGCCAACTCTGACGTCTCCGCCAACATCGAGAAGAAAACCGAAGCCGCCCCTGAGAAGAAACCCGAGGCCGACTCCTACGTATCTACCAACGTTGAGAAGAAATCCGAAGCTGCCTCTGACGTCTCTGCCAGCGCTGAGAAGAAACCCGAGGTCGCCACTGACGCCTCTGCTATCCCTGAGAAGAAACCTGAAGCCGTCTCCGACGTCTCCGCTAGCATGGAGAAGAAACCCGAAGTCGTCGCCGACTACGCCGGTGCTAAGAAGAAACCTGATGTCGCCCCCGACAATGTTGTTGTAGAGAAGAATCCGGTAAACTCCTCTGGCTATGCCGGCATGGAGAAGAACCCTGAAGGTGCCACCAAGGCCGCCGGGAAGAAGAAATCTGAGGTTGCCTCCGAGAAGAAATCCAAAAAAAAGAGCGAGCCCTCCCAGCCTTCCACAACTGAGAAGAAACCCAAAGGGAAAAACGACCATGGTACCGAGAAAAAGTCCAAAGGCAAGAAGGACGCCTCTGGATACACAGGTGCGGAGAAGAAACGAAAAGCAAAAGTAGATTCCCCCAAGAAGGCTGGGGCCAAGAAGAAACCAGAGATGCTAAAGAAGGAAGAGCCTAAGAAGAATGACAAGCCCAAGTCGTCAGCGCCGGCCACAACTGATGCTTACGTCGCACCGAAGGAAGAGACGAAGAAGCCAGAAGCTGCCACGCCCGATACCTACACCGCACCAAAGGTGGAACCAAAGAAGGAGGAGCCAAAGGTACCAGCAGCCGACACCACCGATAGATATGCCAAACCAAAGAAGGCCCAACCGGAGACGTCGGCGGCTGCAACATCTGATAGCTACACCGTGTTGAAGAATGCTCAGCCAGAGACACCAGTAGCTAGCACAACCAACAACTATGATGCGCCAAAGACTGCCAAGCCGGAGACGGAGGCGGCCAGCACAACCGATAGTTATGCTGCGCCGAAGACTTCCCAGCCAGAGACACCAGCGGCCGAAACAACCGATGCTTATGCTGCGCCGAGACCGAGGCCGTGGAACAAGAAGATTGGCCATTTACCCCCGCCGCACATGTAAGTTCAACAGTTTACCCAGTTTCTGAGCGATCAAACAAAGCAACTTCCCCTCTCATCTCACTTGGGGAGCTACTATGACCGGAAAACTGGCCCACACTCATTTTTATACCCCAATTTTCATTGTGTAACCACTTACCCACAATGTACCACTTATGCAACTCTGTTTGCAATTATTGTATTGTTATGTAAAGAGAACTCATGTACCTGTCATGTAAACAAACCGGTGTTTGATAACCCACAAGTATAGGGGATTGCAACAGTTTTCGAGGGTAGAGTATTCAACCCAAATTTATTGTTTCGACACAAGGGGAGCCAAAGAATATTCTCAAGTATTAGCAGTTGAGTTGTCAATTCAACCACACCTGGAAAACTTAATACCTGCAGCAAATTATTTAGTAGCAAAGTAGTATGGAAGTAACGGTAACAGTGGCAAAAGTAACAGTAGCAGTTTTGTAGTAATTGTAACAATGGCAATGGTAAAGTAACTAAGCAAAGATCAATATGTGAAAAGCCCGTAGGCATTGGATCAGTGATGGATAATTATGTCGGATGCGATTCCTCATGCAACAGTTATAACATAGGATGGCACAGAACTAACTCCAGTTCATCAATGTAATGTAGGCATGTATTCCGAATATAGTCATACGTGCTTATGGAAAAGAACTTGCATGACATCTTTTGTCCTACCCTCCCATGGCAGAGGGGTCCTATTGGAAACTAAGGGATATTAAGGCCTCCTTTTAACAGAGTACCGGACCAAAGCATTAACACTTAGTGAATACATGAACTCCTCAAACTACGGTCATCACCGGGAGTGGTCCCGATTATTGTCACTTTGGGGTTACCGGATCATAACACATAGTAGGTGACTATTGACTTGCAAGATAGGATCAAGAACTCACATATATTCATGAAAACATAATAGGTTCAGATCTGAAATCTGGCACTCGGGCCCTAGTGACAAGCATTAAGCATAGCAAAGTCATAGCAACATCAATCTCAGAACATAATGGATACTAGGGATCAAACCCTAACAAAACTAACTCAATTACATGACAAATCTCATCCAACCCATCACCGTCCAGCAAGCCTACGATGAAATTACTCATGTACGGCGGTGAGCATCATGAAATTGGTGATGGAGGAAGGTTGATGATGATGACGGCAACGGATTCCCCTCTCTGGAGCCCCGAACGGACTCCAGATCAGCCCTCTCGAGAGAGATTAGGGCTTGGCGGCGGCTCTGTATCGTAAAACGTGATGAATCCTTCTCTCTGGTTTTTCTCTCCCCGAACGTGAATATATAGAGTTGGAGTTGAGGTCGGTGGAGCCTCAGGGGGCCCACGAGGCAGGGGGCGCGCCCCAGGGGGGTGGGCGTGCCCTCCACCCTCGTAGATAGGGTGTGGTCCCCTGGTGTTTATTCTTTCGCCAGTATTTTTTATTTATTCCAAAAATATTCTCCGTGAAGTTTCAGGTCATTCCGAGAACTTCTATTTCTGCACAAAAATAACACCATGGCAATTCTGCTGAAAACAGCGTCAGTCCGGGTTAGTTCCATTCAAATCATGCAAGTTAGAGTCCAAAACAAGGGCAAAAGTGTTTGGAAAAGTAGATACGTTGGAGACGTATCAGTGTTATACCACTTTTTCTTCTAAAAAGAAAACTCATGTAACGTGCATGTAACACCGGATTAAGAATATCCAACTTTCATGAATATTTAGGAGATTGTTTCAGAGTGTTGCAAATGCTTCACAGGAGTTCCATCATGTCACGGCTAAACATTCATCACGTATCAACTATTTAAGATCTGCTCACATATATAATTTTGTTCTCAAAATTAGCATAGAGAAAGTTAATGCCTTAATCCATCAACACAATCTGTTTGCAAGAAACTATCAAAAGTTCTTTCTCTCATCGCGAACTGTCTTCTTTAGCTGGTGATGGTGTGTTCTCTTGGGAGTGGCTTCTTGTTGTGGGCCAATCGGGTGGTATCCTTCTGGGGGCCTGGGCGGATGTGTTTGATGTTCTGGCGTTTGATTCGAGTTCTTTTTTTTTGTGAGCTTGGTCCTTCATCATAGGGCGCTGGATAAGCGCTAGGAGTTCATCGGGGTGTATGGACCGGCTAATTACTCTGTCTCCCAGGCCTTCCTGCTCGAACTTTCGGCTAAGTTGGATGCTGCTATGGTCCCTTTTGTTTTGGGAGGGGATTTCAATCTTATTAGGTTTCCAGGTGATAAAAATAATTCTAATTTCTGTTGGGCTAGGGCTGATAGCTTCAATGATTTTGTGTCTCAATTCTCTCTGCGCGAGTTGTCCAGCTCCGCTGCTAGGTTTACTTGGTCCAACCACCAATTGGACCCAGTGCGGTCGGTTTTGGATAGAGTTTTAGTGTCCCCCGAGTGGGATCTGATCTTCCCTTGTTCCTCATTGCTTGCGGAGTCCTCCATTGGAAGTGACCATTGATACATCTCCAACGTGTCTATATTTTTGATTGTTCCATGCTATTATATTACCTGTTTTGGATGTTTATGGGCTTTACTAAACACTTTTATATCATTTTTGGGACTAACCTATTAACCGGAGGCCCAGCCCAGATTGCTATTTTTTTTGTATATTTCAGTGTTTCTAGGAAAAGGAATATCAAATGGAGTCCAAACAGAATGAAACCTTTGGGAGAGTTATTTTTGGAATGGAAGCAATCCAGGAGACTTGGAGTAGACGTCAGGGAAGCTTCGAGGTGGCCACGAGGGTCAGGGGCACGCCCTACCCCCTGGGCACACCCCCCACCCTCGTGGGCCCCTCATGGCTCCCTTGACCAACTTCTTTCGCCTATATATGTCCTTATACCCTAAAAACGTCGAGGAGCACAATAGATCAGGAGTTCCGCTGCCACAAGCCTCTGTAGCCATCAAAAACCAATCGGGGCCTTGTTTCGGCACCCTGCCGGAGGGGGGATCCCTCACCGGTGGCCATCTTCATCATTCCGGCGCTCTCCATGACGAGGAGGGAGTAGTTCACCCTCGGGGCTGAGGGTATGTACCAGTAGCTATGTGTTTGATCTCTCTCTCTCTCTCTCGTGTTCTTGAGGTGATACGATCTTGATTTATCGGGAGCTTTGCTATTATAGTTGGATCTTATGATGTTTCTCCCCCTCTACTCTCTTGTGATGAATTGAGTTTTCCCCTTGAAGTTGTCTTGTCAGATTGAGTCTTTGAGGATTTGAGAACACTTGATGTATGTCTTGCCGTGCTTATCTGTGGTGACAATGGGATATTCACGTGATCTACTTGATGTATGTTTTGGTGATCAACTTGCAGGTTCAATGAACTTATGCATAGGGGTTGGCACATGTTTTTGTCTTGACTCTCCGGTAGAAACTTTGGGGCACTCTTTGAAGTACTTTGTGTTGGTTGAATAGATGAATCTGAGATTGTGTGATGCGTATCGTATAATCATACCCACGGATACTTGAGGTGACATTGGAGTATCTAGGTGACATTAGGGTTTTGTTTGATTTGTATCTTAAGGTGTTATTCTAGTACGAACTCTATGATAGATCGAACAGAAAAAATAGCTTCGTGTTATTTTACTACGAACTCTTGAATAGATCGATCAAAAAGGATAACTTTGAGGTGGTTTTGTACCCTACCATAATCTCTTCGTTTGTTCTCCGCTATTAGTGACTTTGGAGTGACTCTTTATTGCATGTTGAGGGATAGTTATATGATCTAGTTTATTATTGTTGAGAGAACTTGCACTAGTGAAAGTATGAACCTTAGGCCTTGTTTTCTAGCATTGCAATACTGTTTACACTCACTTTTATCATTAGTTACCTTCCTATTTTTATATTTTCAGATTACAAAAACCTATATCTACCATCCATATTGCACTTGTATCACCATCTCTTCGCCGAACTAGTGCACTGCTACGTCTTGAGCTTGCGTTGGTTTTCCTCGAAGAGGAGAGGGTGATGCAGCAAAGTGTAGCGTAAGTATTTTCCTCAGTTTTGAGAACCAAGGTATCAATCCAGTAGGAGGCTCCTCAAAAGTCCCATGCACCTACACAAACAAACTAAGAACTCGCAACCAACGCAATAAAGGGGTTGTCAATCCCTTCACGGCCACTTGCGAAAGTGAGATCTAATAAAGATAGTATGATAAGATAAATATATTTTTGGTATTTTATAATATAGATGCAAAAAGTAAAGATGCAAATAAAGGTAGATTGAAAGCAAATATGATAAGAGATAGACCCAGGGGCCATAGGTTTCACTAGAGGCTTCTCTCGAGATAGCATAAGTATTACGGTGGGTGAACAAATTACTGTCGAGCAATTGATAGAAAAGCGCATAGTTATGAGATTATCTAGGCATGATCATGTATATAGGCATCACGTCCATAACAAGTAGACCGACTCCTGCCTGCATCTATTACTATTACTCCACACATCGACCGACTCCTGCCTGCATCTAGAGTATTAAGTTCATAAGAACAGAGTAACGCATTAAGCAAGATGACATGATGTAGAGGGATAAACACATGCAATATGATATAAACCCCATCTTGTTATCCTCGATGGCAACAATACAATACGTGTCTTGCAACCCTTTCTGTCACTGGGTAAGAACACCGCAAGATTGAACCCAAAGCTAAGCACTTCTCCCATGGCAAGAAAGACCAATCTAGTCGGCCAAACCAAACTGATAATTCGAAGAGACTTGCAAATATAACTCAATCATACATAAAAGAGTTCAGAGAAGATTCAAATATTATTCATAGATAAACTTGATCATAAACCCACAATTCATCGGATCTCGACAAACACACCGCAAAAAGAGTTTACATCGAATAGATCTCCACAAGAGAGGGGGAGAACATTGTATTGAGATCCAAAAAGAGAGAAGAAGCCATTTAGCTAATAACTATGGACCCTTAGGTATGTGGTAAACTACTCACAACTCATCGGAGGGGCAAGGATGTTGATGTAGAGGCCCTCTGTGGTTGATCCCCCCTCCGGCATAGTGCCGGCGAAGGCTCCAAGATGGGATCTCGCGGATACAAAAGGTTACGATGGTGGAAATTGTGTTTCGTGGTGCTCCTGGATGTTTTCGGGGTACGTAGCTATATATAGAAGGAAGAAGTACGTCGGTGGCCACCCGAGGGGCCCACAAGACAGGGGGGCGCGCCCTATGGGGGGGGCTATCTCGTGGGGCCCTCGGAAGCTTCTTGACTTGCACTCCAAGCTCTCCGGATCATGTTTGTTCCAAAAATCACGCTCCCGAAGGTTTCATTCCGTTTGGATTCCGTTTGATATTCCTTTTCTTCGAAATACTGAAATAGGCAAAAAGACAGCAATATGGGCTGGGCCTCCGGTTAGTAGGTTAGTCCCAAAAATGATATAAATGTGTAAAATAAAGCCCATAAACATCCAAAAGGGGTAATATAATAGCATGGAACAATAAAAAATTATAGATATGTTGGAGACGTATCAAGCATTCCCAAGCTTAATTCCTGCTCGTCCTCGAGTAGGTAAATGATAAAAAAGAATTTTTTGATGTGGAATGCTACCTAGCATATTTCTCAATGTAATTTTCTTTATTGTGGCATGAATGTTCAGATCCAAATGAATACAAAATAAAAGTTCATATTGACATAAGAAATAGTAATACTTCAAGCATACTAATCAAAGTAATCATGTCTTCTCAAAATAACATGGCTAAAGAAAGTTATTCCTACAAAATCATATAGTCTGGCTGTTGCTCTATCTTCATCACACAAAGTATTTAATCATGCACAACCCCGATGACAAGCCAAGCAATTGTTTCATACTTTAATAATCTCAAACCTTTCAACTTTCACGCAATACATGAGCGTGAGCCATGGACATAGCACTATATGTGGAATAGAATGGTGGTTGTGGAGAAGACAAAAAGGAGAAGATAGTCTCACATCAACTAGGCGTATCAACGGGCTATGGAGATGCCCATTAATAGATATCAATGTGAGTGAGTAGGGATTGCCATACAACGGATGCACTAGAGACATAAATATATGAAAGCTCAACAAAAGAAACTAAGTGGGGTGCATCCAACTTGCTTGCTCACGAAGACCTAGGGCACTTTTGAGGAAGCCCATCATTGGAATATACAAGCCAAGTTCTATAATGAAAAATTCCCACTAGTATATGAAAGTGACAACATATGAGACTCTCTATCATGAAGATCATGGTGCTATTTTGAAGCACAAGTGTGTAAAAAGAGATAGTAGCATTGTACCTTCTCTCTTTTTCTCTCATTTTATTTTTTCTTTTCTTTTTTTTCTTTTTCTTTTTTCTTCTTTTTTTTCTTTGGCCTTCTTTTTTTCTTTTTGGCCTTTCTCTTTTTTTTCTTTTTGTAAAGTCCGAAGTCTCATCCCGACTTGTGGGGGAATCATAGTCTTCATCATCCTTTCCTCACTAGGACAATGCTCTAATAATGAAGATCATTACACTTTTATGGATTTACAACTCAAAGCTAGAACAAGATATGACTCTATATGAATGCCTCCGGTGGTGTACCGGGATATGCAATGAATCAAGAGCGACATGTATGAAAATTATGAAGGTGGCCTTGCCACAAATACAATGTCAACTACATGCTCATGCAAAAAGCAATATGACAAAAGTAATGCGTGTCATATGAACGGAACGGTGGAAAGTTGCATGCCAATATATCTCGGAATGGCTATGGAAATGCCATAATAGGTAGGTATGGTGGCTGTTTTGAGGAAGGTAAATGGTGGGTGTAAGGTACCGGCAAAAATTGCACGATACAAGAGAGGCTAGCAATGGTGGAAGGGTGAAAGGGTGCGTATAATTCATGGACTCAACATTAATCAAAGGAACTCATATACTTGTTGCAAAAATTTAGAAGTCATCAAAAACCAAAGTACTACGCGCATGCTCCTAGGGGAATAGATTTGTAGGAAAAGACCATCACTCGTCCCCGACCGCCACTCATAAGGAAGACAATCAATAAATAAAATTGTGCTCCAACTTCATCACAAAGCGGTTCACCATACGTGCATGCTACGAGAATCACAAACTTCAACTCAAGCATTCTTTAAATTCATAATCACCCAACTAGCATGACTTTAATATCACTACCTCCATATCTCAAAACAATTATCAAGCATCAAATTGATCATAGCATCCAATTCACTTTCTATGATAGTTTTTATTATACCCATCTTGGATGCTCATCATTCTAGGACCAACTTTATGATCATAGAAAATACCATGCTGTTCTAAAAGACTCTCAAAATAATATAAGTGAAGCATGAGAGACTAGCAATTTCCTCAAAATTAAGACACCACCGTGCTCTAAAAGATATAAGTGAAGCACTAGAGCGAAAACTATCAAGCTCAAAAGATATAAGTGAAGCACGCTCAAAAGATATAAGTGAAGCACATAGAGTATTCTAGCAAATTCTAATCAAATATGCTTCTCCCAAAAGGTGTGTACAACAAGGATGATTGTGGTAAACTAAAAAGCAAAGACTAATATAATACACGACGCTCCAAGCAAAACACATATCATGTAGCGAATAAAAATATAGCTCCAAGTAAAGTTATCAATGAACGAAGACGAAAGAGGGGATGCCTTCCCGGGGCATCCCCAAGCCTAGGCTTTTGGCTATTCTTGAATATCTTGGGGTGCCATGGGCATCCCCAAGCTTAGGTTCTTGCCACTCCTTATTCCATAGTCCATAAAAGCTTTACCCAAAACTTGAAAACTTCACAACACAAAACTCAACAGGAAATCTTATAAGCTCCGTTAGTGAAAGAAAACAAAACCACCACATAAGGTACTGCAATGAACTCATTATTTATTTATTTTGGTGTTAAACCTACTGTATTCCAACTTCTTTATGGTTCATAGACTAAATTACTAGCCATAAATGCATTGAAATAAGCAAACAACACACGAAAAACAGAATCTGTCAAAAACAGAACAGTCTGTAACAATCTGTAACTAGCGCAAACTTCTGGAACTCTAAAAATCCTACAAAAATAGGAAGTCCTGGAAAATTTGTTTATTGAACAGAAGCAAAAAGAATCAACTCAAAAGCATGTTCCTGTGATTTAAAAAAATTATATCGTGCGCGCAAAGTTTCTGTTTTTCAGCAGAATCAAATCAACTATCATCGTAGGTTATCCTATAGGTTCTACTTGGCACAAACACTAATTAAAAGATAAAAACACATCTAACCAGAAGGTAGATGCAAGATTTATTACTAAACAGGAGCAAAAACAAAAAAACATGAAGAAAAATTGGGTTGCCTCCCAACTAGCGCTATCATTTAACGCCCCTAGCTAGGCATAAAAAGCAAAGATAGATCTAACGAGTGCCATCTTTGGCACTAAATTCATAAGTAGAGAGATTGTGATCTCTAGGGATTTCTCCCTTTTTAGCAATGGTTAAACCTTTAGGTAAAAATTCAAGAAATTCATTGGTAGCAAAAGGTCCCTTAACGATAGAAAGACAATTGGGGAGAACGCTTATGGATTTGAGATCCGCGTCTCCCTTAGAAGATTCATCCTTATTTTTAGGAACATAAATAAACCTGGCAGTTTTAGTAGTGGGTTTTGGAGTGTTTTTCATGGGGAAAAACACGGAACCTAAGTTTGTAATGATATCCTCAAGTTTACCGATTCTAGCAGAGTCTAGATCTATTTTTTCATCGACTATAGGTTCTTTTTCTTTAAGATTCTTCAAAGTAACTCCAACCCTAGATCCAAATTGGGTAATGTGATTATGAATCTTTTTATCAAAATTTTCAATCAACTCAATAGTGGAAATTTTATTTTCAATAATATCAAGCCGTTGCATCACATGTTATAGAGTTAAAACCGTTCAATTAACCAAAAGAGGTGGTGGGCCAAACAAATCTAACATAGAATTATAAGCATCAAAAGTATGGCTACTCATAAAATCACCTCCACTAGCAATATCGAGAACACATCTATTCCAAGGAGTAATGCCTACATAAAAATTGCGGAGAAGAATGGAAGTAGCAAGCTTCCTAGTAGCTTTATATTGGGCATTGCAAATTCTATGCCAAGCATCTTTTAAACTTTCCCTCTCCCTTTGCTTAAAATTGTGAATTTCTTGTTCGGGAGTGAGAATAAGGATAGGAGGGCTAGCCATGATGACATGGTAAATGAACTAACACACGAGCAAACAGAAAAAGAGCAAGCGAAAAGAGAGGAGGAGATTGGGAAAGAGAGGGCGAATAAAACGGCAAGGGTGAAGTGGGGGAGAGGAAAACGAGAGGCAAATGGCAAATAATGTAAATGCGAGGGAGATGGGTTTGTGATGGGTACTTGGTATGTCTTGGCTTGAGCGAAGACCTCCCCGGCAACGGCGCCAGAAATCCTTCTTGCTACGTCATGAGCTTGCGTTGGTTTTCCTCGAAGAGGAGAGGGTGATGCAGCAAAGTGTAGCGTAAGTATTTCCCTCAGTTTTGAGAACCAAGGTATCTATCCAGTAGGAGGCTCCTTAAAAGTCCCACACACCTACACAAACAAATTGAGAACTCGCAACCAACGTAATAAAGGGGTTGTCAATCCCTTCACGGCCAGTTGCGAAAGTGAGATCTAATAAAGATAATATGATAAGATAAATATTTTTTTGGTATTTTATAATATAGATGCAAAAAGTAAAGATGCAAATAAAGGTAGATTGAAAGCAAATATGATAAGAGATAGACCCGGGGCCCATTGGATTCACTAGAGGCTTCTCTCAAGATAGCATAAGTATTACAGTGGGTGAACAAATTACTGTCGAGCAATTGATAGAAAAGCGCATAGTTATGAGATTATCTAGGCATGATCATGTATATATGCATCACGTCCATAACAAGTAGACCGACTCCTGCCTGCATCTACTACTATTACTCCACACATCGACCGACTCCTGCCTGCATCTAGAGTATTAAGTTCATAAGAACAGAGTAACGCATTAAGCAAGATGACATGATGTAGAGGGATAAACACATGCAATATGATATAAACCCCATCTTGTTATCCTCGATGGCAACATACAATACGTGTCTTGCAACCCTTTCTGTCACTGGGTAAGAACACCGCAAGATTGAACCCAAAGTTAAGCACTTCTCCCATGGCAAGAGAGACCAATCTAGTAGGCCAAACCAAATTGATAATTCAAAGAGACTTGCAAAGATAACTCAATCATACATAAAAGAATTCAGAGAAGATTCAAATCTTATTCATAGATAAACTTGATCATAAACTCACAATTGATCGGATCTCGACAAACACACCGCAAAAAGAGTTTACATCGAATAGATCTCCACAAGAGAGGGGGAGAACATTGTGTTGAGATCCAAAAAGAGAGAAGAAGCCATCTAGCTAATAACTATGGACCCTTAGGTCTGTGGTAAACTACTCACAACTCATCGGAGGGGCAAGGATGTTGATGTAGAGGCCCTCCGTGGTTGATTCCCCCTCCGGCAGAGTGCCGGCGAAGGCTCCAAGATGGGATCTCGCGGATACAGAAGGTTACAGCGATGGAAATTGTGTTTTATGGTGCTCCTGGATGTTTTTGGGGTACATAGGTATATATAGGAGGAAGAAGTACGTTGGTGGCTGGCCGAGGGGCCCACGAGACAGGGGGCACGCCCTACAGGGGGGGGGGGGGGCGACCCCCTATCTCGTGGGGCCCTCAGAAGCTTCTTGACTTGCACTCCAAGATCTCCGGATCACGTTTCTTCCAAAAATCACGCTCCCGAAGGTTTCATTCCATTTGGACTCCGTTTGATATTCCTTTTCTTCGAAATACTGAAATAGGCAAAAAACAACAATATGGGCTGGGCCTCCGGTTAGTAGGTTAGTCCCAAAAATGATATAAATGTGTAAAATAAAGCCCATAAACATCCAAAAGGGGTAATATAATAGCATGGAACAATCAAAAATTATAGATACGTTGGAGACGTATCATGCACCTATACAATTTGCCATTGTATTGGGTGTGTTGGGGACATAAGAGACTCTTTGTTATTTGGTTGCAGGGTTGTTTGAGAGAGACCATCTTCATCCTACGCCTCCCACGGATTGATAAACCTTAGGTCATCCACTTGAGGGAAATTTGCTACTGTCCTACAAACCTCTGCACTTGGAGGCCCAACAACGTCTACAAGAAGAAGGTTGTGTAGTAGACATCAACCATACACCGCTCCTCCTCAATTTTGGGTTGACTGTTGTGGCTTGTCCTTGGCCTTTTCGGTTTGATGCCTCCTGGATTCTTGTTGATGGTTTTCCCCAAATGGTTTCTGAGAAAATTCTTGCCCTGTTTTTTGCCCCTCATTGCTCTTTCGGCCCTCTAGATGACTGGCACTATACCGCTTCTAATCTCAGGCGCTTCTTGAAGGGGTGGAGCTGGAACCGTGCCTCGATTGCTAGGAAGGATAAATATCGGATCCTCTCCATGATTAAAAGCCTTGATTCATGTGCCAACACTACTGGTCTTGACTCAACTGGGTTGTTGGATCGATATGCCCTCAAAGAGGCTCTCCCATGCTTGCTTAGGCAGGAAGAGGTATACTAGAAACAACATGGCGGCCTCTCATGGTTGCTTAAGGGGGACTCATGGATGGCGTATTTCTTTCCCATTGCAAGGGGCCGTCGCAGGAGGTGTTCACTTTTCTGGCTTCGGATCAATGGGAGGTAGTGGCTGACCCAGAGATCATCAAACGACACATATTCTCCTTCTTCTATGATTTGTTGGGGGCTAGTCAGATTGCAGACGTATACATCTCTCAGGATCTTTGGGCCCCTTCTGAGCGGATGTTTGAGGACGAAAATCTTCTACTCTCGATCCCCCTCTCTTATGACGAAATTGACTCGGTGGTCTCTTCCTTGAAATCTAATTCTGCTCCTGGGCCGAACGGGTTCTCTACTCCTTCAAGAAATTCTGGCCAACTCTCAAACCCCTCGTGTATGCTATCATTACAGGTTTCTACTTGGGCATGGTGGATATCTCCAGATTGAATTATGTGGTCATATCTCTTCTTCCCAAAGTTAAAGGGGAGGACTCGATTAAACTCTTTAGACCTATTGCTCTGATCAATAATATCGCCAAGTTATCCTCTAAGGGTTTTGCTAACCGCCTCGCCTCGGTGGCTCATAAGGTGATAGTGAAGGAAATATGCCCTAGAGGCAATAATAAAGTTATTATTTATATTTCCTTATATCATGATAAATGTTGATTATTCATGCTATAATTGTATTAACCGGAAACTTACTACATGTGTGAATACATAGACAAAACAGAGTGTCCCTAGTATGCCTCTACTAGACTAGCTTGTTAATCAAAGATGGTCAATTTTCCTAACCATAGACATGTGTTGTCATTTGATGAACGGGATCACATCATTAGAGAATTATGTGATGGACAAGACCCATCCGTTAGCTTAGCATTATGATCGTTGAGTTTTATTGCTATTGCTTTCTTCATGACTTATACATGTTCCTCTGACTATGAGATTATGCAACTCCCGAATACCGGAGGACACCTTGTGTGCTATCAAACATCACAACATAACTGGGTGATTATAAAGATGCTCTACAAGTGTCTCCGAAGGTGTTTGTTGGGTTGGCATAGATCGAGATTAGGATTTGTCACTCTGTGTATCGGAGAGGTATCTTTGGGCCCTCTCGGTAATGCACATCACTATAAGCCTTGCAAGCATTGGGACTAATGAGTTAGTTGCAGGATGATGCATTACGGAACGAGTAAAGAGACTTGTGGGTAACGATATTGAACTAGGTATGGTGATACCGACGATCAAATCTTGGGCAAGTAACATACCGATGACAAAGGGAATAACGCATGTTGTTATGCGGTTTGACCGATAAAGATCTTCGTAGAATATGTAGGATCCAATATGAGCATCCAGGTTCCGCTATTGGTTATTGACCGGAGATGTGTCTCGGTCATGTCTACATAGTTCTTGAATGCGTAGGGTCCGCACGCTTAACGTTCGACGATGATTTGTATTATGAGTTATGTGATTTGATGACCTAATCTTGTTCGGAGTCCCGGATGAGATCACGGACATGACGAGGAGTCTCGAAATGGTCAAGAGGGAAAGATTGATATATTGGAAGGTTGCATTTGGACATCGGAATGGTTCCGAGTGGTTCGGGCATTTTTTCGGGGTACCAGGAGGTTACCGGAACCCCCCGGGAGAAGTTATGCGCCTTATGGGCCATAGGAGGGAGGCTAACCAGCCCACAAGGGGTGGGTGCGCCCCTCATGAGGGAGGAGGCCGAATTGGACATGGGAAGGGGGCGCCACCCCCTTTCCTTCTCCTACTCCCTCTCCTTCCTCTTTTCCTCCTCCGGTAGAAAGGAAAAAAGGGTGGGGCCGAATCCTACTAGGACTGGAATCCTAGTAGGACCCACCTCTCCCTGACGCGCCCCTTGTTGACCTGCCTCCTACTCCCCTCCTTTATATACAGGGGCAGGGGGCACCCAAAGACACAACAGACAATTGTCTTAGCCATGTGCGGTGCTCCCCTCCATAGTTACACACCTCGATCATATTATCGTAGTGCTTAGGCGAAGCTCTGCGCCGGTAACTTCATCATCATCGTCGCCATGTCATCGTGCTGACGGAACTCTCCCTCATCCTCACCTGGATCAAGAGATCGAGGTACGTCATCGAGCTGAACGTGTGCTGAACGCGGAGGTGCCGTACGTTCAGTACTTGGATCGGTTGGATCATGAAGACGTTTGGCTACATCAACCACGTTACTAAACGCTTCCGCTTTCGGTCTATGAGGGTACGTGGACACACTCTCCCCGCTCGTTCCTATGCTTCTCCTAGATAGATCTTGCGTGATTGTAGGATTTTTTTTTGAAATACTACGTTCCCCAACAGATAGGCCCCCAGCAATCCTCTTTTATTAAGAGCCACTACATACTGGACGGAATTTTGAGCCTCCATGAAATCCTTCATGATCTCAACTCTAACGGTGTTAATGCGGTGGTGCTTAAGTTAGACTTTGAGAAAGCCTATGATTCGGTTAATTGGGCTTTCCTCCGTGGTGTTATGCTAGCCAAGAGTTTTGACAGTACTTACACCTAATGGATCATGCAACTTGTTAGTGGTGGCCACACAATTGTCTTGGTGAATGGCTCGGTTACTCCTTACTTGAAAAATGGCAATGTCCTTAGGTAGGGTGATCCTATATCCCCCCTTCTCTTCAATTGCGTGGCCTACACATTCTCTTGCATTCTTAACAGGGCTGCCTCCGCGGGCCATATCCCCCCAGTCTATTCTAACCTTCTGCCGGCTGATATTTCCCACCTCCTATACACTGGTGATACTATTATCATGGCCCAGAACAATGATCGTTGCTTGGCTAACCTTAAATCTTGCTTCTATGCTTCCAAGAGATGTCTGGCATATGTATTATTTTTTTGAAAAGCGAGGTGCTTGTTCTCGGGGCGTCCCCTGGTGCGGCCCGTAGGGTGGCCGATCTTCTCAACTGCTCCCTTGGTGTTTTCCCCTTTAAATACCTTGGTCTTCCTATCTCCCCCCCTAAAACTTCTGTCTAAGGACTTTTTGTTTTCAGTTTCTTCTAAGGTGGGTAATAGGGTGCAGATATAACTCTATGGCTGGCAGGGTGTCTTTGATTAATGCCTGCATGTCTTCCCTCCCTATGTTCCTAATGGGTTTCTATCGTCTTCCGGATGGGATACATGCTGGCTTTGATAAGCACAGGAGTGGTTTCTATTGGAACACTTTAGATAACAAAAAAAAGTACATGCTTGTTAAGTGGAAGCTTATGTGCAAATCTAAGGAGTTGGGGGGCTTGGAGATTTTAAACACCTCCATTATGAACAAATGCTTGATCCTCAAATTGTGGTGGTGATTACTTCATACTAACTCTGATGTTCTCTGGGTGCATATCCTGAGAGCCAAGTACTTCCCCACCTCCCATCCACTTGTGGCCACTCCGTGTTCTGGCTCTGGTCATTTGGTTTCTCAATTTTGGTGCCAGCTCCTGATGGTGTGTGATGAGTTCAAATCCTTGGTGAAGTTCTCTGTTGGTAATGGTTCTATTGTGCATTTTTGGTTGGACTGGTGGATGGGTGATCGTCCTCTTGCTCTTTTGTTTCCTGTGCTTTTTTCTTTTGTGATGTCGCCCTCTATCTCCATCGCGAAAGTTGCGGCCGCTGGTTGGGATCTTGGCTTCCGTCGAGTCCTGTCTCCTGTATAGTTGGAGGAGTGGCACCGTCTTGCTACCCTCTTCCCCATGCTCTTAGAGGCTCAGGATGAGGTCTCGTGGCCTCATTCTGCTTTCGGCTGGTTTTGTGTTAAGTCATGCTACCGTGTGCTATCTTCTGGTCCTAAGCTTTCTAAGTTCAAGCCCATTTGGTCCGCCCGAGTTGCCCCCGAAGATCCGTATTTTTATGTGGTAGGCTATGAGCGGCTGTTTGCCTACTGCTGATCAATTTAAGAAATGGCTTGGGACGGGCTCTCACTTCTGCTCTCTCTGCGGGAGTCTTGAGGACACATACCATATCATCTTTCGCTGCCCTCTGGCCTTATTGCTCTGGAGTTGTCTAAGGGATTGGTTGGGCATTTCCTGGGCCCCTACTGATTTCGCTGCTCTCCGTCCCCTCTCAGCTACACTACCGGGATTAACTAAAAGGATTTGTTTGGTTTGGTTTCTTGGCTATGTGCTGGACATTGTGGACCACCAGAAACAAGTTTACCATTGAAAAGGTGTTCCCTAGCTCGGTGGCTAATGTTATCTTCAAACTATGCATGTTTTTGCAGCAGTGGAAATCTCTGATTAAGGAGGAGGACAAGGAGGTGGTGGTGGCCCTTACTGACCGCGTGCGTGCTACTGTTGTATCTTTATCTGGAAGGGATCGGGCTATGTGATCTAGCTGTTGATGCCGCAATGTTCTTCGCCTTCCTAGTTTAGTCTGCCCTTAGGAAACTCTCGGGCCTGTGTTCTCTAATACCGGTTGTGGTCGTTCTATTTATTCTTTTGGTGATACTGCTGCTACTATGTGGCTGGTCAGGTTTGGTTGTGACTCTCAATGCCTTTTGGCTTCATTAATTTAAAGTCGGGCCTCGGCCTTTTCTCTAAAAAGTTGAATTCAAATATTTGAATAAGAGATCATGATGTTTGAAACCCAAGCATGCATGAATATAATTGAGATATGTGTGGTGTGGTTTTGAAACGAGCATGCTATACCGTATACACATTGAACAAGGGCAAACTGATTTGAATTTGGGATATCGATGGCAGGCATCGTTTGGCCATTGCATCCATGCATGAACACAACTATTTAAATTAGAGATGATGAGTGGCTTTCCCAACTCATATCTAAATGGTGTGTGTGTGTGTGTGTGTGTGTGTGTGTGTTGTGCATGTTAAACACATTGTACATAGTATCAAACATGGTTTAGATTTCGAACATCTAGCTAGAGCATACGTACTATGATTTGAATTCGAGATCGTATGTACATGTAGTTCATATTTACATGGGAATTTACTACTCCTATATTCATGTCATGTGTTGTGAAGATAATATTTAGATGGTTGTATAACTAACCCGAGTACAATCCCATTCGAATAGGGAAATGTACTCAAATTTAGTCTTTATGCTAGACAATATGAATTGTTTTTTTATTGTTGAGGGAAGTGCAAATTGATTTGGTACTGTATACGTTAAGGTTGTTCTGCCGATTTTTTTTAGTTTTTTGTTGTTATTTTTGAATGGCATTTGTAGTACTATAGTAAAACAGGACATGGATCTCTCTAGTGGGGTGCAAATTGTCTTTTGTTTTGTTTTTTGTACACGTTAAACTTGTTCTCCCGAAATTTCAAGCCACGCCTTGTTATCTTGAAATTTCAAGCTTGCATCTCTTTGTCTATTGTGCTGTGAAACTCCCGCCTCTTCAACCCGCGCCTTGTTATCCCAAAATTTTAAGATCTCTTTGTCTTGTTGTGCTCCCAAAACTCCCTCCATCTCAACCCACGCCTTGCTATCTGAAAATTACAACACGTGCGAAAACTCCCACCTTCTGCAAAATCCCGGTTATACCCGTGAACCGAAAGAACCGCCTAGTTCAAATCGGTGGGGGTACTTTCGTAACTTACCCCACATTTCAGACAAGCGCATCCCTAAGCCATGGTTCCCCCTCCTGTCCCCTCTGCCCCCGGCCCCCATTCATACACCGAGGCTACGAAAAGCCGTGAAGCCCTACACCCTCCTCCGTCTGCCACTCGACCATCGCCCAGCCTGAGCCTCTTCCCCGATGATATCATCCACTCCAACAACTCGACATCCCTCATTCATCGTGCCGGATGAGGATCTGTCATCGATCTCGTTGTCCCGTCGATTCAGCCACCCCGTCCTCCACCCCCAAGGAGCTGCCTCGATGTTCGCCTCGTCTGTCACGCCACGTCCATTCCCATCATGCTGTCTTCACCTGCACCACCGAAAGAGCAGCACCATAACCGATTCCTCGGATGAAGCTGAGGCCTAATCAGCACCACCAAAGAGGTTCTACACTTATCCCTGCATTTTGTTCTTGATTCGATCTCACATTGCCGCGAGGGCTCGGTCCCGAGCTACCATGGTGCGGCTCCATCTACGATGGTGTCACCGGACACTTCCCTCACGGTGTCACTCCCTCGGCAGTGACGTCCACATCAGTAGGACCTGCTACTGTGGTGGCTCTCGCTGGCCCTGCTGCTGCTGCTGCTTCGGCTTTCGCTCTTGCTGCTGCTCTGCTCTTGCTCTTAGTCCCCTACCTGGTCTACTCTTGCTCTTGCTCACGCTTCTGCTCTTGCTTGCGCTGCTACTCTACTCTTGCTCGCGCTGCTTCTACATGAGCAGCTTCTCCGACTCTCGCTTGAGCCCCTGCTGCTGCTAGCTGAGATGCTACTACACGACCAACTGCCTCGTCTCTCGCACGCGCTGCTACTCCGGGCGCTGCTGCAGCACAACCAGCTACCCTGGCTACTCTGTGGTAGTACGTTTCCTGCTAGAGCGGCTACCGATATAGATCACTACTGCTCTGCCACTAGTGCTTGAGCGGCCAAAACTATTAGTGCACTGCTTTTCCACTACTACTGTGTTCAGTTCCGACACTAAAATTCAGTTTTGACAGTAAGTTCAGAGATGAGCGGCTAATGTATATTACATATAACACTTTTTGGTGATGTATTTTACATCATCTATTGGAGATGCTATTAGAATACCAGTTCAAGTTAACATTGTCTCTCTTGTCCTGCTTCATCCTCACCGTCATACACCTCAACGGAGCTGCTCCAACAACGAAACCCTCCACAGCAGAGCAGTACCCTCAGCTCCATCTCCAGACACCTAAGATCTTATTCCCCTCCTCCAACAGCCACATCAACCGTAGCATCCTCAGTGACCAACCCAAAGAGGTTGTACACTTGTTGCATCGCTTTTTTACTCTACATGTTATATACATTGTGCACTTAGCACGTGTAGTGATGTGAAATACAATTAGTTTCTCCTATATGACAAGCAATGAGGTACTAGGAAACTTAGCTATCCGTGATGGACTGTCTCGAAAGCCATCATTATTTATATCTAGAGAAAAATTCACTGTAGGTCACAAAACTTGAGCCGGCTGACACTTTAGTACCACTACTTCAAAATACCCGAACTACGGTCCACGTACTTGCACACAGCGTTCACTTTGGTCCATATGTATGATTTCATCTACGTATTCGCTGACTTGGCTGAGTCAGCGGCCGCCAGCTCGACTTTGACCGCCACCTGGTCGAGCCTTGGTCAATACTAGT
>NC_041387.1:164765093-164854599 GCF_002162155.2 Triticum dicoccoides | reverse complement strand
TTGCAAAATTGCCAGGACCTGGTTGCACTTGGTCGGACCTACCGCGCACCTGGTCGGCCTTCTCGCTTATCCCCTCGCTCTCCTCTTCCTCTCCTCCAAACCCTAGCCCAACTCCTGTCCCCGCTGCCGCAACCATTGCCGACGTTGTCGCTCTCCGCCGCCGCAGCCATTGCTGACGCCTGAGGGAGTCCTGGATTAAGGGATCCTCGGGCGTCCGGCCTGTTGGACATGGTCCGGACTGATGGGCTATGAAGATACAAGACCGAAGGCTCTCACCCATGTCCGGATGGGACTCTCCGTGGCGCGGAAGGCAAGCTTGGCGCCCCGATATGAAGATTCCTTTCTCTGTAACCGACTTTGTATAAACCCTAGTCCCCTCCGGTGTCTATATAAACCGAAGGGCTTAGTCCATAGGGAGGAGAATCATAATCATAGTCATACAGGCTAGACTTCTAGGGTTTAGCCATTACGATCTCGAGGTAGATCAACTCTTGTAATACTCATATTCATCAAGATCAATCAAGCAGGAAGTAGGGTATTACCTCCATAGAGAGGGCCCGAACCTGTGTAAACATCGTGTCCCCTGTCTCCTATTACCATCGACCTTAGACGCACAGTTTGACACCCCCTACCCGAGATCCGCCGGCACCGACATTGGTGCTTTCATTGAGAGTTCTGCTGTGACATCAAAGACAGGATTGATGGCTCGCCTTGTTAACAAGGATAGTATCACCGCCGGAGGTGCCCTGACCTCAGGCCAAACCCTCCGGCTGGGCGGCTTTACCATGACCGCCCCTACGACCGTTAAGCCAATGATGACTTCTCGGGTCATCGAAAACCACCTCCGTGTTAGCTCTGAATACTCTGAGTAGATGGATCCGACTGAGTTATCATCTTTGAATGAGCTCCTAGATTGCATCGCCTCCCTGGGGGTCGCTACAGAGTACGATCGGATTGGGCTTAAACCCGACTAGAGAGAAATTAAATCTCCACCGATCACCCACCAGATAGCGGTAGTTGAGGAGCAAGACGACAACTCTTCCTCTATATTGAGGACGAACTGTGTTTGGATTTCCGAGCTCTAAGAGCCAGACACTTGCCTACAGAAGGACATAGCCCGCCCTCCGAACCTAGAATCGGACGACGGGCCTGAAAAATCAGTTAATATCCCGGAGCCCGAGCTATTAAGTTCGGAAGTTCTTCAAACTCCGGATTCTAAATTGGGTCAGGGTTCAGATTTAAAGCCACCCACCCACCCAGATAGACGCGATCTCACGTACATACGGCAACAGTCTCAGGAAATAGTCCATCACTTTTGGGCCAGATTCCTCCTTGGCAAAGACAAGATTAAAGATTGACGTGACGAAGACGCGATCTCAGCATTCTACAATAATTGCACGGACGAAGGACTCCTCAACGCCATCAATCGCCGTCGCGTATTACACTTCCCTGACTTGGCAACCATCATACAAAAGTAGTGTGCAATGGAAAGTGCCTGGAAAACTCAGGCAGCTCTCTAGGAACCATGGGTTTCCACTCAACCCTTCGTCCGGGAAAAAAGGGTGCATCCTCGCGGCGCACCAGATCCAATAGTAAAGAAATCTAAGCACATCACGGGGCGCATAACCGTTCTGGAGGGATGGCTCGATAGGCCATGCAAAATACATGCAACACCGGACACCATACCAACCCACAACCTTAGAGCATGTTGGATACTCCGGCAAGTGGCCAAGAGCGGCGAAGATATCCTCACCAAAAATACACCAGTGCAACACCCCCCGGAAGATGACGACCTCAGTGTATTTACAGTCTTCGAGACTTTCTCTTCAAACAATCGGCGTAAAAGGGCTTTCCGCGACCTCGCCGAAGTCTGCCAAGTCGTAGCAATAAACCCTTGGAACGACACGACCATAACTTTCAATGCTAGTGACGAACCAAAGTTCCAGACAGTCCGGGCACCAGCCGCCTTGGTCCTCAATCCAATTGTGGACGGGTTTCGGCTCACCAAAGTGCTCATGGATGGCGGCAGCGGATTAAACCTCATCGACGAGGATACGCTCAATAAAATGGAAATAGACAGGAGCCACATCAAGCAAAGTAGCACAACTTTCCGAGGAGTCATTCCCAGTCGGGAGGCATGATGCGCGGGAAAAATCATGCTCGACGTGGTATTTGACACATCGGAGAATTATTGGTCCAAAGAGATAACCTTCCAAGTGGCTCCTTTCAACAGCGGATATCACGCCCTATTGGGGCGAGATGCATTTACACGCTTCCAAGCTATACCCATTACGGATACATGAAGCTCAAGATGCCCAGGCCCAACGGTATCATCACTCTTGCCAGTGATCTGGGCATAGCACTCCGCGCCGAAAATAAAACCGCATCCCTGGCCCTCGAGGCATTGTCTGAAGTACTCGCGGCCGAAGAGCTAACCGCGTTGCGCTCTACTATGGATAGGGATGACGTAATCCTGGACAAACGACCCAAATCCAACTCCTTTAAACCAGCAGATGAAATAGTCAAATTTCAAGTCCACCCGACGGACCCAAGAAGACAACATCCATCGGGGCACAACTCGACCCAACGGTCGACGCCGCGCTACAAGAGTTCCTGCGTGAGAACTGGGACATATTCGCTTGGCACCCTTCTGATATGCCAGGAATCCCACGCAGGTTAGCCGAACACAGCCTCAATATATTAAAGGGATATAAACCGGTCAAGCAAACACTACGGCGTTTTTCTGAACCCAAACCACAAGCTATGGGAAAGGAGCTAGCCAAGTTACTCGAGGCCGGATTCATCAGAGAAATAAAACACCCGGACTGGGCTAGCAAACCTAGTGATGGTACCAAAGAAGGATAATCATGGCGCCTATGCGTCGATTTCAAATACCTCAACATGGCCTGCCCTAAGGATCCCTTCCCCCCCTCACATCGATCAGATTATTAATGCAACCGCAGGACATGACTCACTGTGTTTCCTCGACGCATACTCCGGATACCATCAAATCAAGATGAAGGAGTCCGATCAAGCCGCAATGCCATTCATTACCCCATATGGGCCTTTCTGCTTCAACACTATGCTTTTCGGTCTCAAAAACACTGGCGCCACCTACCAACACATGATCCAAACATGTCTAGAGAAACAGATCAGCAAGACAGTTGAAGCATACGTGGATGACGTCGTCATCAAAACCAGGCACGTCGAGTCATTGATAGACGATCTACGTCTCACATTTGACAACCTCCATACATATGACATCAAGCTCAATCCGGAAAAGTGTGTTTTTGGCATGCTGTTGGGCTTCATCGTTTCCAATAGAGGAATCGAGGCAAACCCGGCGAAAATCCGAGCTTTGTCACAATTGGCTACGCCAACAAACCTTAAACAGGTCCAAAAACTCGCGGGATGCATGGCAGCTTTAAGCCGCTTTATCTCCAGATTGGGAGAAAAAGCATTGCCACTCTATTGCCTTTTCCGATGCACCGACCGCTTTGAGTGGACGGACGCGGCAACGGCCGGACTGGAGGAAATAAAGGCCCTTTTAGCAAGCAACTCAATCCTGGCCGCGCCGAACATCGGTGAACCCATGTTATTATACATATCGGGAACACACCAGGTGGTGAGCGCCGTGCTCGTCGTTGAGCGAGAGAAGGACGGACACAAATTCCTGCTCCAGAAACCGGTATACTATGTATCCACTGTCCTCACACCATGCAAATCCCGATACCCTCATTACAAAAAGATAGCATACGCGATCTTCGTGGCATCCCGGAAGCTGCGACGCTACTTTGAAGAGTGCTCGATTACGGTGGCTTCCAAGGTACCAGTCAACGACATAATAAACAACCGCGATGCCACGGGCCGTATTGCTAAGTGGGCCATTGAGCTCCTTCCATTCGACATAGGGATAACTAGATTTATGCCCCTAGTTGTGTCCCACTCGTCTGTTTTACCCCTAATTCCCAAAAGTCACCGTTTTGTCCAAGTCACTTTACTCCTCTTACACTTTTTCCCTTTGACCGTTTGACTGTCAGTTTGAAAACTTCATAACTAATTCATACTAAATCAGAAAAATGCAAATAAGATACCAAAATGTTCACAAAAACATCACCTATATGTCAGTGTCATTTGCATTCATGAAAAAAGTGTTGGAAAGTGCCCATCCGAGTTTTAGCTCTTATGCTACCACCATGAATAGTAAAATCTAAAAACCTTCAAAAATTTCAAAAAAAATTGGTGGCAAAGAATGACAAATGTTTTAAGTGCCTGCTAAGTTTCACCAGGGAATAACATTCGTGGGTGCCGTGGCAAAAAAAACAAGCACTGCAAAATGGATTATTATTTTTTGCCACGACTTCCACGAATGTCGTTCCCTAATGAAACCTGGCAAGCACTTAGAACATTTGTCGTTCTTTGCCACCATATTTTTTTGAATTTTTTGGAATTTTTTTAGAGTTTACTATTCATGGTGGTATCAAAAGAGCTAAAACTCGGATGTGCACTTTCTAACACTTTTTTATGAATGCAAATGACACTGACATATAGGTGATGTTTTTCTGAACATTTTGGTATCTTATTTGCATTTTTCTTATTTAGTATGAATTAGTTATGAAGTTTTCAAACTAACGGTCAAACGGTCAAAGGGCAAAAGCATAAGAGGAGCAAAGTGACTTGGACAAAACCGGTGACTTTTGGAAATTAGGGGTAAAACAAATGATTGGGACACAACTAGGGGCATAAATCTAATTATCCCTTCGACATAACATACAAACCGCGCTGCGCCATTAAATCCCAAGTACTGGCTGACTTCGTTACCGAATGGACAGAGGCCGAACTCCCTAAAGCGTACGACACATATTCCAACTGGGTTATGTACTTTGATGGTTCCAAAATATTGGTGGTGTTAGGAGCGGGCATTGTCTTAAAGTCCCCCTTGGAGACGTAGTTCAGTACGTACTCCAAATATTATACGCAGACTCCAACAATGCAGCCGAATATGAGGCCTTATTGCATGGTCTTCGGATGGCTGTCTCCATGGGCATACAACGCCCGGAAGTGCGCGGGGACTCAAACCTCGCAATATCTCAAATAAATGGAGATTTCGATTCCAAAGACCAAAAAATGGCAGCTTACCGTAATGCCATTCTCAAAATCTCGGCTCGGCTCGAGGGGCTCGAGTTTCATCATGTGGCTCGAGAAAGTAATCAAGCGGCGAACGTCCTTGCTCGCATCGGTGCCGAGCGTGACCCCGTCCCACCTAACATCTTTCTAGAAAGGATTCTTAAGCCGTACGTGGTGTGGCAAGGGGAAAGTGGCAACACCAGTCCGGATCCGACTATAACCCCAGATCTCGAACACACCGATATCATCAGGGGCTCAGCCACCGAAATAACACCGACGACCCATCTCATCATGGCAGTCATTGCCCCATGGACCGAACCCTTCTTGGCCTACCTTAATAGGCGATAACTCCCTGAGGATCAGAATGAGGCTCGCCGCATTGTCCGACGTTCGAAAGCCTACAAGGTTCACGATGGAGAACTCTACAAGAAAAGCGCTACTGGAGTACTTCAAAGATGTATCTTCGAGGAAGAGGGGTGGCAGCTCTTGGCTGAAAGTCATGCCGGTCTCGGTGGTCACTACGCCTCAGCTCGGGCCCTTGTAAGAAAGACCTTCCGTACAGGTATCTATTGGCCGACAGCCCGAGCAGATGCACAAGACCTTGTCCAACGTTGCGTCGGATGCCAGCTTTTTGTCAACCAAAGCCATATGCCACCCACTGCTCTACAAACAATCCCCATCACTTGGCCTTTTGCGGTCTGGGGGCTTGATATGGTCAGACCCCTTAAAGGAGGAAGCCATAAGAAAAAGTATCTGCTGGTCATGGTGGATAAATTCAGTAAGTGGATAGAGGCCAAACCAGTTAAAATAGCCGAAGCCAGGCCAGTGATTGAATTCATATCCAGTGTTGTGCACCGTTATGGTGTTCCACATAGCATCATCACCGATAACGGCTCCAATTTCACAGCCGATGAGGTGAAAACCTAGTGTGCTAATCTGGGCATTAAACTCGATTACGCCTCTGTCTATCACCCACAAACAAATGGTCAAGTTGAACGGGCCAATGGTCTTATCATGAGCGGCATTAAACCCAGACTAGTGCGGTCTTTGAAAGAATCAGAGAAGCACTAGGTTGAGGAGCTCGACTCCGTACTCTGGGGGTTGCGGACCAGGCCCAACCGCACTACTGGATATACACCTTTCTTCATGGTGTACGACACGGAGGTTGTGTTACCCTGCGACATTATTCATGACTCACCTCAAGTGCACATGTACGAAGAGAGAGAGAGGCCGAGCTTGATCAGCGGGACAGTGATACATCCATTTTGCATCATGCTTTTATATCAATATTTATTGCATTATGGGCTATTATTACCCATTATATCTCAATACTTATGGCTATTCTCTCTTATTTAACAAGGTTTACCATGAAAAGGGGGAATGCCGGCAGCTGGAATTCTGGCTGGAAAAGGAGCAAACATTGGAAACCTATTCTGCACTGCTCCAAAAATCCTGAAACTCCACGAAACTTATTTTTGGAATTAATAAGAATTGTTGTGCGGAAGAAACATCAAAGGGGGCCCACACCCTGGCCAGGAGGGTGGGGGGCGCGCCCACCCCTACTGGGTGCGCCCCCTGTCTCCTGGGCCCCCTGCTGGCCCTCTGGTGTCCATCTTCTGTTATATGAAGGCTTTTACACTGGAAAAAAAATCGTGGGCAAGCTTACGGGATGAAACTCCGCCGCCACGAGGTGGAACCTTGGCGGAACCAATATAGAGCTCCGGTAGAGGTGTTCCGCCGGGGAAACTTCCCTCCGGGAGGGGGAAATCATCATCATCATCATCACCAATGATCCTCTCATCGGGAGGGGGTCAATCTCCATCAACATCTTCACCAGCACCATCTCCTCTCAAAACCCTAGTTCATCTCTTGTATCCAATCTTGTATCCAAACCACAAATTGGTACCTGTGGGTTGCTAGTAGTGTTGATTACTCCTTGTAGTTGATGCTAATTGGTTTACTTGGTGGAAGATCATATGTTCAGATCCTTAATGCATATTATTACTCCTCTGATTATGAAAATGAATATGCTTTGTGAGTAGTTACGTTTGTTCGTGAGGACATGGGTGAAGTCTTGCTATTAGTAGTCATGTGAATTTGGTATTGGTTCGATATTTTGATGAGATGTGTGTTGTCTTTTCCTCTAGTGGTGTTATGTGAACATCGACTACATGACACTTCACCATTATTTGGGCCTAGAGGAAGGCATTGGGAAGTAATAAGTAGATGATGGGTTGCTAGAGTGACAGAAGCTTAAACCCTAGTTTATGTGTTGCTTCGTAAGGGGCTGATTTGGATTCATATGTCTAATGTTGTGGTTAGGTTTACCTTAATACTTCTTTTGTAGTTGCGGATGCTTGCAATAGGGGTTAATCATAAGTGGGATGCTTGTCCAAGTAAGGTCAGTACCCAATCACCGGTCCACCCACATATCAAATTATCAAAGTACGGAACGCGAATCATATGAGCGTGATGAAAACTGGCTTGACGATAATTCCCATGTGTCCTCAGGAGCTCTTTTCTCATTATAAGAAATTGTCTAGGCTTATCCTTTGCTACAAAAAGGATTGGGCCACCTTGCTGCACTTTATTTACTTTTATTGCTTGTTACTCGTTACAATTTATCTTATCACAAAACTATCTGTTACCTACAATTTCAGTGCTTGCAGAGAAGACCTTACTGAAAACCGCTTATCATTTCCTTCTGCTCCTCATTGGGTTCGACACTATTACTTATTGAAAGGACTACGATAGATCCCCTACACTTGTGGGTCATCAAGACTCTTTTCTGGCGCTGTTGCCGGGGAGCGTAGCGCTTCTGGTGAGTGGAACTTGGTAAGGAAATATTTATATAGTGTGCTGAAATTTTCTGTCACTTGTTACTATGGAAACTAATCCTTTGAGGGGCTTGTTCAGGGTATCTTCACCCCAACCAGAAGAGCAAATATTTGCTCCTCAACCTACTGAACCTACTGAAAATATTTACTTTGAGATTCCTTTGGGTATGATAGAGAAACTGCTAGCTAATCCATTTGCAGGAGATGGAACATTGCATCCCGATTTACACCTTATCTTTGTGGATGAAGTTTGTGGATTATTCAAGCTTGCAGGTATTCCCGATGATGTTGTCAAAAGGAAGGTCTTCCCTTTATCTTTGATGGGAGATGCATTGACATGGTATAGGCTATGTGATGATACAGGATCTTGGAATTATAAACGATTGAAGTTGGAATTTCACCAGGAGTTCTATCCTATGCATCTTGTTCATCGTGATCGTAATTACATATATAATTTCTGGCCTCGCGAAGGAGAAAGCATCGCTCAAGCTTGGGGGAGGCTTAATTCAATGTTATATTCATGCCCCAATCATGAGCTCTCCAGAGAAATGATTATTCAAAAATTTTATGCTCGTCTTTCTCCCAATGATCGCAACATGCTCGATACTTCCTATGCTGGTTCTTATATGCTGAAGACTATTGAATTCAAATGGGACTTATTGGAAAGAATTAAATGAAACTCTGAAGATTGGGGTTCCGACGATGGTAAGGAGTCAGGTATGACACCTAAGTTTGACTGTGTTAAATCTTTTATGGATACCGATGCTTTTCGTGGATTTAGCGGTAAGTATGTACTTGACTCTGAGATAGTAGCTTCTTTATGTGAATCTTTTGCTACTCACGTTGATCTCCCTAAGGAGAAGTGGTTTAAATATAATCCTCCCGTTGAAGTAAAAGTAATTGCACCTATTACAGTCGAAGAAAAGACTGTCACCTATAGTGATCCTATTGTTCCTACTACTTATGTTGAAAAACCTCCTTTTCCTGTTAGGATTAATGATCATGCTAAAACTTCAACTGTTGTTCGTAAGAGTAATACTAGGACTTATACACCTCCTGAGAAAATCAAAGGTGAACCTAGTATTGCTATGGTTAATGATCTCTTGGATGATGATTTAGATGGGCATGTTATTTATTTCTATGGTGAGACTGCTAATATTGTTAGACCAGATACTAAGATACATAGACATGTGGTAGGCATGCCTGTTATTTCTGTTAAAATAGGAGATCATTGTTATCATGGCTTATGTGATACGGGTGCTAGTGCTAGTGCAATACCCTATGACTTATATAAAGAAATTATGCATGATATTGAACCCGCTGAAATAGAGGATATTGATGTTACTATTAAGCTTGCTAATAGGGATACCATTAAACCAGTTGGGATAGTTAGAGATGTTGAAGTCTTGTGTGGGAAGGTTAAATATCCTGCTGATTTTCTTGTTCTTGGTTCCCCACAAGATGACTTTTGTCCCATTATTTTTGGTAGACCCTTCTTGAATACAGTTAATGCTAGGATTAATTGTGAAAAGGATACTGTTACAATTGGCTTAGAGGGTATGTCTCATGAGTTTAATTTTGCTAAGTTTCATAGACAACCTCGCAATAGAGAATTACCTAGTAAGGATGAGATTATTGGTCTTGCTTCTATTGCTGTGCCCCCTACTGATCCGTTAGAACAATATTTGCTAGACCATGAAAATGATATGTTTATGAAGGAATGAAGGGAAATAGATGAAGTGTTCCCTAAACAGGAACCTATGCTGAAACACAACCTTCCCGTTGAAATTCTTGGGGATCCCCCTCCACCCAAGGGTGATACCGTGTTTGAACTCAAACCATTACCTGATAATCTTAAGTATGCTTTTCTTGATGAAAATAAAATATATCCTGTTATTATTAGTGCTAACCTTTCAGAGCAAGAAGAAGAAAGATTATTGAAAACTCTGAAGAAGCACCGTGCTGCTATTGGATATACTCTGGATGATCTCAAGGGCATTAGTCCCACGTTATGCCAACACAAAATTAATTTGGAGGACAATGCCAAACCAGTTAGAGATCCTCAACGATGACTAAATCCTAAGATGAAAGAAGTGGTAAGAAAGGAGATACTAAAGCTCCTTGAGGCATGTATAATTTATCTCGTTGCTGATAGTGATTGGGTAAGCCTTGTCCATTGTGTTCCTAAAAAGGGAGGTATTACTGTCGTTCCTAATGATAAAGATGAATTGATCCCGCAAAGAATTATTACAGGTTATAGGATGGTAATTGATTTCCGTAAATTAAATAAAGCTACTAAGAAAGATCATTACCCTTTACCTTTTATTGATCAAATGCTAGAAAGACTATCCAAACACACACATTTCTGCTTCCTAGATGGTTATTCTGGTTTCTCTCAAATACCTGTGTCAGCTAAGGATCAATCGAAAACCACTTTTACTTGCCCTTTCGGTACTTTTGCTTATAGACGCATGCCGTTTGGTTTATGTAATGCACCTGCTACCTTTCAAAGAGGCATGATGGCTATATTCTCTGACTTATGTGAAAAGATTTGTGAGGTGTTCATGGATGATTTCTCCATTTATGGATCCTCTTTTGATGATTGCTTGAGCAACCTTGATTGAGTTTTGCAGAGATGCGAAGACACTAGTCTCGTCTTGAATTGGGAAAAGTGCCACTTTATGGTTAATGAAGGCATTGTCTTGGGGCATACGATTTCCGAGAGAGGTATTGAAGTTGATAAAGCTAAAGTTGATGCTATTGAAAAGATGCAATGTCCCAAGGACATAAAAGGTATAAGAAGTTTCCTTGGTCATACCGGTTTTTATAGGAGGTTCATTAAGGACTTTTCTAAAATCTCTAGGCCTCTGACTAATTTATTGCAAAAAGATATTCCTTTTGTCTTTGATGATGATTGTGTAGAAGCATTTGAAATACTTAAGAAAGCTTTGATCACTACACCTATTGTTCAGCCACCTGATTGGAATTTACCCTTTGAAATTATGTGTGATGCTAGTGATTATGCTGTAGGTGCTGTTCTAGGGCAAAGAATTGATAAGAAATTGAATGTTATCCAGTATGCTAGTAAGACTCTTGATACTGCCCAGAAAAATTACGCTACTACTGAAAAAGAATTCTTAGCAGTTGTGTTTGCATGTGATAAGTTTAGACCTTATATTGTTGATTCCAAAGTTACTATTCACACTGATCATGCTGCTATTAAATATCTCATGGAAAAGAAAGATGCTAAGCCTAGACCCATTAGATGGGTTCTCTTGCTCCAAGAATTTGATTTAAATATTATTGATAGAAAGGGAGCTGAGAACCCCGTTGCAAACAACTTGTCTAGGTTAGAGAATGTTCTTGATGACCCACTGCCTATTGATGATAGCTTTCCTGATGAACAATTAGCGGTCGTTAATGCTTCTTGTACTGCTCCTTGGTATGTTGATTATGCTAATTATATTGTTGCTAAATTTATACCTCCTAGTTTCACATACCAGCAAAAGAAAAAGTTCTTTTATGATTTAAGACATTACTTCCGGGATGACCCACACCTTTATAAAGAAGGAGTAGATGGTGTTATTAGACGTTGGGTACCTGAGCATGAACAGGAACAGATCCTACGCAAGTGTCACTCTGAATCATATGGAGGACACCATGCTGGAGATAGAACTGCACATAAGGTATTGCAATCTGGTTTTTATTGGCCTACTCTCTTCAAAGATGCTCATAAGTTTGTCTTATCTTGTGATGAATGTCAAAGAATTGGTAATATTAGTAGACATCAAGAAATGCCTATGAATTATTCTCTTGTTATTGAACCGTTTGATGTTTGGGGCTTTGATTATATGGGACCCTTTCCTGCCTCTAATGGTTATACACATATTTTAGTTGCTGTTGATTACGTTACTAAGTGGGTAGAAGCTATTCCAACTAGTAGTGCTGATCATAACACTTCTATTAAAATGCTTAAAGAAGTTATTTTTTCGAGGTTTGGAGTCCCTAGATATCTTATGACTGATGGTGGTTCACATTTTATTCATGGTGTTTTCCGTAAGATGCTTGCTAAGTATGATGTTAATCATAGAATCACATCTCCTTATCATCCGCGGTCTAGTGGTCAAGTAGAGTTGAGCAATAGAAAGCTCAAATTAATTTTGCAAAAGACTATCAATAGATCTAGAAAGAATTGGTCCAAAAAACTTGTTGATGCATTATGGGCCTACAGAACTGCTTACAAAAATCCTATGGGCATGTCTCCATATAAGATGGTTTATGGAATAGCTTGTCATTTACCTCTAGAACTTGAACATAAAGCATACTGGGCTATTAAAGAGCTCAACTATGACTTCAAACTTGCCGGTGAGAAGAGGTTGTTTGATATTAGCTCACTTGATGAATGGAGAACCCAATCTTATGAGAATGCCAAGCTATTCAAAGAAAAAGTCAAACGCTGGCATGATAAAAGGATACAAAAGCGTGAGTTTAGCGTAGGTGATTATGTGTTATTATTCAACTCTCGTTTAAGATTTTTTGCAGGAAAACTTCTCTCTAAATGGGAAGGTCCTTACGTTATCGAGGAGGTCTATCATTCTGGTGCCATAAAAATCAACAACTTCGAAGGCACAAGTCCGAGGGTGGTGAACGGTCAAAGAATTAAACATTATATCTCAGGTAATCCTATCAATGTTGGAACTAATATTATTGGAACCGTAACCCCGGAGGAATACATAAGGGACACTTTCCAGAATGTTCCAGACTCTGAAAAGGAATATGTATGTGGTATAGTAAGTAAACCGACTCCAAAACAATTCTAATGGCAATTTTTATCAGTTTTGGAATATTTAAGAATTTTAGGAAGAAAGAAGTAATCCGGGAAGGACACGAGGCCTCCACGAGGGTGGAGGGCGCGCCCACCCTTCCTTGGCGCGCCCCCCTGTCTCGTGGCCACCTCGTGTGCCTCCCGGACTCCATTTTCTTGCACGTTACATATTTTGGTCGGTAAAAATTCATTATATAATCTCCCGAAGGTTTTGACCACCGTATCACGCAAATATCCTCCGTTTTCGTTTCGAGCTGTTCCTGTTGCAGATTAAGAGCAAGATGTCTTCTCAAGAGTCAGTCGGGGAGAGTCGGGTGTCTCACCCAACACCAGGTCCAGGAGCAAATAGCAGTGCTTATCACTTTGGACCATCAACGAAGGATGAGATGGAGGCCGATTTGAAAAGGATAGATGCCATGGAGGAAGATCAAGAAGTTACTTCTCGTCTCCAAGCAGAATTCATGATGGGGGAACTACATAGATTGGCTATTCCAAATTCGGTCATCCCTTCCAACTTTAGATTTCTTTCTTATGAAAATATGAAAAAGAGTGTCACTTGTTCTCCAGAAGCTATGCAGCATCCTTGGGTAAAGGGAGCTTTAACCGTTACGGGCAAGCTCCGTAAAGAAATTATGGACCTCAAACAACAAGTCAATAAGCTCGAGGAGGAGAACCGTATCCTGAGGGGCATCATCGCCAAGAAGATCATAACACCAACCGTGAAGAAGGAGACATAATCACATGGGTATGGGCACTCCCCTTGGCAACTGCCAAGCTTGGGGGAGGTGCCCCGTTATCGTATCACCATCACGCTCCTATCTTTACCGTTTTATTTAGTTCGATCCTTTTAGTAGTATCTTGATTTAGTAGATTGAAGTTTTAGTATCAAGTAGTTTTGAGTTTTGCTTTGTGATCTCTTTATGTAATCGAGTCCGTGAGCTATCTATAATAAAGATTAGTGTTGAGTCAAGGACTTTGCTATCTTGCCATGATCTTGAGAAAGTAGAAAGAATAAAAAGAATAAAAGAGTTCATATTGATCTTATGGTTAGTGATGACTTCACACATAGAAAGTATGAGGCATAAAAGTTGTTGAGAGTTGATAAACGTAGTTTTGGTCATCGTTGCAATTAATAGGGAGTAATAAGGAAAGAGAGGTTTCACATACAAATATATTATCTTGGACATCTTTTATGATTGTGAAGCACTCATTAAGTATGACATGCTAAAAGAGTTGATCTTGGACAAGGAAGACAGCATAATGGTTTATGTTTTCTCACATCTCCGTTAAAGTATATTGTCATTGACCTTCCAAACATGTTGAGCTTGCCTTTCCCCCTCATACTAGCCAAATTCCTTGCACTAAGTAGAGATACTACTTGTGCTTCCAAATATCCTTAAACCCAGTTTTGCCATGAGAGTCCACCATACCTACCTATGGATTGAGTAAGATCCTTCAAGTAAGTTGTCATGTTGCAGGCAATAAAAATTGCCCTCTAAATATGTATGACTTATTAGTGTAGAGAAAATAAGCTTTATACGATCTTGTTGTGGAAGCAATAAAAGCGACGGACTGCATAATAAAGGTCCACATACAAGTGGCAATATAAAGTGACATTCTTTTGCATTAAGATTTCATGCATCCAACCCTAAAAGCACATGACAACCTCTGCTTCCCTCTACGAAGGGCCCATCTTTTACTTTATGTTTTTACTTTATGCTTGAGTCAAGGTGATCTTCACCTTTCCCTTTTTCATTTTATCCTTTGGCAAGCTCCTCGTGTTTGAAAGATCTTGATATATATATCCAATTGGATGTAAGTTAGCATGGACTATTATTGTTGACATCACCTAAAGTGAATACGTTGGGAGGCAACACAATAGGCCCCTATCTTTCTCAGTGTACGGCTGAAACTCCATAACCACAAGTATTGCGTGAGTGTTAGCAATTGTAGAAGACTACATGATAGTTGAGTATGTGGAGTTTCTAAAAAGCTCTATTCTTGACTCTTTCTGATGTTATGATAAATTGCAATTGCTTCAATGACTGAGATTTTAGTTTGTTAGTTCCCAATGAAGTTTCTGAACCATACTTGACATTGTGAATTGATTGTTACTTGAGCATAAGAAATCATATGACAAAATCTGTATATGTTGCTGTTATAAGAATGATCATGATGCCCTCATGTCCGTATTTTATTTTTATCAACACCTCTATCTCTAAACATGTGGACATATTTTTCGATATCGGCTTCCGCTTGAGGACAAGCGAGGTCTAAGCTTGGGGGAGTTGATACGTCCATTTTTCATCATGCTTTTATATCAATATTTATTGCATTATGGGCTGTTATTACACATTATATCTCAATACTTATGGCTATTATCTCTTATTTTACAAGGTTTACCATGAAGAGGGGGAATGCCGGCAACTGGAATTCTGGCTGGAAAAGGAGCAAACATTGGAAACCTATTCTGCACTGCTCCAAAAATCCTGAAACTCCACGAAACTTATTTTTGGAATTAATAAGAATTGTTGTGCGGAAGAAACATCAAAGGGGGCCCACACCCTGGCCAGGAGGGTGGGGGGCGCGCCCACCCCTACTGGGTGCGCCCCCTGTCTCCTGGGCGCCCTGGTGGCCCTCTGGTGTCCATCTTCTGTTATATGAAGGCTTTTACACTGGAAAAAAAATCGTGGGCAAGCTTACGGGATGAAACTCCGCCGCCACGAGGCGGAACCTTGGCGGAACCAATATAGAGCTCCGGCAGAGGTGTTCCGCCGGGGAAACTTCCCTCCGGGAGGGGGAAATCATCATCATCATCATCACCAATGATCCTCTCATCGGGAGGGGGTCAATCTCCATCAACATCTTCACCAGCACCATCTCCTCTCAAAACCCTAGTTCATCTCTTGTATCCAATCTTGTATCCAAACCACAAATTGGTACCTGTGGGTTGCTAGTAGTGTTGATTACTCCTTGTAGTTGATGCTAATTGGTTTACTTGGTGGAAGATCATATGTTCAGATCCTTAATGCATATTATTACTCCTCTGATTATGAAAATGAATATGCTTTGTGAGTAGTTACGTTTGTTCGTGAGGACATGGGTGAAGTCTTGCTATTAGTAGTCATGTGAATTTGGTATTGGTTCGATATTTTGGTGAGATGTGTGTTGTCTTTTCCTCTAGTGGTGTTATGTGAACGTCGACTACATGACACTTCACCATTATTTGGGCCTAGAGGAAGGCATTGGGAAGTAATAAGTATATGATGGGTTGCTAGAGTGACAGAAGCTTAAACCCTAGTTTATGCGTTCTTCGTAAGGGGTTGATTTGGATCCATATGTCTAATGTTGTGGTTAGGTTTACCTTAATACTTCTTTTGTAGTTGTGGATGCTTGCAATAGGGGTTAATCATAAGTGGGATGCTTGTCCAAGTAAGGGCAGTAACCAAGCACCGGTCCACCCACATATCAAATTATCAAAGTACCAAATGCGAATCATATGAGCGTGATGAAAACTAGCTTGACGATAATTCCCATGTGTCCTCAGGAGCTCTTTTCTCATTATAAGAAATTGTCCAGGCTTATCCTTTGCTACAAAAAGGATTGGGCCATCTTGCTGCACTTTATTTACTTTTACTGCTTGTTACTCGTTACAATTTATCTTATCACAAAACTATCTGTTACCTACAATTTCAGTGCTTACAGAGAAGACCTTACTGAAAACCGCTTATCATTTCCTTATGCTCCTCGTTGGGTTCGACACTCTTACTTATCAAAAGGACTATGATAGATCCCCTACACTTGTGGGTCATCAGACAGCCTAGATGCCCTCGAGGAGGAGCGCGATGTTGCAAAAGCCCGTTCCGCATTTTGTCAACAATAGGCCCGCAGATATCAAAGCAGAGAAGTACGGGCCAAAACTTACAATGTTGGCGAACTTGTTCTACGCTTGCCGGAGAAGAAAAAGATCAAACTCAAGCCCAAGTGGGAGGGTCCCTTCATCATTGATGAAGTTCTCACTCGATGACCGTACCGCCTGCATGATGCATCAGACAATCGCCTAGAGCCGAACCCCTGGAACGCGGCAGACTCCGAAGATTCTATGCCTAGCGCCGAACTCTTTGTTCGTCTCCTTCTCCCTATTATTTCCATTATTTTTTACTCTCTTTTCGGTTTTTCCTTTTTAGCCTTAAAGCTTTCCCGTGGCTAAACCGTGCACCCATGACATACACATCCTCAAATATGTACGTCCATTGTACCTGGGGGCTTCTTGGACAGAAGCTTACTATTGTTATTTTCCGAGCATCACACTCATCACAAATGCGTGTTTTCCCCATATGTACCTTTTCTTTGCCATTATATGCATCAATATGACTTAAGTTTTGGCCAAGTTGGTTTTCCTGGCTCCTGTGCTTATGCCCTACGTTCCCATTAGTTCAGCTAGGGCATAAAGGGAGCACCTCTGTGATTGTTACTGCCGGGTCATCCGGATGTGTACCTCAGACTGGGTGAAGCCGAAAGCTAGCGTTCTTAAGGGAATATTCGGTTAGCGGACTAAAGATGTTTTTGCATTCGCCCCATTGTGAACCCCCAGATGTTACATACACTGTGATTTTTTTCCATCACAGTTCGGACATGCACATTAATGCATGTACACCCAGGGAAAGGAACCCTTAACAGAACTATTCTCTCTAGAAGATGTTTCTTACAATAACAATGTAATATAACATAGCTAGCCGGATACAACTTGTTTGTTCAAGCAACTATGACCCCTACGCCTAGTTTCCACGCATACCCCGGTCTATTTTTGCCGCTCAGGTATTCGGAAACACTCCGCACCTTCGGGTCCAAAGGTCGAAGCGAAAGGGTCTGCCATGACAAGCGTTTTACAATCCGGCTGGGGACAAATATGTCAAGGAAAGTACATAATCACTTGGACTCAAAGATTTCCTCCTCTATACCATCTAACATGTTGTCTAACTTACAATCCTGTTGGGAATATTTGGCGGCTACTTCGACTTTGTCATATACCAAATTAACGGGAATTTCTTTTCCATATGACCCTAGAGGTCCGACCCGAGCCATATGATTCGGATCAAGCTTGGTATACCGTGTTTTCACCATGGCCCAGGCTTCTCGTGCACCTTCCCGGCAGGCTGATATCTTCCATAATTGGAAACGCCGCCGTGCTCCCCTGAATAGTTGTATAAGCTCATGCATCCTTCGTGGAGGGGAGGCGGATGGCCATAAAGCCTTGGCAACACTTTGCATCGCCTGCTCAGCTTGCTCGTGCATTTGCGACAACTCTTCTAGCAGATCACCCGAGAATCCGGACATCTCCTCTTCGGGACGGCCAGTCAGCATACCTACAAAATAACTCTGTCAGTCCCTTTTATCTCCAAATTACACTGAGGTAAGTTTGACCACATACTCAATATGCTGCCTCGAAGCCTCTTATTTTCCTTCACGGAGTCAGCCAGCTGGGCCCGCACATCTTTCAGTTCTTCGCCCAGCTGGGTGTTGGAATCCTGGAGCTTGTTTTTCTCCTCCCTGACTCGTGTCAGCACACATTCTCCCGCGGCCAGTAGTCTTTTGGCTTCTTGTTCCCCCGCTTGAGTGGCTTTATGTTGCTCCTTCAGTTGATCTGATGACCCTGCCATGAGATGAGCACTAGTGTTAGCATTGCTGGTATATAATTATGTTTTCTCGATGGAGGGGAACATTACCAGGGGACGCCTTCTTGGATTTCTCCAGTTTGACAGTAGCAGCAGTTAGCTGGTCCGATACTTTTCTAGTTCTTGAGACAACAGGTTGTTCTTCTCCGTAAGCACCTGGTTATACAATGATCCTTAAATCAGTTGTATCAACTGCTTCAAGTCTCAGGGGCTACTGGTATATAATTATCAGATTGGTATAATATAAACTTACCCGCATATCTTTCAAATGCTGGTATGCGGCTATGGTAAGCCCGACTCGAGCAGCTCGGATGTATGCATCCGCCGAGCTGAAGCCATCGAATGCCTCTTTTGTAAAACCAGGGTCGTGAAGAACGGCCCTCTGACACCGATGACCCATGGCGCTCTCCACTTCCGAGTTTGTGACGGATACATCATCTGAATCCTCGGCCAAAGAACAATCCGGCATCACTCCCGTATCTGCCCTTGTCTTTACGGCAGGGTCTGGAACCTGGCTGTTGGGAGTATGACCAGCAGTAACCCCGGACATAGTCCGGCGAACGCTTTTCCTAAGAAGGCACAAACGAAAAATGTCACAGTTGGATGTGACTGCCAAGGGGCATATTTACGAAGCCATACCTCTTCGGTGAAGGCTCGTCCTGGTCTTCGTTTGCCTTCCTCTTTGAAGGCTTGCCCGGCATGGATGTCGCTCTCTCTAGAGTGGCCTTTGGCGCAACATGGCGCGCCAAACGTCTCCCCTTTGGAGCACGAGACACTGTGGTGGGTGAGGCAGAACGAGGAGGCTCTTTTGGAGGAGATGTCTCCTGATTACTTACGTGTGAGGCAGGGAGAAGACCGGGATATCCGGCGGTGATGGCCACTTCCGTGCCGTCATAGCTCGCCTGGTAGAACACCCCATACTCGAGCACAACGAATATGTCTGGATCCTCTTCGAATCTGGGGTCAAGGTCCTGGTTGTGGTCCTCTGACTGTGGGGCAGGGCTGTGTAGCCCCTCGGTGATCTTTTGCCATTTCTCTTACAAATGGACGGATTAATGTTCATTAAAAGGGACTCAGGGAGTAGAACGAGTGGAACAGCGGGGTTGGAACTCACCCAGCTAGGAGGATTGTACATGGAGAATCCATCTCTACACTTAATACAAATAAATTCCTCTTCCTCCCCTTTGAACGGCTCGGCCAATATTTTTGCCAAAGCGGCGGGGGTGTCCGGACCCTTCCGACCGTAGTGGGAGGCGTCATATTCCCCATTATAGTGCCACATGGGAAGCCCTCTGTATTGGAGTGGCTGCACCCCTCGCACTATGGAAGTCGCCATTACCTCGACTATTGATAATCCAGACTGGGACGGCGTCTTTATCTTTCTCATCAGTTGACGGACTTCCACACTATTTTCCTCCTCGAAGCTCTGAGGGCGCCAACTGTGGCGTTTCTTCCACAGAACACTTGTAAATTCAGGAAGACCCATTTGAACTGGGCCAAGAAGTGTGACGTCCTTGATATAGAACCATTCGGAAGGCCACTCTTATGATGCCTTCTTCATTGTGCCGGACAGGTATTCGGTCTCGCGATACGCCATACATCGGCTCCGCCCACTTCAAATATTGATCCATCTTGGTTGTGGGGGACGAGGCAGAATAGCTTCCTCCACAATTCAAAATGGGCCTCGCAACCCAGGAATAGCTCGCAAAGAGCGACATAACCCGCGATGTGCAGGATGGAGGCAGGAGTGAAGTTGTACAGTTGAAGGCCATAATACTCCAGAAGCCCTCGGAGGAATAGATGGATTGGAAATCTAACACCTCTTAGCAAGTAGGGAACGAAGCCCACTCGTTCCCCCTGGATGGATTGGGGAAATTCTCAGCCTGAGCCCCGCCGTTGAAAGAAGTCAATCCTGCTCGAACAGGGACTAGATCCGCGAGGGGGAGGGGGTGAATCCCTGTGTTGGTAGCTTCACCAGCTGACCGTGGGATACGGAACATCTCTCCCAATCGCCTTTTTCTGGATCACGGGGACGGGAGGAAGAGCTGGGAGCATTGGCCATGTTGGAGTGGTTTTCCCTAGCAAGCTCTAAGGATTTTTTGCGTGATGCGGAACAGATCTGAGATCCAATCCCTTTAAATAGACACTTTTCTTGCATAGCCGGGGTGTTATATGCAAAAAATAACCCGACCTCTCGTATTCACTCGACATGTGAAAGCTGAAGCTATGGATGCACAGAAGCCAATGGGAACGACATTAAATGGAAGGCCGAATATAGCCCTTTGAAGTCATCAGAGTAGGAATCCGCCTTGCAATGCCGAAGACAATCTGCGCGCCGGTCACATCGTCATTGAAAGCCTGGTTCGGAGGCTACTGAGGGAGTCCGGGATTAAGGGGTCCTCGGGTGTCCGACCTATTGGACATGGGCCGGACTGATGGGCAGTGAAGATACAAGACCGAAGACTCTCACCCGTGTCCGGACGGGACTCTCCTTGGCATGGAAGGCAAGCTTGGCGCCCGGATATGAAGATTCCTTTCTCTGTAACCGACTTTGTATAAACCCTAGTCCCCTCTGGTGTCTATATAAACCGGAGGGCTTAGTCCATAGGGAGGAGAATCATAATCATAGTCATACAGGCTAGACTTCTAGGGTTTAGCCGTTACGATCTTGAGGTAGATCAACTCTTGTAATACTCATATTTATCAAGATCAATCAAGTAGGAAGTAGGGTATTACCTCCATAGAGAGGGTCCGAACCTGGGTAAACATCGTGTCCCCTGTCTCCCGTTACCATCTACCTTAGACGCACAGTTCGGGACCCTCTACCCGAGACCCGCCAGTTTTGACACCGACAATGCCCTGCTCCACCTCCTCCGTCCCCGTCGTCATGTCGTCTTCCAGCTCCGTCCACTCTGCATTGCATGGCTGCTCTGTTGCTATACCATTGATCGGGTTCCCGGATTGCGGCGAGCAGGTGAGGTTCTACCAGTCTAGCACCGATGAGCACGATGGATGGATCTTCTACAAGTGCGTCAACCACACTGTAAGTGCTAGTTCTTAGCTTCATGTTGATTGATTCATGTCGTGTCAACTCACTGTAGTATTGGAGCAGAGCACTGATTAAATTGGTCTTTAGGTGCTCTCCAGTAGTTGAGATTGTCCTTGGTTGCAAAATTAGTTGGTTAACTAGTCATTGCTCTGATTAATACAATAGTTTAGACTGTCCTTGTTTGCAAAATTACTGACAGAACTAGTTGGTTAACTAGTCTGCCATTGATTCATGCACTTTGAAGTTTACTATCACTCTGTAATTTTGTGTTCTCAGGTCACCTGTGATTTCTGGCGCTGGGAGCTTGAATATGTGGAGCATCTGGTTGAAACAAGGCGTCTGGTTGGTGATGCCACTGTAGATGCAATTGGTGCATCTGAGGATAGGAGGGAAGAGCTTGAGAGGCAGAGGACTGAATCAATGGCAGGAAGAGGCACAACTGGAAGGGGCATGGCTGGAAGAGGCATGGATGGAAGAGGCACTGTAGGCGGAGCTAATTATGCTAGCTCCAGTGAGAATAAGTATGCTACCAAGCAGCAAATTGCTATGCTTTTAAGATTAGGTAGAGAGATTTTGCTGCTGCTGATGGCTTTTGTTATAGTGCTTTGTGTGATGTATTTCACCTTAATTATGAAGAAGTGAAGTGTTGTTAAATGAGTAGGTGTAGGTGTTCTAAGAGATCTCTTGTTCTAAATTTAGCATACTAAATGCCAGTGTAGAGATCTCTTGTTTGCTCAGTATGAAGTCTTGGTTGGAATGCTTGTTGTAATGGATAATATGTCAGTAATATGAAGTCTGCTTGACCTAATTGCTTTGAAATTACTAACAGATGTATTTGATGTCAGAAGTGTAGTTAAACTACCTCTGGCAGAAGTTTACCTAATTCAAATTCTGTTAGAATTGTACTTAACCTCATTGCTTTCAAATTACTAACAGAAATGCTTTCATACCTAATTGCTGGCAGAAATGCACTTAACCTAATTAGGGTTAACTAATTGCTGACAGAAATGCACTTAACTAATTGCTGTCATAACTGAACTAACTTATGTTAACTAATTTCTGTCATAAATGTAACTCATGTCAGCCCATGCCCCCTTTCTCAACACAACTAAACTCAAAAGCAAGCATGTACTTGCACCTGCTGCAAACACCCACCCAGCAACTTTCACTCTACATGTAGCTTTGGTCCACCACCAGTCCACCACCACCACTAGATCCCCTTCTTCTTCCTCATCTTTCATCTTCAATTTCATGCACCACCAGATCCCTTCTCTCCTCTGTCCAATAGCACCAACAGATCCCCTTCTCATCTTCATCTAGCAGCAACCATGGTGTCCTGGGATGATCTTCCCAGTTCTTCCGAAGATGACTCTGTGACCAGCAAGGTTAGTGTGCTCCCCACCTAGTCTAGGGTTTCTCAGCTAGAGTTTCTCTCTCAGTTGATTCCAAATGTCTCTCTTTTGTTTAGCCACCTGCCACAATTTCCTATGAGGAATGGAGTGGCTTGGCTACATATCTGCCTAGCTTTAGATGTGGGCATGGATCTTTGTGTGAGAAGCATGTGGCATTTGAATCTGTTGATAGTGGTAGAAGGTTTCTAGCTTGTGCACAAAAGGTTAGTATTTTTTTTACATTTGGCACTATTAAACAGGAAGTCATTTGTAGTATGTTTTAAGTTTCATCATCATGCACAAAACTGAATACTGGCAGTTAACTGAATTTTTTGTTTGGTCTAAATTGTTAGGAGGTACCTAAATGCAGATATGTTGAGTGGGTTGACTCTGAGTGGCCTGATGCTCTGAAGATGAGCCTAGATAGTATATGGACCATGTATGAAGAGGAGAAAAAACAGAGGCTCAGACAGAATGTTGTGAGTGCTGAAGAAAACTTGAAGGTTCTTGAAGAGAAGAAGAAGATGGAGAATGAGTTGAGGCATTTCAAGCTTGATTTTGCTAAGATGGTGGTTGATCTAAAGGAAGAACTTGAGAAGAAGAACATGACAGACAAGTCAGTAACCAACATTCATCAGGTCTTCAGGGTTAAAGCAGAGAAAGAGAGGGACCAAGCAGTGCAGGAGAGACCAAGTGATTCAAGAGAGGGATGATTTGAAGCATGAGAAAAGGAAGCTTGAGTACATGGTTGGTGACCTATTCAAACACAAAGAGGCCACCAAGGAGAAGATAAGGAAGCTGAAGGGCATGCTGAACGAATTTGATTGAATTTGTGTCATTGTAAAAAATGACTTTGTATCTTTCCTAGAATGTGTACCTTATGTCAAATGAACATGAACCTCCTCTTGGATTTGTGTCATTTGTACTTTCTATCAAATGTTAACTAAATTGGGTTCAGATAAGTAAATGTAGATAAGAAATTGAAGTTAATTGTCGGTGTTTCTTCTTTTGGAAAGATTTGCTGTTTTCTATGACTGAATTTGTATGCATGTACCATATTTTGATTAAAGAAAAAAAAATAAAAATTACACAAAAAGAGTTTTGCCTGGATCTCAAACCCAGGACCTGTGGTATTGAACGTTGGGGGAAATGCCAGTGGGGTAAGTAGTAGTGCTTTGATCAAGGGCAGGTACTAAACTAACTATTTAGTAGTTGCTAGTGGCCCAATGGCCCATGCCTTTTCGGTTTTCTTCTCTGCTCTTTAAGCCCACCCACCCACCGCTCCACTGTCCACTCACCTCCAGTCCACCCACGTCGCCTTGGTTACCCCGCTACCAAACCCCCACTCTGCCGTCAACAAAACCCTCGCCGCCGACGACATGGAGAACAACCCCGCCTGGCAGAGGGTCATCGATGACCTCGCAGGCGATGACAAGGTGATGCACACGGATCTGACGGAGACCGGGAAGTGGTTCCCCAGCATTGGGATGCTGCATCACTACGTGTGTGGCCTCCTCAAGGTCATGACCAACAACGAGCTGGACCACGCCTGCACCGACCCCAACGGTATCCCTTCTGCTCTCATCCTCCGCTTCGCGATGCAGGAGACGCGCTCCGACGACCCAGGGCAGCGAGCCTGGTGGTGGATGTACTGGTCTGCCACCGCGCCACGGCAGCCGGATCCGTCGCGTGTTGGCTCGCGAACGGAGCGCATCCACAATGTCGACCTGGCCGTCCCACCGCCTGTCAACATGACCTACTGGGACCAGTACTAGCCCGATATCCTTGGGCGTGACAACGTCTCTGAGTACATCTCGTCCGACTTGGAGTACGACTCTGGCTCCGACGATGACTCTGGCTATGCTGCTGACTCGTCCTGGTCGATTGGCTGGGAGGAGCCCGAGGTGATTGTCCTCTCTGACAATGAGCCGGAGGTCAAGGTGGCGGCGCCCGTCGTCCTCGAGCCGAAGGTCCAGATGGTGGAACCCGTCACCAAGGAGGGTGACAAGCACTGCCCCATTGACGTCGAGCTGCTTCCAAATGTTCTTGACATCGTCAAGCAGGAGGTGGAGGTGGTCTTGGCCCTGCAAGCACAGGTGGACGTTGCAGCGCAGCCAGAGAGGAAGAAGAAGAGGAAGGTGGCACTTGACATGGAGGTTCGCCGCTCGGAGCGCCTCGAGAAGATGAAGAACTGAAGATGAAGAAGATGTAGTAGCAGGCATGAAGAATATGCAGTTGCAGTAGTTAAGTGTGCCGAAATATATAGATTTTTAGCATATAAGTTATAAAATAGTAGTTTGTTAGGTGTGCTTGTATATTAAGCACATAAGTTATTCATAATTTCTGCTGGCAATGTTGAACTGGCTATTGATGCTATATAAGTGTTGAACTGGCTGTGATGCTATATAAGTGTTTAACTGTGTTGATGCTATATAAGTGGCAGTTGATGCTATATAATGTTGTTGATGCAGTCTTGTTGCTATATAAGGAAAAAAATCCAAAAGTGTCTTGTTGCTATATAAGGCAATAATTCCAAAAGAAGCAGCTGCTAAGGTTTTAAGAAAAATGAATCTTTGTCTTAACTGAATTTTGTCTTAACCGAACTTTGTCTTAACTGAAATTTCTTAGATAACTAAATTCAGACAAATGTTAAAATTCAGTTAACTGTAAAAAATCAGTTAACTTTTCAAACTAAATTCAGTTAACTGGAAAAATTCAGTTATCTTTGCAAACTAAATTCAGTTAACTGTAAAATTCAGTTCTCTTTTCAAACTAAATTCAGACAACTGTTAAAGTTCAATTAACTGTTATAATTCAGTTAACAGGGAGGGGAGTGGAATCATAATAAGTAGGTTGTCAAGTAACACTTGAGCAAAGCACCATTCCTATCACACTGGCATTGCATGCAGTTTCTCACACCATAGGTCCTGGGTTCGAGACCCAGGCCACCCTTTTTTATTTTGTTATTTTTTACAGTTAAGTACAAAACCAGTGAAGAGAGAAATGAACCACTAGTTCATTGCAGTTTTCAATTTGAATTCAGTGAATAAAGCCACTGATTCTGCACTAAACTCTAACAGTTTTCATTTTGAATTCAGTGAATGAAGCCATTGAATGAGTACAAATGCAACTGCACTGAATCATCTAAACTCCAATAGTTTCAAAGAGTCGCATTGTAGTTTCTGCCAAAAAATTACAAGAGCAAAAGCACTGAATCATCTCAACTCGAACAGTTTCAAAGAGTATCATTGTAGTTTTTGCCAAAAAATTACAAGTGCAACAACACTGAATCATCTAAACTCATCAAACATGTTCACTCTCTTCAGCTTCTTGGGCACATGTCCACTTGGCCCTACATGCTTCCTCGGCTCAGATCTTATTCTCTTGGCCTCTTCTTGTTGTTTCATCCTTGCGTCTTGATCTTCTTTTCTCCTCAGTGCTTCCATAGCTCTCTTTGCTTCTTGATCTTCTTTTCTCTTTAGTGCTGCCTCTGCTTTAGCTGCCATTGCTTCAAGGGATCTAGCCTCCTTCTCTTCTTGCAATGAAGCTTTTCTTGTGGCTGCAGCTTCCAGTCTTGCTGCAGATTCCAGAGCTTTCTTCTCTTGTGCTCAAGGTTGGAAAAAGCGGTAGGCGTAAGCGAGGCGGTTGGCCTTCGCCTAGTGCCTAGGCGGTGCCTAGGTGGTAATATATTTTTACTCGTAGTGTACTTGTGATTATTTTGGGTATTGATATTAGTTTAGGGCATATAAATAAGTTAACTACCATCTACTACCATTGGAATATAAACCGTTTGGCATATTAGTGCAGTATGTGGCATGATTTCTTGCTTGTGTAGGCAATTCCTTGCTTACCCTGCCTAGACCTCCATTTATGCCCTAGGCGAGGCGTTTGGCCATTGCCTAGCGCCTAGGCGTGCCTAAGCGCCTCCTAGGCACTGCCTTTTCCAACAGAGCTTGTGCTGCTCTTCTTCTTCTTTCTGAAGACTCTGCTTTCCTCCTTGCAATTTCTTGCCTTTTTGCTTCTGCCTCCTCTACTTTCTTCTCTGCCATCTCATTCATGGCCTCAAGTGCTGCATCTCTCCTGGCTGCCATCTGTCTTTCTTTCTCTCTCTTCATCTTCAGCGACTTCATGGTCTGGTTGCCTTCATTTGTAGTTGTTGTTGTCTATGCTGAAGTGTGAGAACTGGCTCTAGTGAGATGAATGAAGAATCTGGCAAAATGCTTTCAGTATCTTTTCTAGGAATAGGTCTGGATTGTTGCATCCTATGAAGCATTGTAAATCCAAAGTCCTGCACCTGTACAAAACAATCATCACATGCTAGCATTAGTACAACAAAAAGGATTGGGCAAAAGTGGTCAAAATGAAGGGACAAAAGTGGAGAATTTCTTGAAAAACAACTGGTGTATCTTCTCGATCATCTTGTGTGACAATGACCTCCTCATGTGTATCATGGCCATCAACATGGGCCTGCTCATATGTAACTTGGAAATCAATATGGCCCTCCTCCTGTGTAACTTGACCATCATCTTGTGTGACATGAACCTCCTCTTGTGTACCTTGGCCATCATCTTGTTGTGCCAAAACAATTTCATCATCTCACACATCATCAGGAATGACCCTTCCTGACCCTTGGACCCCTTCTTGTTGTTCTCTCTGCTAGATTTGGCAAAAGGCCAGCCTTTCTTTGATTACATCCTTCGATGTTGTGGCCTGTTTCATGGCAGTATGAACGTGTTATTGTGATTCCATGTCTGCTCGTCACCTTGGTTCCATCTTTCTTTTCAATCTCATATGGCTGCTTTCTCCTACTCTTGTTTGAAGGCCTCCCTACTTTTTTTCATAGACAGATGGCTTGACTTCACAACCATTCATCTTCTGCCACTCACTCCTATCTCTGCAAGGCTTGATAATGGGTTTTTATGCTAGCTTGAATGCTTCTATACTGTAACAGGAGTGCACCAAACTCTCAGGATCAATCCTCTCATGTCTGCAGCATGCAATTGCATGGTGACATGGAACTCCACTAAGATCCCACCTTTTGCATGTACAACTTTCTTCCTTCATGGCAACAATGTATGTCTTGTTCCTGTTGTCAGCCTGAAATATGTCATCAGCAGCTCCTGAAACCATGCATGTAGCTGACAGCTCTATATTCTTCTCAATTATTTTCCTAATTTTTGGGCATATTAAGCCAGGCCAGGTCTCTACCCCCTTTCTTTTGTTGTAGAACCTGACCATGAGTTGTGTTTTGATCTTGTATATCATTGATCTGAGATGCATCTCCCTAGCCTCAAGAATATATTTGTTGAAAACCTCACAGTTGTTGTTCAGAAGGATATCACACTTGACCAATTCTCTTTGGAAGCCCCTAACCCAAGTGTTGGGTGGTAGCTGCTCAAGCCATTTGTATGCTTCTAGGCTGATGAACTTCATTTCCTCCATGCTTGCAACCCACAGTTCTGGTGTTGTGCTCCTTGCACACTTCCATAACTGGTTCTTAAGAACATCTCCTTTGTGTGTTTGCTGAAAATTCTTCCATATATGCCTAACACAGTGCCTGTGCTCTGCATCAGGAAAGTGCTGCCTCACTCCCTTGATCAGGCCCTTTTGCTTGTCTGACATTATAGTCCATGGATCTGTGTTTACAATTCCCAAGTCACTCTTCATATTTGACAGAAACCATTTCCATGTGTCAGTGTTCTCTACCTCAACAACTGCAAAAGCTATAGTGTAAATGCAGTCATTAGGATTCGTGCCAACAGCACACAACATAACACCTCCATACTTTGTCTTCAGGTGGCACCCATCCAAACAAATGATAGGCCTACAGGCTTGCATGAAACCCCTTTTGCAAGCATCCAGAGAGAAATAGCAATTTGCAAATATGCCATCACTGACACCCACATAGAAAGAACTGCCTGGGTTTGATCTTCTGAATTCTTGTGCATAATCCCACATGCTGCTGTACTGCTCCAACTCATCTCCTTCAATCACTTTCTTCACTAGCCTCTTATCCCTTCTGAGCTTGCTCCTTGTTGCTGTCATGTTCCAATCTTTCTGAACCACCCTTGCAAAAAAATTCATATTCATGTTTTCATCTGCTCTGAAAGAATCAACATATTTTCCAGCCATAAAAGGAGTAGTGAATGACTTAACACGCCATTTCTTTATGCATTTATGCTTTGGGTTGTATTTCTTGATTATGGAGCAGTTGATTCTCCCATCAAATGATGTAGACAAGGTCCAAGGGCACCCATCTTCACAAATGGCATTGAGTCTTTTCCTATCATTTCTGGGGCATTTAATGTCAACTCTCTCCTGACAGCTGTACTATTTGATAGCTTTCCTCAGGAACACAACAGATCCAAAGGTCTGGCCAACTTGAAACTCTGGTTTAGTCAGGTCTTCCTCTTTGAAACTTTTGAAATTCAGCTTAACCTTATCTTCATTAGATGAAGGCAAGCACACGTCCACATCTTCAGTAGGATCATCAGCTTCTTCTTGGACTGCTTTACCTTTGCCTTTCTCACAATCAACATTTTTGTCAAACAAGTCATCATCAGCTTGCAGATCAATGTCTGTATCAACAATTTGTGGAATGTAATCTTCATCTAAATCCTGCATTACTGAACAACCAACTGCATCTGCTGCATTCATGTTCAAAAACCTACAGGATTTCCTGGCCCTAAACCCAAACTAAGATGAAAGGTAAGTAGTTCCTGGCTAGAGTGGACTTGGTATGAAATCATCTTCTTCTGACTCTGCTCCACTTTTTGACTCTGCTTCATCTTGCTCATGCTCTTGATCATGATCATCCTCTTGATCATGCTCAGGCAGCTCCTGTTCCACTTGAGGGGGCTCAGCCTGCTCCTATTCCACTAGAGTGAGCTGAGCCTGCTCCTCTTGCTGCTGTTGTGTTTGCTCTTCTTGCTGTTGGTGTGCCTTGTCCTTCTTTAGCCTAATGCCACTGAACCTGACAATTGGAGGATCCTCATCATCAGAGTGAACTTGAACAAGAGAAATATATGATCTCATGCTCTCATCATGATCAAGGAAAATCTGTTGGAAGTGGTTGCCGTTTAAAACACAATCCTTCATGTTTTCTGTCATAGTGTTGTCCCCTATCTTAATCTCTCTTAATCCATTCCTATACACTTTCAAATACAGGAACACACCAATAAGCCCTGATCCTGCCCTCAAACTTATATCCAATTTCCTCCACTAGATTGGCAACAACATTAGGTGTCCAATTATCTATGTCACAGTAATCATACCAAATGGAGTGACCTTTGTGATAATCCCTATGCTTGCCACCACACAGAAAATAGCCACCATGTATGACCTCAACAGAGAAGTGTATGCTTAAGGGTCCTGCAAAACAATCAAGTTGAAAAAGTTCAGACATTTCAGACTACAGAAAGGTTCATACGGTACAAAATTCAGACTTATGAGAAAGAAAAGCAGAGATTCCTGGCCTCCAATTAACAAATGTATGATCTTACAGGTCATAAAGCAACCATTTTTGGTAAATCAGACCTAATGTAATTGCAAATTAAAAATTCTGCACACCAAGCCAACTCTGACACTAAAATCAACCTTTACTGCTTAAACCCTAGACACCTGGACCCATGACAAATTGGGGGAGAAAGAACCCTAACCACTCCAGATCTCTGCAAACATGGTCAACAACATTGAACCCCCCATCCTAACACAAGACGCAACTCTATTTTTGGCCTGCCACTAAGTTCATCAAGAAACTACTAAAACCATACCACCCACACCCAATCTGTCAGAAAGTTGAACGAACGCCCAAACCCTAGCTCGTGCACGCAATTGATGCGACCAAGAACTCTTTACCGGAACTAAATTGGACAAATCGAGCAACAGAGCTGCTGGCGATAGTGACGTACTGTACAGGGGCGGCGAGGCAGCATCATGGTGACGTGAAGGAGCAAGAGGGATGTCGCGCAGGCCCCTCCTGAACGGCGCGGACGGCGGCGGCTCAGCGTCCGATGACGTGCTCATGGAGCCGTCGTCGATGCCGACAAGCTCAGAGGACGACCTCGGCAGCGATGACGAGCAGAGAGGGTGTGGGAGCAGAGGAGACAACGAGCGGGTGTGGGAGGAGAGGGAGACAGTGAGCTGGTCCGTCCGACCAGGTGGGCTGGCTTAATGGTCCTGGCGATTTTGCAAAAAAAAACCTGGATGGACTAGTATTAACCCCAGACATGACCAGGTGGCGGTCAAAGCCGAGCTGGTGGCCGCTGACTCAGCCAAGTCAACGAATACATAGACGAAATCGTACATACAGACCGAATTGAACCCTGTGCGCAAGTACGTGGACCATAGTTCGGGTATTTTGAAATAGTGGTACTAAAGTGTCAACCGACTCAAGTTTTGTGACCTATAGTGAATTTTTCTCTTATATCTATGTGTTTGGGCTATGCATGTGTAGATGGGCCTGGAAGTTGAGCTAGTAGGGCAGTAGCTTAGGTCCAAAGTAGTAGAAGTAGTACAAAAACATTTTTGGAGTGTAGGCGGTTGCATGTTCAAGCCTGCCTACCAGAATCGCCAATGGTTGAAAGGAAAAGTGAAGGAAAAACATAGGAATTGAAAAGTTTCCTATGCTACTATTATTCATGCATTTGGTTAAAAGGAATGGAGCAAAGGAAAATTGTAGGATTTGTTCCTTTAGTGTCTCTTTCAAAGAAAAACCGTAGGAATTTTAATATCCACTTGGCCCTCCTTTTCCAATTCCTATTCATGAAGCACATGATTAAGTGATAGTAGCATAATACCATTATAACTCTACATTTTCTTGTGGTTTGACTTAATTTGACCATGCTTCTTTGCATTCCTGTGATCTTCCAATTCTTGTGAACCGAACACCCAGATTGATAGAAATCTTATGTTTTTAAATTCTTTGTTTTGCACGTGCATTCCTATACTATTCCTATGTATTTCCTATCCCGGCGTTGTTAGAATCCTCCAATTCAAACAAGCCCTTATAGAATTACTTCAGTTAAAAATATGTGTCAAAGAAAACCTTGTGTGGTTTGTCCTGCTCCTACCGCGTCGCCGTCCATCCTAGCTCAGCTGCTCCAGTGACAGAAGGGTCAATCATAGCAGGGATCCTCCCTCCAGACCGTCTTTCGCCACCTCAGATCTTCTTCCCACTGCCGGCAACCACGACAACTGCATTACCATCATCAACTGAGGAGATGACCTTGAAGACTACACGGGTCCACAAGAGAGGTCGCACTCTTTTGTGTGTGCTTACATTATGCGTCGCTTAATATTACATGCTACTTTATCATCATGTTCACCTCTTAGACTCTGAGTTGAGTCCAAACTAATACTCAAACTTGAGTTTTTAAATGGTTGTGGGGTACATATTGGGGTAGCAATCAATAGCATCTGTCTACAATCTGGTTAATCGGTGGGATAAGATCTGTTGGTTCATGAACCGGTGCGCTAACTCTCTTGTTGTCAGCATCATAAGCCGCCTAGTATGTAGATAGACTAGTTTCATCAGCCAGCTTGCTTGCTAAGGGGCGCATGGCTCTTGCTATCTCTGCAAAATCATCAGCACTGAAGGCGGATCCATCTTCTTTGACACTGGGGCAGCCATTGGCGAAATCCTCCGGGTCAAGATCGGCTTGCCATGCCTTTGCCCGGCTTAGGGCAGTCAGGGTGCCGGCTCTGGCAGCTCCCCGTTTTAAGTCATCAATTCTTTTTGGCAGCACGGATAACTGTTTTAGTGTATCCTTGATAAGTGTGGAGAGAGTTTTCTTGTGCAGCGTAGAGGCAATGGTTCGTTGGGCACGAGTGTATAGCTGTTCTACAAGAGTGTAGACAGCTTTGAGCCGGATGCGCATATCTGAGCCCAAGTTAGTGCTCCAAGAACCTGTATCAATAAAGTTATGGGTAAGCCGACAGCTGTTTATAATATGATTATTAAGATACAAGGGAGATATGTTCTTACTGAAGATGGCTGATGACATAGTGTTAATCTGTTGCTGTAAGCCAGATAACTCCTCAGTCACCGGTTTAAGCACGACTTCAGCTTCTTCTGCTCTCTTCAATAGAGCCGCCTTTTCAATTTCCCAGCCCTCTTTGTCAGAGTTCCAGTTCTGTTTCAACTGCTCAATATTCTCCAATGCAGATTTCAGCTCTGGCTTGGCCTTTGATGTCTCTGACTGCTGAGTTTTGACATTGGCCTTAAGATCATTAAGCTGCGAGTCTTTTTCAGTCAATTCAGCATGTGACATAAGCATACACAGACAAGATAACAATCGGGATTACTCTTTGAAAGTCCCAAGCACAATACAAGTATTACTCTTGGCACTTGGGGGCTAATGCATATTGCTTTCTTTTAAAGACAATTTTTATAAGTCCCAAGCAAAATATAAATATTATCCTTGGCACTTGGGGGATAATGCCTATTCCTCTGTTCCAAGACAAATTCATGACCCGAACAAATGATGTGATCCGGCTTATAAAGATGATACATTGGGTTGTTGATTTTAAAACAGGATGATTAGCCACGACTTATTCATCACTGATTAAGCCGGCCCTCGGGGGCTATGGAGGCAAAATTGGTTTTTACTACTACCAAGCCCCGGCTTAATATGTATTAACCCGGCCCCTGGGGGCTACAGAGGAAAAGTTGAAGTACTGGTATTATAAGTCTCGGTTCATGTGGAACATAGAAACCGGCCATTGGGGGCTATTGGATTTGATCTATGCAACTATTGAAGTTTATAGTACATTCTATTCTATCATGTCAAATAAACTTAGCGGCTAAGGGAAGTATATTCATATAGAAAGGAGTTGCAGCATTTACCTCATAGTGTTCCTTTATCAAGTTAACCAAGCCGGCTTCAAAGTCACGGCTGTTGTATAGGCGGTTCAAGTAACTAGAGTGGATGTCTTGGGCGCTAAAATGGGCGTAGCTATCCAAATCTACCTTCCATTTGCCTTTATCTTTAGCATAAATTTCTTCCTTGGCACTGTGCTTAGATAAGACAGTAGGTTGACCCGGAGCTATGTATCCAAAACCAGTGGCAACAATATCTTCAGCTTTCTCCTCGGCAGGCTTGATCGGGCTTGGCGGCTTAGAAATAGCCCGTTCAACATCCATATGATCTATGGAGACTTCAGGGTCTTAAAGTGGTGGATCATTAATAATATCTTTAGCAACTGGTTGTTATTGTTCTGGTTCAGACGGGATGACATCGTCGACCGGCTTATTCAACTTTGCTTTCTTGCTGGGTTTGGCCTGGACCCTAAAAATAAGAAACATGAAGAGGTGAGTGTAGGGATCAGATATAAGTTTTGAATAGTTGAAAATTCTTACCCAGGTACAGTTTTGAAAGCTAGGATTTGCGTTCCCTTGACTCGCCAGAAGAGGAATGAGAAGTCCCCTAATAGTTTGAATCAGACGGGTTAAGAGGGTGTCGGAAATGACCCGCCTTGGGATAAAGTATATCCGAAATAGGTAAGACCTATGGGCGGCATTTTCGAACCGGTGTGTTTGGTAAGTCGAAAGAAGTGATTACACCACCGCTATGCCGGGTGGTACGGCGGGCTTTGTGTTGCTGTTTCTTCAAAAGAAAGTTGGAATCCAAGTGAGCTAGAGGGTAAGAAAAGCTTACTTTTAGGCTTGCTTGTCGGGTTTTCTGTGTTGGTAGAGGTTCTGAGTAGGAGGAAAGAATAATTACTCTGCGTCGCCTGCACGGCTGGCCTCTGTGTCGTCCTGGTAACAATCATTGTCAATGAGATGTACAAAAAATGAGCCAAGAGAGTCAAGTTCTACCTCTGACTGATCATCATCATGGTCATCATCAATATTTGAACCCACGGGTTCAGTGGTTTTCTTCTTGGCAGGCCTCTTGGTGGCTTTAGCCTTAGTACGAGCCATTTTGGTCGGCTTATCTTGCGGTTTCTTCTTCCAAAATGGAAAGTTAGCTTGTTGAGGTCAAAAAGATCATGAGTGAGCATAATTATTGAAAATACTGATGAAGTGGAAGATGTGCAAACTTACGGCTGGCGGCTTGTTGAAGGTGCTAAAAGGACTAAGTCTTGTTTTGCTGCATTCTTTTAAAGGTTCATTCAGCAATTTCTTGGTGGCTTCATTGATTTCTGCATCGGACAGTTGGATGTCACAGTGGCGCTGGGGATCTTTCACATTGCCAGTGTATTCACACATTAAGCCGGGGCAACGGCTTAATGGCAAGGTACTCCAGGACACCCAGCACAGGACAAGGTCAACGCCGATTAAACCATTGGCCATAAGGGTTGTGAGCTTTGAAAATGATGGTGCATATTTGGCCCGATCCTTTGCACTGAGCAGTGAGGGGAGTGGATGCGTGTTGCTAAGCCGGTGATCGCGGTAACCCGGTAAGGGATTTTCGTCGGCTGGAGATGTGTCTTGACAATAGAACCAAGTCTAGTTCCAGTCTTTGGGGGTGTGGCGGCTTAGCATAGGGAAAGCTGACGTCTTTTCTCTTTTGAATTGAAACCCCACTGAGTTCGGTGTTGGGCCCATCAACAAATTCAGTTTGGTGGTTTAAATAGTAGAACTCTCTGAATAAATCAACTGTGGACTCCTCTTGAAGATAAGCTTCACAAAACACTTGGAAATTGCAAATGTTGGACACAGAGTTGGATCCGATATCTTGAGGGTGAAGTTGGAGAAAATGAAGCACATCACGGAAGAACTTTGAGCCGGGTGGGCTGAACCCCCCGACTCAGGTGATCAGCAAAAACAATCACTTATCCGTCATTGGGTTTAGGAGGAAATTCTTCACCAGGGACCCTCCAGTGAATGACTTCTTTTTTGGCTAAAGCGTCAGTTGCAACATAGTTGTTCAAGTCTTCCTCAGTAACCCGGGATTGGACCCAGTTACAAGCAGAATATGTCTTAGCCATTATCGACGAGCTGAAAGAAAGATTGCGCCAGTTCAAGATTGTATGGTTAAGCCGGTTGACGAGTTACAAGGTGAATACCAATGAAGCATGCATAAGTGGTAAACCGGAAGATGGCATTGAAATTATGAAGATGAACTATTGGCGGCTTAAGAGGGGCTAATGATACCTGGCGGGTTACGCTTTCTAAAGTTAAGCCGCCCGTACAAATATTGAGTTACAGATCTAAGAATGAAAAATTGCCAAGTATTGGAAAAACAGATTTCACAGATGGATGCTATAATTTTGGATCTACAACACTTCAAATAATGAAAAATATTTAGACCTAAATTGCAGTACGTGAGCAGTTCATATGTCCAGATTGGTTTTCTTATGCAAGGGAGATGGTATAATAACAGGAATAAGTACCACGACTACCACCACGCGGGAGGAGTGCTAAGTTTGAATCAAAAGTTACCAGCTACAGCAAAGAACAAGGATGAACTCCGACAAACTTGTAGGAAACCCTAATGGGATCTAGAGGAAAGGGAAGGAGGAAAACTCACCAGATTTGTTGAGCGGCGGAGGCGCAGGACCGAACTCTGAACAAATCAGGTTGATGCAGCGGCCATTGTCGAGGCAGTAGCTGAGGTCGAGGACGGCGACAGAGCTCGGGCGCTGAGACGATGCAAGGAAGAAGAAAGAGATAAAGAGGCAAGGGGGGAAAGTGAAAGGGACCCATGGCCCTATTTATAAGACGAAACGATAAGTGACATGCGCAGGAATCGAGGAGGCCAAAAATGGATATGTGATGGCACAGACGCCTCGATCTTCTGAGGTTCATTAAAAGAGAAGATATATTAAGATTTGGGATTTATGTAATATTAATGACAGGTGACGTCACCATGGGTTACCATGATCTTAGAAGATGATGTCACGGTGGGTTACAGGGTCTTGCAAGAATAAATGAAGAAGGATTTTCTAAGTGTTGAAGATTGACATGAACAAGTTCAAATCAACCTGGGGCCTAATGTTGGGGATATAATTATTGGGTATGACCTGCCCAGGAGGGGCCGGGTTATACCAATGGTGGTTCATCAAGACAAGGCCCATGAAGATCTTGAAGATGGCGGTTCATGGAGCAAACTTGCTAAGGGCCCGAAGCCCAAAGGCGACTTAGGGCCCATAGGTGTAAACTGCCATATATGTATGACTTGGATTGTAAGGCAAGTATAATTAGTCACCGAGCCGGACACGTTGATTATGAGCCGGCCGGGACTCTATGAGTCGCTGGGCGTCAACCTATGTATTTAAAGGGACGACCCGACGGCGGCTTAGGACAAGAAACCAGAGATTGAAAGCTAGGTCAAGCGTATTCGCTCCCTGGTAATCGAAACATAAGCAATACCACTTCAAACTGGATTAGGCCTTTACGTTCACCGCAAGGGGTCGAACCAGTATAAACTCCCTATGTCCTTTGTCCCGTTTAACCCCTTTAAGCTAACCTAGTTGCGATGGCTCCACGACTAAGTCCTTTTGCTAGGACATCTGTCGTGACAATTCCACGACAGGTGGGAAACAAGCAGTAAAGGAGCCATTATTTGTATATTTTAACTGAAGCTATTATCTGCCTGCTATCATTTGGTTTTGGGTCTATCCAAAGGTTGCTACCATCACTCTGGATTTCTGCATGCACTCCTTACATAATCTCACTATGTTATATTCCTATGCATGTTAGTTATTATACACAATGGTACTGAACATGTAGAGAAAAAGAGACAAGCTTTATGTGGCAATAAAATTTCACGCAGACATCGCTCCATGGTGAGCGCAAAAGCAACCCCCCTCTCCCCATTCCAGACTGTAATCAAGAGGAACATAACTATTCAGAGGGGGATTCACAGGGAGCAGACCACTCCTATTTACCCCCTGAGGTCTTTGCTCTAACTTGGCATGATGATGTTGGTCATATCATGCATATGACGCCTTGCATTGCTTACTTTATACATCAAATATGTGATCTGCTTAGTTTATACATGATTTGTATGAATGCCATCTGTTTAGTTTGTATATCATATATGTGAATTATGCAATGCCATCTTGTTTAGCCGGGCATCATATATGTGAATTTTGCAATGCCATCCTGCTTAGCCAGTCATCTTATATGTGAATTATACCATGCCATCCTTTTTTCCATTATGTATTACATTTGTCAAAATGTTAGTACATTCAACTACACTTCCAATGCATCGGCCATTTGACACGGTCATGGAAAAAATGGAGTGAAAACAAGGTCTTCATAGCATACAATGCTATCTGACGAAGCACACATCTTGCTGGTTACAAATTGCTCCTCAGAGGAGGATTCAAAGACAGATGACCAGTCCTACCCCCCCCCCCCGAGGTGCATGCTCTAACTTAGCAGGGTTATATTTCTCATATTGTGGATATGGTGTCTTGCATTGCTATGTCATTTTCTTAGTTTAGACATGCTTAGTGTGAATGCCACCTGTTTACTATCTAATTACCATATATGTGAATTATGCAATGCCATCTTGTTTCAAGACATTATATATGTGAATTATGCAATACTATCTTGTTGCAAGGCATTATATATGTGAATTATGCAATGCCATGATGTTTAGCAAAGCATCATATATGTGAATTATATCATGCCATCCTTTTTTGTATTATGTATTCCATTTGCCGACAATGTTTGTATATTCAACAACTCTTCCTGAGCATCAGCCATTTGTATCGGTGATGGAAAAATCTGGAGTGAAAAAAGGTCTTCAGAGCAGACAATGCTACCTGCTGAAGCAGATATCTTTTTGGTTACACATAGCTCCTTAGAGGAGGATTTAGAGATAGATGACCAGTCCTATTTCCCCCCTGAGGTGTATGCTCAAACTTGACAGAGTTATATTACTCATATCATGCATATTTTATCTTCCAAAGCTTAATTTTTACATCATATACACAATATTGCATATCATCTACTTAGTTTAGACATCATATATGTGATTGCCATTTGCTTACTTGCTTAGTATATAAATCATATATTTGAATTATATCATGCCATGATGTTTACATAGACAGCATGTATCTGAATTATGGCATGCCAAACCATTTTCTAAAGACATAATATAGTTATATCATCTCATCCTATTTGCATAGTCATCATATTTTGAATTATGCCCTTCTATCTGTGATTATATCATGCCATCATGTTTCCATCGACGGCATGTATGTGAATTATGGCATGCCAGCCACTTTAATAGACACATCATATAGTTATATCATGTCATCTTTTTTACATAGTCATCATATTTTGAATTATGTCATTCTATCATGTTTAGTTAGCCACCATATATGTGAAATTGTGTCATGCTATCATGTTTAGTTAGCCATCATGTATGTGAAATTGTGCCATGCTGTCCTGTCTGGTTAGACAACATAAATGTGAATTATTTCATGCCCTCTTTTATTCCCTACTATCCATTGCACCTGTCTATTATACAATGTATGTACATTCAATTACTTTTCTTGTTTATCAGCCATTTGAATTGGAGGGGGTGATGGCGGTATCTATGGGAGTAAAAGCACAGTCTTCAGAAAAGATAGTGCTACCCATCGATGCAGATAGAACCACGGTTGTACTTGCCCAAGAACCAGCCCCACCATACATAATCCAGACTCTCGCAGATTGTACCCCTACCCAATTGGACAGAGAACCAACTACACCCCTTCGAGCCCTATCCCCAGCAGATAGTAACCCAGTTCCAGTTGACACAGCACCGTCTCCACCTCATAGCACCCAAACACGAGCATTTAGTAAGGCAATTGCAGTGCCCAAAGCACGAGGACCACCACTCGAACCCCAACTCAACGCTTAAAGCAGATGGAGAATTATTCTTAGGCCAGGTTCTGTACCTATGGTTCATACTCCTTTGCCCTTGCATAACTGTATTTACTCATACCAACTAATTTCCAATTTGAAGGATGTAATTGAAACTCCGATGGTGCAACAGGTATGTTTTAGACCTATTTCTTTAACTGGATTGTTGTTCTAACTTCTTGTTCTATGTTAATTTCGGTTTCAATTGTATAAATAGTTATGTTCTCATGTCAAGCGCATTACAAGTGTTGTTAGTATTGTGTAGTTTCCCACACTTATATTCTGTCTATGTTGCTTTGTCTTAAACAAATATGATTTGAACTATGTCCCTATCTTGATTTGGCAACATAAACTAGAATGATATAGACAATATAGTGACTGTAGTACATAGATATATGTTTGTTTCATGTTGTTATCCTGTCCACCTTACTACTGAACCGGTTTACCTAAATGAATTTCATATACTACATGCTAAACCCGTGATGTGTCTGCTTGTTTCTCTTGTAGAATGCCGACAGAATATTGGAGAAGAGCACCCCATTATGCAACGGTAGAGAAAGTAATGCAGATAAGGTTCAAGATAGTGAGACAACCCTATTGATCTCCAAAAAAGCTGATAAAAACTATCTTGTTGATAGTGAGACAACCCCAAAGTCCTACCTTGATGTCGTGTTCGAGTTACTTGCTACTACCGCTGGCACGAGCTCTTCGAACTCACTGCCTACATCACTTCGGCTTCTTGAGTTTTAGCTACAAGCTGAAAGGCATCAGTCAGCTGTGCTGCGACAAGAAGCCGAAGGACTGAGGATGTCCCTGCAAAATTCAGATGCATACTTTCTGGTTCAACAACAAGCGTTGGAGGATTTTAGCGCCAAACAAGAGAAAGCTAATAAGCTTGCTAAGCTTCTTGCCGGCATGGTGGGTACCCAGGATATCGTTTCTTGAGCTCTTGTAAAGTGCTTTCAGTTCTGTACTTGTTTTGTTGCTGCGTTTATTTGCACTGGTGGCCAATTTAGATGCCCAGTGTATGTAATATGCTGCTTTGTTCACTATATGTGCACCGGTAGCGAACTTTGATGCCTAGTGGATGTAATATTTGTAATAGCCATAATAGCCTAGCGTAAGTTGCTTGCTTATTTATTTCCTTATTATCTTGTTTATTTGTTTGCTTGTAGTCACTGTAGTTCTTTTTCCGTGGGTTGTTAGTGGCCACAATAACCATGGGCCACATACGAACCGTTGTAACCATGGTCTTGCTACCTACTGTAGTAGTATAGGCCTCCTACGGACCATCGGATCCATGGGCCTCCTACGGGCCGTAGGATCCATGGGCCTTCTACGTGCCGGAGAATAAATGGGCCTTCTACAGGTGGTATGATTGATTGGCCAAACATGGGTCGTACAATTTTTGGACCAATAACGAACCGCAATATGGGTCGTAAAGAGGCTAAAATTGGACTCTTGTTTTTGTGGGCCCGATCATAATGGGCCATTAATAGGCCGGTATGTATAACGGACTTAATTCTATCGGTAGACATAACAGGTCATTTATGGGCCATATTAGATGACGCTAAGAAAATGGCCCAATGGATTAACTGGCCACAAACGGGCCGACTGTAGCTACAGGCTGAATTTGACTCATCAGCGGAATAGGCTACTAACGGATCGTAAGGACTCGAGGGCTGGAAATGAACCCAAGAATAAAATGGTCCCTTATAAGGCCGAAAGTTAACACGGACTGAAGATGTCCCAATTGAATAATGGGTCGTTAATGGGTATAAAGTGATATATTGTTCATTGTGGGCCAGTTTCACCATGGGCCACTAAAGGGACTGTCGGGGATATACCCCACGGTGTAACCCGGCCGGAAATATAACCCGGCCGGACTTGGCGACTCACTAATGACCCGCCCTGAATGGACGACACACTAAGTGACCTGCCCAATCCTGGCGACTTATGGGTAACCTGGCAAGCGGATCAGAGGAGCGACAAGATCCGGGGGCCCAGGAGGCTCAAGGCCAAGAAGGCCGGCTTACGTTATGGTAGGATGGCTTAAGAGGAAAGGCGTGAGGAATATCTCCCTCACAAGAAATCAAGACCCGGACTTGTATCCGGCTTGTAGTAGAAGATAGGCTAGTCCTAATCCTATTTGGACTCCACATGTAACCCGCCCCTCTAACTTATATAAGGAGGGGCAGGGCACCCCAAATGATGAGGACATCAATACCATTGTTACACCCACAGCCCCTGTTGCTATACATACTTGACCAATTACTAGAGCTCGCGCATGCCAACTAAATTACCAGGTACTTTCGTTTCTTGGTAATGATTCTAATGTTCATGAGACTATGATGTTGCCTAAATTGGATACATTTGTTTTGCTTACAAATGAAGGGCCTAGCTTGGAGAAGGATGAACATTGGAGCAAGAACAAGCATGGAGATGATGGCATGCGCAAGGGGAACAAGAACAGAGTTACAAGTGATGATTTCAGGTCTTTGAAGCCACCATAACGAGTGCATGAAGCCTTGGACGAAATATACAAGATGTCACTTCATAAATTTCGTCCAGAGGCTATTATAGGTGCTGCGTCACCTTTTTATTGGTCCAGGCCCATGTAATTTCGAAATACATAAGTATAGGCTATTTTTAGAGTCCATATGTGTGGGGAAACAAGAGATAGGGTTGATTTTGGACCCCTCCACCAAGGGCCACGAAATTCCCCCTCTCTTCCTCCATATATACAGCCCTTAGGGCACCGATTAGACTTTGGGTTTTGTTTAGATTAAAGTTCGCCATAGCTGCAACTTCGCGTACTTCGTTTGTGTTCAACGACCAGACAAAGGCGTCACAGAACCCCACCTTGATCAATAAAGCTTTCATCTTATATTCGCAATATCCAGATTGCAATCTCAGATTCTTGCTTGTTCTTCGTTTGCTCGCAGGAAACAGACCCTCGTGGTCAGGTTGATCGTGCTCCGGCGTGGTCAATAACCTCTCGGAGTTGGTTTAGCGATTGCTAGGGCGCGACGTCCTCGCACGTTCGTAGTCGGATCGTCAAAGTCGACTTCCACCAAAGCGAAATCCATCATCTCATCGAAAGACGGGATACCTTTGCTTCTATCAAGTGGTATCAGATTTCCAGGTTGCTCGGTGAGATTTTATAGTTTTTCGTAGTATAGATCGAGTCTGTTCTTCATACCTACAGTCCACGAAAAAGCCACAAAAAAATTAGGGTTAGTTCATCATATCCGAACCAATCTGAGCCTTTGCATAATCTTTTTAGGGTTTTGCTTTGTTGAATTTGCGGTTGCATCATCGTGTCTAGTTGCTGGTCTTAGAGTCTAGTCTTTTAGAGTTTCGAGTTCTGGTCATAAGTTGTCACGCCGCCGCCGCACCATCATCATCGCCCCTGCCATCTACCACCACCGCTTATCCGCCACCGCTTCGAATCCGTATCCATATACCACCACCGCTGTCATATACCACCACCGCTGCCATCTACCACCATATATCCACCACCAATCCAAGTTCTTGTCATATTAGGTTTGTTTTTGAGATCCATCTAGATTCCGATTCGTGTTTCCTTGCCGGAGTAGGTTTCGGAAAAAAAAAGAGTCCGGAAACCACCCTCCGTTTAGGCCCAAAATTTTTCGAAAACGCATTTTTCGAAAAAAAATCTGGCTATCCTATTTTTAGGTGTTTCTGAGTGTTTTGAGACAGGTGCCATTATAGGAAGTTTTTTTTGACCTGTTTCCAGTTTTTGGGTCCGGGCAGTCGAAAAAAAAAATTGGTCGAAAAATTTTCGTGCCCATCCTGTCAGTTTGACCTAGGAAGAGTTTTGAGACACTCGCCATTATAGTGATTTTTCGCAAAAAAAAAGCAGCGCAAAAAAAACAGCGCAAAAAAGAAGAGCGAAAAAAAATTCCAGAGTGTGCTTTTCCCTTGTTTACGTGCCGCACCGTGATTTTGTTGGTGTTCTAGGCTCGCGTCTCTAGCACAGTCTAGCCTAGGACCAGCACAGTACCGTCATTGAGCGTTTATTCAACTTTGCATCTCTGAATTGATTATTGCTGACCCTTTTTGCTACCATATTATAAGCCTTCCCAGCTCCACATACATCTACGTCGTGCGTTTGACTCTCCCTGGTAATCGCTCTATCCAAGCTTTGAGAGTTTTTGACTACAACGGTTGCCGATCACCGCCTGCTGCTGGGTAAGAACTGGTAAGAATTTGAGATTTGCTTGACGGATTTGTGACACCCACCACCACCTCTTGTTAGTAGTCTGTAGGATCATATTCTTGTGTGTTTCTATTGCTGCTAACCATGCCAGGATCACAAGCCAACGAGACTGACTGGGAGAACATGACGAATAAGGATTTGCATGATAAATTTCAGCAAATGATGAGTGGACAGGTGCAAGATGTGCTAAACAGATTTGAAGAGGCCATGGAGAAGATAGATGGCATGGAGAAGACGTTCGAAACAAAGCTCGATAACAAGTTTAATGAATTGCTCGCGCGTCTTCCACCACCACCACCCGCTGCACCTAACGCACCTCTCCAACAACAACAGCAACGACTACCTCCACGTCGCGAAACAGACCTCCGCCGAGCGAGCCGTGTTCCTCTTGCGTTTGGCCAAACTGTTGGTGCTGCTGTTGATACTTCTGTGGCTCCTGCTGCTGATGCGGAGGAGGATGATTATGTGGGAGATTACGAGGATGAGGTTGCTCAAAATCAGAACTACGTGCAACCACCTGCACCACAACCACTAGGTCGTCCACATGCAAATATCACAATGGTAGGGCTTTCCCTCAGGTACGAGATCATGACCATCTTCCTAAACTGAAATTGAATATTCCACCTTTCGAGGGTAGATATGTTCCTGATATATATCTTACTTGGGAGTTAGAAACTGAACAACGATTTACATGTTTACAATATCCCGAGGAGAGACGGGTTGCCGCTGCTGTTTGTGCTTTCACTAGTTTTGCATGTGTATGGTGGTCTGAACATTGTAGATTATATCCTATTCCAACTACTTGGGCTGCTTTGAAAACTGCTATGCGTACTCGTTGGGTTCCACCATATTATCAACGTGAATTGCTTCAAAAATTACAGCGCTTAAGACAAGGAAAAAATTATGTAGAAGAATATTATCAGGAATTACAAACTGGCATGATTAGATGTGGTATTGTTGAGGAGAATGAAGCTATGCTTGCACGTTTTCTGGGTGGATTAAATAGAGAGATTCAGACCATTCTAGACTATAAGGAGTATACTAATATCACTCGTTTATTCCATCTTGCTTGTAAAGCTGAACGTGAAGTGCAGGATCGACAAGCATTGGCGCGAACTAACTTTTCTGCAGGCCGACCTTCATCATGGACACCGCGTGCATCTTCTATTTCAACTGCACCAGCACCTCAATCAGGTGCCTCCTCCAGTCGTGATACAAGAAAACAGGCACAATCACCATTATCTGCCAAGAGCGCACCTGTTGGGCCTGCACAGAGTTCTTCTTCTTCCATGGCATCAACAGGGCACACACGTGATATTATTTGTCGTCGTTGTAAGGGAGGAGGTCATTATGCGAGAGAATGCAAATCTCCGCTTGTGATGATTGCTACCGCGGATGGTGGATATGAGTCCGCTAGTGACTATGATGAGGAGACTTTGGCTCTTATTACACGTGAAGAACATGGTGGAGATGATTCTGATCATGAGACGCAATACATGGCTCCTGAAGACGCTGACAGGTATGAATGTTTAGTTGCTCAACGTGTTTTGAGTGTGTAGGTCACACAAGCTGAGCAAAATCAGAGGCACAATTTGTTCCATACCAAGGGAGTTGTGAAAGAACGTTTTGTGCGCGTCATCATAGATGGAGGGAGCTGCAACAACTTGGCTAGCATGGAGATGGTGGAGAAGCTTTCTCTCGCCACAAGACCACATCCACATCCTTACTACATCCAATGGTTCAACAACAGCGGCAAGGTTAAGATAACACATACTGTTCGTGTGCATTTTAATATCTCTACATATGCTGATTATGTTGATTGTGATGTGGTACCTATGCAAGCATGTTCCTTATTACTTGGTAGACCATGACAATTTGATAAAATTTCTGTACACCATGGTAGAAACAATCAGTATACTCTTGTTCATAAGGATAAAAATATTACTTTGCTTCCTATGACTCCTGATTCTATTTTGAAAGATGATATTAATAGAGCTAATAAAGCAAAACAGGAGAAGAATAAGAGTGAAAATCAGATTGTGGCAAAAGAATTTGAGCAACAAATGAAGCCTAATCATAAACCATCTAGTGTTGCTTCTGAAATTAAATTGAAAAGTGCATGTTTATTTGCCACCAAATCTGATATTGATGAGCTAGATTTCAGCAAATCTGTTTGCTATGCTTTTGTGTGCAAAGAGGCATTATTTTCATTCGAGGACGTGCCTTCCTCTTTGCCTCCTGCTATCACTAACATTTTGTAGGAGTTCGCTGACGTCTTTCCACAAGACGTGCCACCGGGATTACCACCTATTCGAGGGATTGAGCATCAGATTGACTTAATTCCCGGTGCTTCACTGCCAAACCGTGCGCCATACCGTACCAATCCAGAGGAGACGAAGGAGATTATGCGTCAAGTACAAGAGCTTCTCGACAAAGGTTATATACGTGAATCCCTTAGTCCTTGTGTTGTTCCTATTATTCTAGTGCCAAAAAAGGATGGTACATCGCATATGTGTGTTGATTGTAGAGGCATTAATAATATTACTATTCGTTATCGTCATCCTATTCCTAGGCTAGATGATATGCTTGATGAATTGAGTGGCTCTACAATATTCTCCAAAGTTGATTTGCGTAGTGGATACCATCAAATTCGTATGAAATTGGGGATGAATGGAAAACAACATTTAAAACTAAGTTTGGATTATATGAGTGGTTAGTCATGCCTTTTGGATTAACTAATGCGCCTAGTATTTTCATGAGACTAATGAACGAAGTTTTACGTGCTTTCATTGGACGATTTGTGGTAGTCTATTTTGATGATATACTGATTTATAGCAGATCTTTGGAAGAACGTTTGGAACATTTACGTGCTGTTTTTATTGCTCTACGTGATGCACGTTTGTTTGGTAACCTTGGGAAGTGCACCTTTTGCACCGACCGAGTGTCTTTTCTTGGCTATGTTGTTACTCCACAGGGAATTGAAGTTGATAAAGCCAAGATTGAAGCTATTGAGAGTTGGCCGCATCCCAAAACGGTCACACAAGTGAGGAGTTTTCTTGGCCTCGCTGGATTCTATAGGCGTTTTGTGAGAGATTTCAGCACCATTGCTGCACCTCTCAATGAGCTTACAAAGAAAGATGTGCCTTTTCTTTGGGGTACCGCACAGGAAGAAGCCTTCTCGGTATTGAAAGATAAGTTGACACATGCTCCTTTACTCCAACTTCCTGATTTTAATAAGACTTTTGAGCTTGAATGTGATGCTAGTGGAATTGGATTAGGAGGTGTGTTATTACAAGATGGCACACCTGTTGCATACTTTTCTGAAAAATTGAGTGGGCCTAGTCTGAATTATTATGATAAAGAATTATATGCTCTTGTTCGGACTTTAGAAACATGGCAACATTATTTATGGCCCAAAGAATTTGTTATACATTCTGATCATGAATCTCTGAAACATATTAAAAGTCAAGCTAAACTGAATCGTAGACATGCTAAATGGGTTGAATTCATTGAGACTTTCCCTTATGTCATTAAACACAAGAAGGGAAAAGAAAATGTTATTGCTGATGCATTGTCTCGTCGCTATACTATGCTTTCACAACTTGACTTCAAAATATTTGGTTTGGAGACCATCAAAGATCAATATGTGAATGATGCTGATTTTAAAGATGCAATGCAGAATTGTAAAGAAGGAAGAATGTGGAACAAGTTTGTCATTAACGATGGATTTGTGTTTCATGCTAACAAGCTATGCATTCCAGCTAGCTCCATTCGTCTTTTGTTGTTGCAGGAGGCGCATGGAGGAGGATTAATGGGACACTTTGGCGTGAAGAAGACGGAGGACGTACTTGCTACACATTTCTTTTGGCCAAAGATGAGACGGGATGTTGAGCGTTTTATTGCTCGCTGCACTACATGTCAAAAAGCTAAGTCACGACTCAATCCTCATGGTTTATATATGCCTTTGCCTGTACCTAGTGTTCCTTGGGAGGATATATCTATGGACTTTGTTTTAGGTTTACCTCGAACAAAGAAGGGGAGGGATAGCATATTTGTTGTCGTGGATAGATTCTCGAAAATGGCACACTTTATACCATGTCATAAAAGCGATGATGCTGTTAATGTTGCTGATTTGTTCTTTCGTGAAATTATTAGCTTGCATGGTGTGCCAAATACTATTGTTTCAGATCGTGATACTAAATTTCTTAGCCACTTTTGGAGATGTTTATGGGCTAAGTTGGGGACTAAACTGCTTTTTAGTACTACTTGTCACCCCCAAACTGATGGACAAACTGAAGTAGTCAATAGAACGTTGTCTACTATGCTTAGGGCTGTTTTGAAGAATAATAAGAAAATGTGGGAGGAATGCTTGCCTCATATTGAATTTGCTTATAATCGTTCATTGCATTCTACTACTAAGATGTGCCCTTTTGAAGTTGTGTATGGTTTCCTACCTCGTGCTGGTATCAGAGCCAGGTTGCTCGGTGAGATTTTACAGTTTTTTAGTAGTTTAGATCGAGTCTGCTCTTCATACCTATAGTCCACGAAAAAGCCACAAAAAAAAATTTAGGGTTAGTTCATCATATCCGAACCAATCTGAGCCTTGCATAATCTTTTTAGGGTTTTGCTTTGTTGAATTTGCGGTTGCATCGTCGTGTCTAGTTGCTGGTCTTAGAGTCTAGTCTTTTAGAGTTTCGAGTTCTGGTCATAAGTTGTCACGCCGCCGCCGCACCATCATCATCGCCCCTGCCATCTACCACCACCGCACCGAATCCGTATCCATATACCACCACCAATCCGTGTCCATATACCACCACCGATCCATATCCATATACTACCACCGCTACCACCACCGCTGCCATATACCACCACCATATATCCACCACCAATCCGAGTTCCTTGCTTATTAGGTTTACCTCGAACAAAGAAGGGGAGGGATAGCATATTTGTTGTCGTGGATAGATTCTCGAAAATGGCACACTTTATACCATGTCATAAAAGCGATGATGCTGTTAATGTTGCTGATTTGTTCTTTCGTGAAATTATTCGCTTGCATGGTGTGCCAAATACTATTGTTTCAGATCGTGATACTAAATTTCTTAGCCACTTTGGGAGATGTTTATGGGCTAAGTTGGGGACTAAACTGCTTTTTAGTACTACTTGTCACCCCCAAACTGATGGACAAACTGAAGTAGTCAATAGAACGTTGTCTACTATGCTTAGGGCTGTTTTGAAGAATAATAAGAAAATGTGGGAGGAATGCTTGCCTCATATTGAATTTGCTTATAATCGTTCATTGCATTCTACTACTAAGATGTGCCCTTTTGAAGTTGTGTATGGTTTCCTACCTCGTGCACCTATTGATTTGTTGCCTCTTCCATCTTCGGAGAAGGTTAATTTTGATGCTAAACAACGTGCTGAATTAATTTTAAAAATGCATGAGTTAACTAAGGAAAACATTGAGCGTATGAATGCTAAATATAAACTTGCTGGAGATAAGGGTAGAAAACATGTTGTGTTTGCACCTGGAGATCTTGTTTGGTTACATTTGCGTAAGGATAGATTTCCTAATTTGCGCAAATCAAAGCTAATGCCACGTGTTGATGGTCCCTTTAAGGTGTTAGAGAAAATAAATGATAATGCATATAAACTTGAGCTGCCTACAGATTTTGGGGTTAGTCCCACTTTTAACATTGCAGATTTGAAGCCTTATTTGGGTGAGGAAGATGAACTTCCGTCGAGGACGACTTCATTTCAAGAAGGGGAGGATGATGAGGACATCAATACAATTGTTACACCCACAGCCCCTGCTGCTATACATACTGGACCAATTACTAGAGCTCGTGCACGCCAACTAAATTACCAGGTACTTTCGTTTCTTGGTAATGATTCTAATGTTCATGAGAATATGATGCTGCCTAAATTGGATACATTTGTTTTGCTTACAAATGAAGGGCCTAGCTTGGAGAAGGATGAACATTGGAGCAAGAACAAGCATGGAGATGATGGCATGCGCAAGGAGAACAAGAACGGAGTTACAAGTGATGATTTCAGGACTTTGAAGCCACCATAATGGGTGCATGAAGCCTTGGACGAAATATACAAGATGCCACTTCATAAATTTCGTTCCGAGGCTATTTTAGGTGCTGCGTCACCTTATTATTGGGCCAGGCCCATGTAATTTCGAAATACATAAGTATAGGCTATTTTTAGAGTCCGTATGTGTGGGGAAACAAGAGATAGGGTTGATTTCGGACCCCTCCACCAAGGGCCACGAAATTCCCCCCTCTTCCTCCATATATACAGCCCTTAGGGCATCGTTTAGACTTTGGGTTTTGTTTAGATTAAAAGTTCGCCATAGCTGCAACTTCGCGTACTTCGTTTGTGTTCAACGACCAGACAAAGGCGTCACAGAACCCCACCTTGATCAATAAAGCTTTCATCTTATATTCGCAATATCCAGATTGCAATCTTAGTTTCTTGCTTGTTCTTCGTTTGCTCGCAGGAAACAGACCCTCGTGGTCAGGTTGATCGTGCTCCGGCGTGGTCAATAACCTCTCGGAGTTGGTTTAGCGATTGCTAAGGCGCGACGTCCTTGCACGTTCGTAGTCGGATCGTCAAAGTCAACTTCCACCAAAGCGATATCCATCATCTCATCGAAAGACGGGACACCTCCGCCTCTATCACGACTCAATCCTCATGGTTTATATATGCCTTTGCCTGTACCTAGTGTTCCTTGGGAGGATATATCTATGGACTTTGTTTTAGGTTTACCTCGAACAAAGAAGGGGAGGGATAGCATATTTGTTGTCGTGGATAGATTCTCGAAAATGGCACACTTTATACCATGTCATAAAAGCGATGATGCTGTTAATGTTGCTGATTTGTTCTTTCGTGAAATTATTCGCTTGCATGGTGTGCCAAATACTATTGTTTCAGATCGTGATACTAAATTTCTTAGCCACTTTTGGAGATGTTTATGGGCTAAGTTGGGGACTAAACTGCTTTTTAGTACTACTTGTCACCCCCAAACTGATGGCCAAACTGAAGTAGTCAATAGAACATTGTCTACTATGCTTAGGGTTGTTTTGAAGAGTAATAAGAAAATGTGGGAGGAATGCTTGCCTCATATTGAATTTGCTTATAATCGTTCATTGCATTCTACTACTAAGATGTGCCCTTTTGAAGTTGTGTATGGTTTCCTACCTCGTGCACCTATTGATTTGTTGCCTCTTCCATCTTCGGAGAAGGTTAATTTTGATGCTAAACAACGTGCTGAATTGATTTTAAAAATGCATGAGTTAACTAAGGAAAACATTGAGCGTATGAATGCCAAATATAAACTTGCTGGAGATAAGGGTAGAAAACATGTTGTGTTTGCACCTGGAGATCTTGTTTGGTTACATTTGCGTAAGGATAGATTTCCTGATTTGCGCAAATCAAAGCTCATGCCACAGGCTGATGGTCCCTTTAAGGTGTTAGAGAAAATAAATGATAATGCATATAAACTTGAGCTGCCTACAGATTTTGGGGTTAGCCCCACTTTTAACATTGCAGATTTGAAGCCTTATTTGGGTGAGGAAGATGGGCTTCCGTCGAGGACGACTTCATTTCAAGAAGGGGAGGATGATGAGGACATCAATACCATTGTTACACCCACAGCCCCTGCTGCTATACATACTGGACCAATTACTAGAGCTCGCGCACGCCAACTAAATTACCAGGTACTTTCGTTTCTTGGTAATGATTCTAATGTTCATGAGACTATGATGCTGCCTAAATTGGATACATTTGTTTTGCTTACAAATGAAGGGCCTAGCTTGGAGAAGGATGAACATTGGAGCAAGAACAAGCATGGAGATGATGACATGCGCAAGGGAAACAAGAACAGAGTTACAAGTGATGATTTCAGGTCTTTGAATCCACCATAACGAGTGCATGAAGCCTTGGACGAAATATACAAGATGTCACTTCATAAATTTCGTCCAGAGGCTATTATAGGTGCCGCGTCACCTTTTTATTGGGCCAGGCCCATGTAATTTCGAAATACATAAGTATAGGCTATTTTTAGAGTCCGTATGTGTGGGGAAACAAGAGATAGGGTTGATTTCGGACCCCTCCACCAAGGGCCACGAAATTCCCCCTCTCTTCCTCCATATATACAACCCTTAGGGCACCGTTTAGACTTTGGGTTTTGTTTAGATTAAAGTTCGCCATAGCTGCAACTTCGCGTACTTCGTTTGTGTTCAACGACCAGACAAAGGCGTCACAGAACCCCACCTTGATCAATAAAGCTTTCATCTTATATTCGCAATATCCAGATTGCAATCTCAGATTCTTGCTTGTTCTTTGTTTGCTCGCAGGAAACAGACCCTCGTGGTCAGGTTAATCGTGCTTCGGCGTGGTCAATAACCTCTCGGAGTTGGTTTAGCGATTGCTAGGGTGCGACGTCCTCGCACGTTCGTAGTCGGATCGTCAAAGTCGACTTCCACCAAAGCAAAATCCATCATCTCATCGAAAGACGGGACACCTTTGCTTCTATCACCAAAGAGGGACAAGAAAACAAGAAAGCAAGAAACAGTCTCTAGGGCTAGACACAACTAGAGGAGAACCGGTTTACGGCGACTCCCTCGTGGTGATAATGAGATCTAGCCTCGAACAGCATGTAGGGTTTTTTACCGGATGATGTTTCCCGGGACCCGAAACTGTCTAAACCCTTGTCTTGTGTTGCGTCTCTCGATTTCGCTCAACCCCTCTCAAGCTACCATATAGATGTGTTGGCCTCGCGACTAAGTCCTCACACTAAGAACATCTGACGTGTTAATTCCATGACAGTTGGCGCCCACCGTGGGGCGACTCAGCCGGTGGTGTTGAGTTCTTGGAGGGAGATTTTCAAGGGATCGAGAAGCTTGTGATCGGCCGGATTAAGGAGATCCGACGTCAGAAGGATCTATTTCAACTCAGTGTTCATTAGTCGAAAAAAAGATCAGATCGTCGTGATGTCTGCAGCGTGCAAAACCGCGCCGGGTCACCTCCGTGAAACAGAATCAGCAAAGACCCTGTCACGGCTCCAAAAGGCAAGTTTTGTAGGTACATTACGGATTGCCAAGGGATTTTCCTTCTTTACTCAAGAATATGTGCACAACAAGACAAGACAAGCCACTACGTGGAGGAGGGAGTCAGGGGGGGATGCATATCATCATTACTGATCAGACTCCATATAAAAAAAGAGAAAAAGAGAACAGCCTACGACCCAAACACGGAGCCAACCACAGTTTGGATTTGCTTCAGTCCACATTGGCATCCAACCCGTCGCCTCGGCTGAGTCGCCCCCGCACGGATTCGTGCCGATCCGTGGTTTGCCTGCCTGAGAGGTCGCAGCACCTAACCAAACATCGCCTATGAGCCGGCCCCGATAGCGGGCGCTACTGCCTCCGCGCTGAACTGCCGCAGACGACGCCTGTCTTCAAACGGCTGCGTCGCTGGATCGCCTGCATCCACGCCCTCACCAGCGTCTCTGCTACAAGCCGCCATCTCTCGAACTGCTGTGTCTGAACTACTATAGCCGCGCCCAGGTCGTGATCCGTGAGCCGCCATCATTCACCTCAAGCCTGAGATGCTTCGCGCCGTGAGCTGCTGGCCAGCCTCTGCTTCAAACAGACAGCAGTGCCGAGCCGCTTCCGTTTGACTGTGCCTTTGCCAACCCATCGCCAGTTAGGCCGTGCCTCTCAAACCCATCGCCGGTTCGTCCGCGTCTCTCCAACTCGACGCCGGTTTGGCCGTGCCTCTCCAACCTGTCGCCGGTTCGTCCGCGTCTCTCCAACTCGACGACGGTTCGGCCGTGTCTCTCCAGACCGCCGCTGTGGCGGACGCACGTCAAACGACTCGCCGAATCGTCCACATCTTGCTCTGGTTTACTGAAGCCTCCCCCTTGATAGTACGCCTCGCCGCCGGCGTATTGTCAAACCGCCATATCCTCATCTTCGCTGTTGCGACCGTCATCAAAGTCGCCACTGCCGCCGCGCCTTGAGCGAGTTAGGCAACCCGCCCCCATTAACTGTGGTCCTGCATGCGCTCCGCCGCATCTGGTTCCGCATCACCGCAGCTCCGGGCTAGGCTTCGCCCCGTGCGCTTTGCATTGCCTCGCGCCTCCGAGCGCCCGTGGCCAGCCGCTTCTATCGTTGCGGGCCGCATCAGCTGTGACCCGCCGTTGCTGTGACCCTCGGAGCAAGAACGTCTGTCAAAATTGCCGAGTCGCTGCCGGGTCAAGCCCTTGCATGCTCGCCTGAAAGCTGTTGGCTGTTGACTGAAGAAATTAAAGCACGGAGAGGACTGAAGTGTTGAGAAAGAAAAAGGCCGCAGCCCCGTGAGTTCTCCAAAATCAGCCATGTCCCACAAATAAACTAAGTGTATTAGTACAATTCTCATCAGGCTTTGGCACGATTTCCAAAGGGGGCCATCATGCTCCAGGAAGAAGATTAAAGCCAATGGATAACAAGAGGTCACATAATAAGTGATCAGGAATCAGATCAGATTACTGTTTTGCTGTTGTTGGTTATTTGTCTCTGGCCTGATAGAATTACAACGCAACACTGGTCAATGGACATAAATGGAGCCTGTTGGCAAAAAAAAGGGCGGAGCTAGTGTTACACCAGAAGCATCAATGCAAATATTCCAGTATGGACAGGCCAGACAGAAAGGGCTTAAATCGCCATTGAAATTACTGGAGATTATCTACAGACGTCATACATAGATCATTTGTCGTCCAGACAACTCAGGTGATATTTGTCCAAGTGTGTTATATTAACACATATTTTTTTATCAAAGAACAATTACTCTGGTCTTTGCTATTTTTTGGGCAGGACCATTATTTGTTACAAAGGTATAGCAAAGGGGCGTGCGCCAAGATTATCACGCTAGGGCTGGTCCGTGTCATGCTGCTGGACGGCTATATGGGTAAGTCGCCGTCCCCTGCTTCATCAACACAAGGGACTAACTCGCTCGTTCGTGCCGGCTTACAACACCACGGCCAACTCACTCGTCCGTGCCGGCTTACAACGCCGCGGCCGACTCGCCCGTCTGCACCAGCTTACAACGCCGCGGCCGGTTCATCCGTTTGCTCCTGCGGGTGACTCATCCGTGGTTGATTTTAGCTTCACCGCGGCGGATAAATTCCGAACTAACATATCATGTGGCATCTATCTTAGTATATTTTTGCCACATATTGTTTTTTGTTAAAAGAACAATTACTTGGGACTGTATATTTTGATATGCAGGACAATTATTCATTGTAAACGTGGTCTATACCATGGGTACGGAGCATGCGTTAGCAATGTTCTGCACTGGCGTTTCGTCCGTGTCATACCATCCGGTGAATGAACATGAGCAAGTCGCCGCCCCTATGGCCCGGTTTACATCAGCTTGCCGGGACCACGCCTGCGATTACTTCGCCCGTCCGTGCCGGTTTACAATGTTGCGGCCGACTCTACCGTCCGCACCGGCGTACAATGCCGCGGCCGACTTATCTGTCTGAGCCGCCTCTGATGTTGCGGTCTCTCGCGGCCTAGTTTACATCAGCATACCGGGCCGCACCTGTCTGAATGAGCTGTTTATTGAGTATGAGCAAGTCACAGCTTGGGTAGCCCGGTTTTCTTTCAACAAAATGGGGGCAAATTATCATATACTATCAACCGCTGTCTGCACTGGGTGGTTCAATGGGCAGGCGCACAAGTCGCCGCCACTACAGTTTGGTTAACCTCAAACAGCTAGTTGGAAGGAGCCATTGGCCGAGTTGTTGACACGGCTCATACGGGATCATTTATAACCCGCCGCAGTCACCTCAACCTTCTGTGGATTCACATCACGTTATCAGCGCCAATAATATACACCTTCTGCTATGGTCAAATATGGAGAATCTCAAGCCAACTCTTCGAGTCATCTTGAGACTCGGGGGCTACAATGGCATGGCTCGGCAAAATTAGCCGGTTTCAATGGATTCAAGAAATCCGGGTCATTGGAGGGAAGGTAACCCGGTTCCAGAGGCTACTGCTATATTGGTGAAAAATTTAAAGGCCGTCAGAAAATTTCTGGCTTAAAAAAAAGGGACTCCGGTTTAAAATCCGGTTCAAGAGACATCTCTCTCCCACAAAGCACTGACACTCTTAATATCTGGTTTAAAAACCGGTTCAAGGGAAATTTATTTACTGCAAGGTTTTGAAGCTCTCAAATCCGATTCAAATCCGGCTCAAGGTAAATTTATCTCTCTCAAAGTTTTGAAGCTTTCAAATCCGGTTTAAACTTCCGGTTCAAAAATAATTAATCTCTCGCAAGTTCGAGTTCTCAGAAAGATTAAAGGGTGCCAAAAAGAACTTGCTGCCATGATGCGCGGTTCAAACATAGGTATCATACCTTACGGCTTATCTCATTATGGTCACTTGGGAGCTTCCTGCTCATCGGGCATAGCTATCAGTACCCTCTTGATCAGCGCAATGCCAAAACTTATATGGTCACTTGGGGGCTTCCTGTTCAAACATAGGTCGTATTCGAACCAAAGAGAACATAGATGTCGATACCCTTTTGATTAGCAAACTGTTGAACCTACTTGGGGGCTTCTTGATCGTATCCGAATCATAGCTCAACCCCTTTGGGAATCGATGTGGATCGTATTCGAATCAGCGTCGCTAAACAACTCTTAAGGTCATTTGGGGGCTTCCTGTTCAAACATAGGTCGTATTCGAACCAAAGAGAACATAGCTGTCGACACCCACTTTGATCGGCATCGCCAACGCCACTGGGGGCTATATGATCGTATTCGAATCTTAGCTTAACCCCTTTGGAACGGTTTACTGATCGTATTCGAATCAGAAGCCTCAACAAATTCTATCTATTTTTATACAATCGCAAGTATTTGAGTTGTCACAAATATCATATGTGCCGGCTCTTACAGAGTTGAGTTATCAACTTCACTGTCCGGGTCACATAAACCGGCGGTATCATTCAAAGGATCATATGGATCTTGTGATCTACTTGTGTGCAGGATAAGACTATATTTGGGTGGTTACCCGCCCTGGCTTTTGATATTAAGTCGCCAGGGCATATGTTGTTTAAACTCTGTGCAGGATCTACAGAGCTATGGCTTACATAAATGATCAAGTTCAAGCCCATCATCAAAGATTGAAATTGATGTCTCAAAAGGGTTATTAATTCTTGATTTTCTCAAAGGCTATACGCCACCGGGTTACAATGAATGCGCATCGGCCAAGAGCCGCTAGGTGTTGGGTTTCGTAGTAATTTCAAAAAATTTCCTACGCACACACAGGATCATGAGATGCATAGCAACGAGGGGAGAGTATTGTCTACGTACCCAACGCAGACCGACTGCGGAAGCGATGACACGACGTAGAGGAAGTAGTCGTACGTCTTCACGATCCAACCGATCAAGTACCGAAACTACGGCACCTCCGAGTTCGAGCACACGTTCAGCTCGATGACGATCCCCGGACTCCGATCCAGCAAAGTGTCGGGGAAGAGTTTCGTCAGCACGACGGCGTGGTGACGATCTTGATGAACTACAGCAGCAGGGCTTCGTCTAAACTCCGCTACAGTATTATCGAGGAATATGGTGGCAGGGGGCACCGCACACGGCTAAGGAATAGATCACGTGGATCAACTTGTGTCAACTTGTGTGTTTAGAGGTGCCCCTGCCTCCGTATATAAAGGAGGAGAGGAGGGGAGGCTGGCCGGCCAAGGGGGGGAGGCGCAGGAGAGTCCTACTCCCTCTGGGAGTAGGATTCCCCCTCCAATCCTAGTCCAACTAGGATTCCTCGGAGGGGAAAAGAGGAGGAGGGGGCCGGCCACCTCTCCTAGTCCTAATAGGACTAGGGGAAGGGGGGGGCGCGCAGCCCAACTAGGGCAGCCCCTTCTCTTTTCCACTAAGGCCCACTATGGCCCAAATAGCTCCCGGGGGGTTCCGGTAACCCTCCCGGTATTCCGGTAAAATCCCGATTTCACCCGGAACACTTCCGATATCCAAATATAGGCTTCCAGTATATCAATCTTTACGTCTCGACCATTTCGAGACTCCTCGTCATGTCCGTGATCACATCCGGGACTCCGAACAACCTTCGGTACATCAAAATACATAAACTCATAATATAACTGTCATCGTAACCTTAAGCGTGCGGACCCTACGGGTTCGAGAACAATGTAGACATGACCGAGACACGTCTCTGGTCAATAACCAATAGCGGGACCTGGATGCCCATATTGGCTCCTACATATTCTACGAAGATCTTTATCGGTCAGACCGCATAACAACATACGTTGTTCCCTTTGTCATCGGTATGTTACTTGCCCGAGATTCGATCATCGGTATCCAATACCTAGTTCAATCTCGTTACTGGCAAGTCTCTTTACTCGTTCCGTAATACATCATCTCACAACTAACATATTAGTTGTAATGCTTGCAAGGCTTATGTGATGTGTATTACCGAGAGGGCCCAGAGATACCTCTCCGACAATCGGAGTGACAAATCCTAATCTCGAAATACGCCAACCCAACATCGACCATTGGAGACACCTGTAGTACTCCTTTATAATCACCCAATTACGTTGTGACGTTTGGTAGTACCCAAAGTGTTCCTCCGGTAAACGGGAGTTGCATAATCTCATAGTCATAGGAACATGTATAAGTCATGAAGAAAGCAATAGCAACATACTAAACGATCGGGTGCTAAGCTAATGGAATGGGTCATGTCAATCAGATCATTCTGCTAATGATGTGACCTCGTTAATCAAATAACAACTCATTGTTCATGGTTAGGAAACATAACCATCTTTGATTAACGAGCTAGTCAAGTAGAGGCATACTAGTGACACTTTGTTTGTCTATGTATTCACACATGTATTATGTTTCCGGTAAATACAATTCTAGCATGAATAATAAACATTTATCATGATTATAAGGAAATAAATAATAACTTTATTATTGCCTCTAGGGCATATTTCCTTCAGTCTCCCACTTGCACTAGAGTCAATAATCTAGATTACACTGTAATGATTCTAACACCCATGGAGCCTTGGTGCTGATCATGTTTTGCTCGTGGAGGAGGCTTAGTCAACGGGTCTGCAACATTCAGATCCGTATGTATCTTGCAAATCTCTATGTCTCCCACCTGGACTAGATCCCGGATGGAGTTGAAGCGTCTCTTGATGTGTTTGGTCCTTTTGTGAAATCTGGATTCCTTTGCCAAGGCAATTGCACCAGTATTGTCACAAAAGATTTTCATCAGACCCGATGCACTAGGTATGACACCTAGATCGGATATGAACTCCTTCATCCAGACTCCTTCATTTGCTGCTTCCGAAGCAGCTATGTATTCCGCTTCACATGTAGATCCCGCTACGACGCTTTGTTTAGAACTGCACCAACTGACAGCTCCACCGTTTAATGTAAACACGTATCCGGTTTGCGATTTAGAAGCGTCCGGATCAGTGTCAAAGCTTGCATCAACGTAACCTTTTACGATGAGCTCTTTGTCACCTCCATATACGAGAAACATATCCTTAGTCCTTTTCAGGTATTTCAGGATGTTCTTGACCGCTGTCCAGTGATCCACTCCTGGATTACTTTGGTACCTCCCTGCTAAACTTATAGCAAGGCACACATCAGGTCTGGTACACAGCATTGCATACATGATAGAGCCTATGGCTGATGCATAGGGAACATCTTTCATATTCTCTCTATCTTCTGCAGTGGTCGGGCATTGAGTCTTACTCAATTTCACACCTTGTAATACAGGCAAGAATCCTTTCTTTGCTTGATCCATTTTGAATTTCTTCAAAATCTTGTCAAGGTATGTGCTTTGTGAAAGTCCAATTAAGCGTCTTGATCTATCTCTATAGATCTGAATGCCTAATATGTAAGCAGCTTCACCGAGGTCTTTCATTGAAAAACTTTTATTCAAGTATCCCTTTATGCTATCCAGAAATTCTATATCATTTCCAATCAGTAATATGTCATCCACATATAATATCAGAAATGCTACAGAGCTCCCACTCACTTTCTTGTAAATACAGGCTTCTCCGAAAGTCTGTATAAAACCAAATGCTTTGATCACACTATCAAAACGTTTATTCCAACTCCGAGAGGCTTGCACCAGTCCATAAATGGATCGCTGGAGCTTGCACACTTTGTTAGCTCCCTTTGGATCGACAAAACCTTCTGGTAGCATCATATACAACTCTTCTTCCAGAAATCCATTCAGGAATGCAGTTTTGACATCCATTTGCCAAATTTCATAATCATAAAATGCGGCAATTGCTAACATGATTCGGACGGACTTAAGCATCGCTACGGGTGAGAAGGTCTCATCGTAGTCAATCCCTTGAACTTGCCGAAAACCTTTTGCGACAAGTCGAGCTTTGTAGACAGTAACATTACCATCAGCGTCAGTCTTCTTCTTAAAGATCCATTTATTCTCAATTGCTTGCCGATCATCGGGCAAGTCAACCAAAGTCCATACTTTGTTCTCATACATGGATCCCATCTCAGATTTCATGGCTTCAAGCCACTTTGCGGAATCTGGGCTCACCATCGCTTCTTCATAGTTCGTAGGTTCATCATGATCTAGTAGCATGACCTCCAGAACAGGATTACCGTACCACTCTGGTGCGGATCTTACTCTGGTTGATCTACGAGGTTCAGCAGTATCTTGATCTGAAGTTTCATGATCATTATCATTGGCTTCCTCACTAACTGGTATAGGTGTCACTGAAACAGTTTTCTGTGATGAACTACTTTCCAGTAAGGGAGCGGGTACAGTTACCTCGTCAAGTTCTACTTTCCTCCCACTCACTTCTTTCGAGAGAAACTCCTTCTCTAGAAATGATCCATTCTTAGCAACGAATGTCTTGCCTTCGGATCTGTGATAGAAGGTGTACCCAACAGTTTCCTTTGGGTATCCTATGAAGACACATTTCTCCGATTTGGGTTCGAGCTTATCAGGTTGAAGCTTTTTCACATAAGCATCGCAGCCCCAAACTTTAAGAAACGACAACTTTGGTTTCTTGCCAAACCACAGTTCATAAGGCGTCGTCTCAACGGATTTTGATGGTGCCCTATTTAACGTGAATGCGGCCGTCTCTAAAGCATATCCCCAAAAAGATAGCGGTAAATCAGTAAGAGACATCATAGATTGCACCATATCTAGTAAAGTACGATTACGACGTTCAGACACACCATTACGCTGTGGTGTTCCGGGTGGCGTGAGTTGCGAAACTATTCCACAGTTTTTCAAATGTACACCAAACTCGTAACTCAAATATTCTCCTCCACGATCAGATCGTAGAAACTTTATTTTCTTGTTACGATGATTTTCAACTTCACTCTGAAATTCTTTGAACTTTTCAAATGTTTCAGACTTATGTTTCATTAAGTAGATATACCCATATCTGCTTAAATTATCTGTGAAGGTGAGAAAATAACGATATCCGCCACGAGCCTCAATATTCATCGGGCCACATACATCGGTATGTATGATTTCCAACAAATCTGTTGCTCTCTCCATAGTACCGGAGAACGGTGTTTTAGTCATCTTGCCCATGAGGCACGGTTCGCAAGTACCAAGTGATTCATAATCAAGTGGTTCCAAAAGTCCATCAGCATGGAGTTTCTTCATGCGCTTTATACCGATATGACCTAAACGACAGTGCCACAAATAAGTTGCACTTTCATTATCAACTCTTCATCTTTTGGCTTCAATATTATGAATATGTGTATTACTACTATCGAGATTCAATAAGAATAGACCACTCTTCAAGGGTGCATGACCATAAAAGATATTACTCATATAAATAGAACAACCATTATTCTCTGATTTAAATGAATAACCGTCTCGCATTAAACAAGATCCAGATATAATGTTCATGCTCAACGCTGGCACCAAATAACAATTATTTAGGTCTAATATTAATCCCGAAGGTAGATGTAGAGGTAGCGTGCCGACTGCGATCACATCGACTTTGGAACCGTTTCCCACGCGCATCGTCACCTCGTCCTTTGCCAGTGCCCGCTTATTCCGTAGTCCCTGTTTCGAGTTGCAAATATTAGCAACAGAACCAGTATCAAATACCCAGGTGCTACTGCGAGCTCTAGTAAGGTACACATCAATAACATGTATATCACATATACCTTTGTTCACCTTGCCATCCTTCTTATCCGCCAAATACTTGGGGCAGTTCCGCTTCCAGTGACCAGTCTGCTTGCAGTAGAAGCACTCAATTTCAGGCTTAGGTCCAGACTTGGGTTTCTTCTCTTGAGCAGCAACTTGCTTGCCGTTCTTCTTGAAGTTCCCCTTTTTCTTCCCTTTGCCCTTTTTCTTGAAACTAGTGGTCTTGTTAACCATCAACACTTGATGCTCCTTCTTGATTTCTACCTCCGCAGCTTTCAGCATTGCGAAGAGCTCGGGAATAGTCTTGTTCATCCCTTGCATATTATAGTTCATCACGAAGCTCTTGTAGCTTGGTGGCAGTGATTGGAGAATTCTGTCAATGACGCAATCATCCGGAAGATTAACTCCCAATTGAATCAAGTGATTATTATACCCAGACATTTTGAGTATATGCTCACTGACAGAACTGTTCTCCTCCATCTTGCAGCTATAGAACTTATTGGAGACTTCATATCTCTCAATTCGGGCATTTGCTTGAAATATTAACTTCAACTCCTGGAACATCGCATATGCTCCATGACGTTCAAAACGTCGTTGAAGTCCCAATTCTAAGCCGTAAAGCATGGCACACTGAACTATCGAGTAGTCATCAGCTTTGCTCTGCCAGACGTTCATAACATCTGGTGTTGCTCCAGCAGCAGGCCTGGCACCCAGCGGTGCTTCCAGGACGTAATTTTTCTGTGCAGCAATGAGGATAATCCTCAAGTTACGGACCCAGTCCGTGTAATTGCTACCATCATCTTTCAACTTTGCTTTCTCAAGGAACGCATTAAAATTCAACGGAACAACAGCACGAGCCATCTATCTACAATCAACATAAACAAGCAAGATACTATCAGGTACTAAGTTCATGATAAATTTAAGTTCAATTAATCATATTATTTAAGAACTCCCACTTAGATAGACATCCCTCTAATCCTCTAAGTGATTACATGATCCAAATCAACTAAACCATGACCGATCATCACGTGAGATGGAGTAGTTTTCAATGGTGAACATCGTTATGTTGATCATATCTACTATATGATTCACGCTCGACCTTTCGGTCTCCGTGTTCCGAGGCCATATCTGCATATTCTAGGCTCGTCAAGTTTAACCTGAGTATTCTGCGTGTGCAAAACTGGCTTGCACCCGTTGTAGATGGACGTAGAGCTTATCACACCCGATCATCACGTGGTGTCTGGGCACGACGAACTTTGGCAACGGTGCATACTCAGGGAGAACACTTCTTGATAATTTAGTGAGAGATCATCTTATAATGCTACCGTCAATCAAAGCAAGATAAGATGCATAAAAAGATAAACATCACATGCAATCAATATAAGTGATATGATATGGTCATCATCATCTTGTGCTTGTGATCTCCATCTCCGAAGCACCGTCATGATCACCATCGTCACCGGCGCGACACCTTGATCTCCATCGTAGCATCGTTGTCGTCTCGCCAATCTAATGCTTCCACGACTATCACTACCGTTTAGTAATAAAGTAAAGCATTACATCGCGATTGCATTGCATACAATAAAGCGACACCCATATGGCTCCTGCCAGTTGCCGATAACTCGGTTACAAAACATGATCATCTCATACAATAAAATTCAGCATCATGCTTTGACCATATCACATCACAACATGCCCTGCAAAAACAAGTTAGACGTCCTCTACTTTGTTGTTGCTTGTTTTACGTGGCTGCTATGGGCTTAAGTAAGAACCAATCTCACCTACGCATCAAAACCACAACGATAGTTTGTCAAATAGACTCCGTTTTAACCTTCGCAAGGACCGGGCGTAGCCATACTTGGTTCAACTAAAGTTGGAGAGACAGTCGCCCGCAAGCCATCTCTGTGCAAAGCACGTCGAGGGAACCGGTCTCGCGTAAGCGTACGCGTAAGGTTGGTCCGGGTCGTCTCGTCCAACAATACCGCCGAACCAAAGTATGACATGCTGGTAGGCAGTATGACTTGTATCATCCACAACTCACTTGTGTTCTACTCGTGCATATAACATCAACATAAAAAACCTAGGCTCGGATGCCACTGTTGGGTTTCGTAGTAATTTCAAAAAATTTCCTACGCACACACAGGATCATGAGATGCATAGCAACAAGGGGAGAGTATTGTCTACGTACCCAACGCAGACCGACTGCGGAAGCGATGACACGACGTAGAGGAAGTAGTCGTACGTCTTCACGATCCAACCGATCAAGTACCGAAACTACGGCACCTCCGAGTTCGAGCACACGTTCAGCTCGATGACGATCCCCGGACTCCGATCCAGCAAAGTGTCGGGGAAGAGTTTCGTCAGCACGACGGCGTGGTGACGATCTTGATGAACTACAGCAGCAGGGCTTCGTCTAAACTCCGCTACAGTATTATCGAGGAATATGGTGGCAGGGGGCACCGCACACGGCTAAGGAATAGATCACGTGGATCAACTTGTGTCAACTTGTGTGTTTAGAGGTGCCCCTGCCTCCGTATATAAAGGAGGAGAGGAGGGGAGGCTGGCCGGCCAAGGGGGGGAGGCGCAGGAGAGTCCTACTCCCTCTGGGAGTAGGATTCCCCCTCCAATCCTAGTCCAACTAGGATTCCTCGGAGGGGAAAAGAGGAGGAGGGGGCCGGCCACCTCTCCTAGTCCTAATAGGACTAGGGGAAGGGGGGGGCGCGCAGCCCAACTAGGGCAGCCCCTTCTCTTTTCCACTAAGGCCCACTATGGCCCAAATAGCTCCCGGGGGGTTCCGGTAACCCTCCCGGTATTCCGGTAAAATCCCGATTTCACCCGGAACACTTCCGATATCCAAATATAGGCTTCCAGTATATCAATCTTTACGTCTCGACCATTTCGAGACTCCTCGTCATGTCCGTGATCACATCCGGGACTCCGAACAACCTTCGGTACATCAAAATACATAAACTCATAATATAACTGTCATCGTAACCTTAAGCGTGCGGACCCTACGGGTTCGAGAACAATGTAGACATGACCGAGACACGTCTCTGGTCAATAACCAATAGCGGGACCTGGATGCCCATATTGGCTCCTACATATTCTACGAAGATCTTTATCGGTCAGACCGCATAACAACATACGTTGTTCCCTTTGTCATCGGTATGTTACTTGCCCGAGATTCGATCATCGGTATCCAATACCTAGTTCAATCTCGTTACTGGCAAGTCTCTTTACTCGTTCCGTAATACATCATCTCACAACTAACATATTAGTTGTAATGCTTGCAAGGCTTATGTGATGTGTATTACCGAGAGGGCCCAGAGATACCTCTCCGACAATCGGAGTGACAAATCCTAATCTCGAAATACGCCAACCCAACATCGACCATTGGAGACACCTGTAGTACTCCTTTATAATCACCCAGTTACGTTGTGACGTTTGGTAGTACCCAAAGTGTTCCTCCGGTAAACGGGAGTTGCATAATCTCATAGTCATAGGAACATGTATAAGTCATGAAGAAAGCAATAGCAACATACTAAACGACCGGGTGCTAAGCTAATGGAATGGGTCATGTCAATCAGATCATTCTGCTAATGATGTGACCTCGTTAATCAAATAACAACTCATTGTTCATGGTTAGGAAACATAACCATCTTTGATTAACGAGCTAGTCAAGTAGAGGCATACTAGTGACACTTTGTTTGTCTATGTATTCACACATGTATTATGTTTCCGGTAAATACAATTCTAGCATGAATAATAAACATTTATCATGATTATAAGGAAATAAATAATAACTTTATTATTGCCTCTAGGGCATATTTCCTTCACTAGGTATTTAAACTCCGGATATACTTGTTAACCGGTGAGGTATTCAAATCTTTAATAGCCAAAACTGGCTGGATTTTCATGATGATATTGAGTGATTGAGATTTTCATACCGGATTATATTGTTCAAATCTTAAATAGCCAACATGGCTGGATTTCTATTGTGATTATCAATAACCAATGTTATGATTGAGGTTTTCAAAGTCGCTTCAGCGCAATTGCTATTATTTTATCAATGGATATGATTTATTCTACAATGAAAGGAATAGTCCCGAGTCATTGCAGGCTTACGACCCGACACTTGAGGGATACATTATTCAAATTGAGATTACATCGAATATACAAGTCCCATGTCACTGCCAGCATGCACCATGGCACTTGGGGGCTAATGCAAAGTCAATTTTTGCTCAACTTATTGAAGACCCGACTCATCACATTTTAAATGAGCCGGCCCTTGGGGGCTACCAATTGCTCCTGTCAATAATTCAAGGCACACAAATTTTCATCTATTATTGAAGAGATCCACTGCTCAGTTGGTAAAGCACAAAGCTCTCAACCTTGTGGACATGGGTTCACGCCCCATGATGGGGGTTACATTATATGATGTTCTTTTCAAAGAAGTATATATAAAGTACCAGCTCAATATTATCTTACTGAGCCGGCCCTTGGGGGCTACACGTTGCTGTTCAAATCTACATGATCATATTTATAAAGTCCCTGCTCATTATTGCATAATGACCCGTCCCTTGGAGGCTACACTGGTTGAAGTTTTTATGAGCATAAGGCAATTACAAGTCCTAGGTTGCTGCAAGCATGACAACCCGGAACTTGGGGGCTACCTATGTGGAATATTCAGTTTATGACTAATGATTGAGATGAACAAACCGGATTTGTTCTTTGGTTGCAACACTTATATTGGAGCAAGTCTTAAGCTATCACTATGTTCTCCTCTTAAGACTTGGGGGCTACAGGTATTATGCATATATAAGGAGGAACATCTTCAAATTATCAGTTTTGAGCAAATCAGGAAGATCAATTGCATGACCCGATGTCAACAACAATTATGACCCGGCATCGTCTGCTATATAACACGGCAATTTTGGTAATACTAAACCGGCAAGTTTTACATCTTCAAACCGGCTGAATATCAGATGAGTATTTCAAGACCAATATTTCTTAAGCCGGTGCTTTGGAAGCCGACTCAAGTGGATTATTCTTCACAATATGTCTCGGTGTGAAACCAATGTCAGCAAATTGAGTATGAAGCTGGCTTATTGACCTGGATTTTCTAGAAGAAGGAAATGACAAAGACTTAAGGATGTCCAGGTGCCGGTTTACAAGAATTCTTAACCCGGAGCACAACCTGTCAAATTTGTTCTTGTGTTTATTTTGCAGCATAAGTTTACCAGGGATAAATCCAAGCTAAACTAGGGGGCTAATGTCGGGGATATACCCCACGGTGTAACCCGGCCGGAAATATAACCCGACCGGACTTGGCGACTCACTAATGATCCGCCCTGACTAGATGACACACTAAGTGACCCGCCCGATCCTGGCGACTTATGGGTAACCTGGCACGCGGATCAGAGGAGCGACAAGATCCGGGGGCCCAGGAGGCTCAAGGCCCAAAAGGTCGGCTTACGTTATGGTAGGCCGGCTTAAGAGGAAAGGCGTGAGGAATATCTCCCTCACAAGGAATCAAGACCCGGACTTGCATCCGGCTTGTAGTAGAAGATAGGCTAGTCCTAATCCTATTTGGACTCCACATGTAACCCGCCCCTCTAACTTATATAAGGAGGGGCAGGGCACCCCAAAGAGGGACAAGAAAACAAGAAAGCAAGAAACAGTCTCTAGGGCTAGACACAACTAGAGGAGAAACGGTTTACGGCGACTCCCTCGTGATGATAATGAGATCTAGCCTCAAACAACATGTAGGTTTTTTTACCGGATGATGTTTCCCGGGGCCCGAAGCTGTCTAAACCCTTGTCTTGTGTTGCGTCTCTTGATTCCGCTCAACCCCTCTCAAGCTACCACATAGATGCGTTGGCCTCGCGACTAAGTCCTCACACTAAGGACATCTGACGTGTTAATTCCACGACAGGGCCCATAATTACAAAGGGCCTCATATGGGCTGAAAGACATCATGGTCCATACATGGGCTAGAATCATATTGGAGGACCCACATGACGCTGTTGGGCCTAATTCGGAGAGGCATAACGGGTCATGAGTTAGCAGGCTGTAAATGGGCTATGTGCGACCATGCCGTTAACATGCTTTCCGTGGGCCGGCCCGCTACCTTTTGACCAAGTCAAACGGGTCGGCCTTTTAACCTAAATGGGTTGCTGTTGGGCCGACCAAGGTGTCGACGTATCATAGGCTCATCCCATCCATCCGGTGGATCACATCCGTCCCAACGAGGAGCTGGCACATGTTTCCTTCGACCAATGAGAATTTTACACGTGGAAAATTGCCATTGGTTATTACTGTTAACAGGTTATCAGATCCAAAACCAGGACCAGTAGCTTAACGGCGACCCGTTATGATGGATGGCACATGCCGGTTACCGTTGAGGAAAACACTTCCATGACGCGGGATTTATCGTCATGGAAGTGGACACTTCCGTGATGATAATTTCAGTATTGTCATGGAACATTTCTATGACAGCACAGGTATGATTATCTTGATTCTGTCATAAAATCATCATGGATGTACATGCATGACAGAAAACGTGACCTACTGTGGCAAACACGTATCATCACGAAAGTGTTTTTTTGTAGTGATTATCACCCAGTTATGAAGTGACGTTTGATACCCACAAAGCATTCTTCCGGCATTAGGGAGTGGCACGATCTCATTTTCTAAGGAATAGATACTTGACATGAAGAAAATTGTAGCAATTGAACTAAGTGATACAATCAGATGCTAGCTTACGATTGGGTATGTCCATCACATCATTCTCCTAATGATGTGATCCTATTATTAAATGGTAACTCATGTCTATGGTTAGGAAACCTTGACCATATTCACTCAACGAGCTAGTCTAGTAGAGGCTCACTAGGGACACAATGTCTGTTTATGTATCCACACATCTATTTGAGTTTCCGGTCAATACAATTCTACCATGGATAATAAACATTTATCAAGAATAAGGAAATATGATAATTACAACTTTATTATTGCCTCTAGAGCATATTCCCAACAGTTTCTGCCCCAGGCCTCTGCTCATAGGGCATATCCAACATTAACCCCCAAATCTGACATTGCATCCGTTCACGAACCGGTGGGGACCGGTCCGCGACACTGATGTGGGATCCGGCCATCCTACCATAGCCGCAAATCTTCCGTTGTTTTTTTTAACTTCGCAAGCTCAAAATAACCACATATCAAGCCATAGTTCTAACTTAAGTATTACAATCCAACAAAGTTTTAAAATTAATGTAGTTCATACTTGAAATCAAATAACACATACGTTCTAGTTGTCCCCTTTTACCGCCCACATTGCTCAATCAAATCTTCCTTGAGTTGCTCAATGCCGAATTGGACGATGCATTTGAACAAACTTATCAAATGTAGCCAGATTTTGATTTGGAAGTTCGATAGGGATCACCCATGTTGTCAAATCAAGAGCTGCGGTAGCATCCTCACCCTCACCCTCCACGATCATGTTGTGCATGCTCACACAACATGTCATCACATCCCACAAGGTCTCTGGATCCCATTGTTTAGCAAGTCCATGACAACTGCAAAACGGGCCTAGAGTACTTCAAATGCCCTCTCAACATCCTTGCTAGCTGCTTATTGTCTTTGGGCAAAGTGAGACCTTTTCTGACCAATTGGCCCAGAGATGGTCTTGAAAAAGATAGCCCAAGGAGGATAGTTATCGTCAACCAGGTAGTAGCCCATGTTGTATTCATGGCCATTGATAGTATAGTTGCATAACAATTTTCCCTTCAGTCAACTTCGCAAACAATGGACACTGATACAGTACATCAATGTCATTGTGAGACCCGGGTATTCCAAGGAAAGCATGCCAAATCAAAAGATCATGCGATGCAGCTGCTTCAAGAATGATTGTGGGATTGTTAACATGACCCTGATATTGTAATGAGCCTGTTGAACGGTGATACGTCTCCAACCTATCTATTTTTCCAAACACTTTTGCCCTTGTTTTGGACTCTAACTAGCATGATTTGAATGGAACTAACCCGGACTGACGCTGTTTTCAGCAGAATTGCTATGGTGTTATTTTTGTGCAGAAATAAAAGTTCTCGGAATGACATGAAACTTCACGAAGAATATTTTTGGAATAAATAAAAAATACTGGCAAAAGAATCAACACTAGGGGGCCCACACCCTGTCCACGAGGGTAGAGGGCGAGCCCCCCCCCCCTGTGGTGCCCCCTGCCTCCTGGGCCCCCTGAGGCTCCACCGACGTCAACTCCAACTCTATATATTCATGTTCGGGGAGAAAAAATCAGAGAGAAGGATTCATAGCGTTTTACGATACGGAGCCGCCGCCAAGCCCTAATCTCTCTTAGGAGGGCTGATCTGGAGTCCGTTCGGGGCTTCGGAAAGGGGAATCTGTCGCCGTAGTCATGATCAACCTTCCTCCATCACCAATTTCATGATGCTCATCGCCGTGCGTGAGTAATTCCATCGTAGGCTTGCTGGACGGTGATGGGTTGGATGAGATTTATCATGTAATTGAGTTAGTTTTGTTAGGGTTTGATCCCTAGTATCCGTTTTGTTCTGAGATTGATGTTGTTATGAATTTGCTATGCTTAATGCTTGTCACTAGGGCCCGAGTGCAATGATTTCAGATCTGAACCTATTATGTTTTCATGAATATATGTGAGTTCTTGACCCTATATTGCAAGTCAATAGTCACCTACTATGTGTTATGATCCGGTAACCCCGAAGTGACAATAATCGGGACCACTCCCGATGATGACCGTAGTTTGAGGAGTTCATGTATTCACTAAGTGTTAATGCTTTGGTCCGCTACTCTATTAAAAGGAGGCCTTAATATCCCTTAGTTTCCAATAGGACCCCGCTGCCACGGGAGGGTAGGACAAAAAATGTCATGCAAGTTCTTTTCCATAAGCAAGTATGACTATATTCGGAATACATGCCTACATTACATTGATGAATTGGAGCTAGTTCTATGTCACCCTATGTTATAACTGTTGCATGAGGAATCACATCCGACATAATTATCCATCACTGATTCAATGCCTAAGAGCTATTCACATATTGATCTTTGCTTAGTTACTTTTCCATTGCCACTGTTACAATTACTACAAAACTGCTACTGTTACCTTTGCCACCGTTACCGTTACTTCCATACTACTTTGCTACTAAATACTTTGCTGCAGATATTAAGTTTTCCAGGTGTGGTTGAATTGACAACTCAACTGCTAATACTTGAGAATATTCTTTGGCTCCCCTTGTGTCGAATCAATAAATTTGGGTTGAATACTCTACCCTCGAAAACTATTGCGATCCCCTATACTTGTGGGTTATCAAGACTATTTTCTGGTGCCGTTGCGAGGGAGCATAGCTCTATTCTTTGAGTCACTTGGGATTTATATCTACTGATCACTATGAGGAACTTGAAAGACGAAAAAACCAAGATTTATCCCGCAACTACGAGGGGAGGTAAAAACCTGCCATCTAGCTCTGCACTTGATTCACCTTCTGTTATGAGTAAACTTGCGACACCTAGTCCTGCTATTGATTCTGATATGTCGCATGTTATTGATGATGCCACTTTTGCTATGCATGATACTTATGATGAAACTACTTCTGTGCCTGATAATATTGTGCCATTAGGTGAATTTCTCGATGAACAACTTGCTAGGGTTAGAGAGAATGAAATTATTGAAACTGATAATATTGATGAAAGTGATGATGAAGATTCTCCCCCTAGATATGAATTGCCTGATGTACCTGAGGGTTATGTTATGGATGAAGAAACTGCTAGAGACTTTTTTGCTTGCAAAGATAGATATGATCTTAAGAAACTGTTAGCTAAGCTGAAAGAAAAATCTTCGAATGCTAGAATCAAATATGACCCTGCTTTTGCTACTTCACCTATATGTATTTCTGATAAGGATTATGATTTCTCTATTGATCCTGAGTTAATTACTTTGGTTGAATCTGATCCTTTTTAGGGCTATGAATCTGAAACTACTGTGCCACATCTTACTAAATTGAATGATATAGCCACCCTATTTACTCATGAGAAAAAAAATCGTTACTACTATATCCTTAAGTTATTTCCATTCTCATTAAAGGGTGATGCTAAAAAATGGTTTAATTCTCTTACTCCTGGTTGTGTGCGTAGTCCCAAGGATATGATTTATTACTTCTCTGCTAAATATTTACCCGCTCATAAGAAACAAGCTGCCTTAAGGGAAATATATAATTTTGTGCAAATTGAAGAAGAGAGTCTCCCACAAGCTTGGGGGAGGCTTCTCCGGTTACTTAATGCTTTGCCTGATCATCCTCTCAAGAAAAATGAAATACTTGATATCTTTTATAATGGGACTAACTGATGCTTCCAGAGACCACCTGGATAGTTGTGTTGGTTGTGTTTTCAAGGAAAGAAATGTTGATCAAGCTGAATTGCTATTGAATAATATGTTGAGTAATGATAATAGTTGGACACTTCCCGAACCAACTCCTAAACCAACTCCGAAGAAAAGGGGTATTCTATTTCTCAGTCCTGAAGATATGCAAGAGGCAAAGAAATCTATGAAAGAAAAGGGTATTAAAGCTAAATATGTTAAGAATTTACCACCTATTGAAGAAATACATGGTCTTGATAACCCGACACAGGTAGTAGAGGTAAATTCTCTATAGTTTTGATGAAGGTGCTATTCCTCGTTATAAGTCTGCTAGCCAATGCTTAGATGAGTTTGATAATTTTATTGTTAAGCAAGAAAACTTCAATGCATATGTTGGTAGACAATTGAAACGTAATGCTTATATGATTGAACACTTGAGTGATTGTATGTCTAGAGATGAAGGTGGACTTAAACTTATTAGTAAACATGCTTCTATGGTTACCACTCAAGTAGAACAAGTGCTTAAAGCTCAAAATGATTTGCTCAATGAATTAAATAACAAGAAAAATGATAATGTTGTTAGAGTTATGTCACGCCCAATATGCGACCCTATCCGAGAGGAACTCGAAGGTCCCACCAAGGATAGACCCGCATGGTGATAAACAATATAACTTGGGGGCTATTGTTGCACGATGGTTGCATCATAACGGTACAAGTGGAGATTTGTTTGGTGGAATTTATGCAACTTGTGTAGCTAATTATCTTGATGTGCCCATATGTAGAAATGATTTGGAGTTACCTCCTGCTTATCTAGATTATAATGCTATGGTCCACCTTCAGTTTGTTGAGAGGAATGAACAGTTCCTCCAGTACCGACTAATCTTCGACAGACGTCGCACTGTCCATGTTGCTCTCCCTGCTCCTACTTTCTTTGACTTTCAGGCAAAAAGGAGATATGTTATAACCAGGGAGGAGGTGAACGAGTATGAAAGGAGGATGGAGGCAGCTCGCCTCCAAGCTGCAGCTTGTCAGGCAATAGCTTTTGCATCTCAGTACGACCCCAACTACAACTTTGGATATCCGCCAGGCCAGCCATGGCCCTAGACCAACTTAGGCCAAAAGCCTAAGATTGGGGGAGTACATATTTCTCACTGACATTACATTCATGTTCACACAGTCATGCCAGTTGTCGGTGCTCATACTTTTCCATTGTAATATTTATGCTAGTTTATTTTCTGTTTTAAGTATTCTTCTTGTATGTTTGAAAAACCTTAAGAAAACCAAAAAAATTAGTTGTAGTCTTTAGCTAGTTTACTTTCCATGCCTGTAGTAGTAACAATTAAAAGAAAACGCAAAAAGATTTCTTGTTCTTCTTTTGCTTGGTGGGAGCTTTCCCGTGTAAATAGTTTTATTTCCTTTCTTTTCTTTGGGGGTCGAGAGGAGAAGACCATGATAAAAATGTTGAGAGGCTCTCATATGCATTATTGTTGATTTAACCAACAGCCCATATTACCTTGTCTTCTCATGTGTATTAAATGCTTGCAGATTCCAGCTTAGTCCAATGCACGTGCACTATTATTATTATTCACACCGTTTGGTCGTGCAAGTGAAAGGCAATAATGACGATATATGATGGACTGATTGAGATGAGAGAAGCTGCTATGAACTCGACCTATCTTGTTTTTGTAAGTATGATTAGTTCATCATTCCTGATTCAACCTATTATGAATGAAACATGTTTGCAATGACAACTAGAGATTATAGTTACTCATGCCATGCTTAATTTGCTAGGAGTTTATAATGGTTTACCTTGCGTGCCAATATGCCATTAAAATGGTTGTGATGTGGTATGATAGGGTGGTATCCTCCTTTGAATGATTCGAGTGGCTTGACTTGGCACATGTTCACGCACGTAGTTGAAACAAAATCAACATAGCCTCCACAATATTTATGTTCATGGTGAATTATATCCTACTCATGCTTGCACTTAGTGTTGATTAATTTTAATGCATGTTCATGACTTTTGTCGCTCTCTAAATGGTCGCTTCCCAGTCTCTTTCTAGCCTTCACTTGTACTAAGCGGGAATATTGCTTGTGCATCCACTTCCATAAACCCCAAAGTTATTCCATATTAGTCCACCATACCTTCCTATATGCGGTATCTACCTACCGTTCCAAGTAAATTTGTAGGTGCCAAACTCTAAACCTTCAAATGAAATTCTGTTTTGTATGCTCGAATAGCTCATGTATCAACTAGGGCTATTTGTATCTTCCATGCTAGGTGGGTTATTCTCACGAGGAGTGGACTCCGCTCCTCACTCACGAGAAAATGGCTGGTAACCGGGATGCCCAGTCCCATGCTCAAACCAAATCAAAATAATTGCAAACAAAACTCCCCCAGGACTGTTGTTAGTTGTAGGCACTCGTTGTTTCGGGCAAGCCATGGATTGATGCTTGTTGGTGGTGGGGGAGTATAAACTTTACCATTCTGTTTGGGAACCGCCTATAGTGTGTGTAGCATCGAAGATATCGAGATCTCTCGGTTGTTTTGTTGACAATGAAAGTATGCCAAAATATTGTTTATATCTATTTCAAAACTCAAGCTCTGGCAGCTCTACAAATCCCTGCTTCCCTCTGCGAAGGGCCTATCTATTTACTTTTATGTTAAGTCATCATCCTCTTATAAAAAAGCACCAGTTGGAGAGCACCGCTGTCATTCACATGCATTATTATTAATTTCCATTGAGTATGACTATGACTGGATCTCTTTTACCATGAATTACAATGTCTAGTCAGTCCTTGATCTTCAGAGGTGCTCTGCATTTATGTTTTGCGGTCTTAGAAAGGGCTAGCGAGATACGATCTTGTTATATCATATTATGATTGTTTTGAGAAAGTGTTGTCATCCGAGATTTATTATTATTGCTCGCTAGTTGATTATGCCATTGATATGAGTAAACATGAGACCTAAGTGGTATTGTGAATATGGTTAATCCGTAATCTTTGCTGAAAACTTGAATGCTGGCTTTACATGTTTACAACAACAAGAGCAAACAGAGTTTGTAAATTTTTTTCTTTATCACTTTCAGTTTGTCAACTGAATTGCTTGAGGACAAGCAAAGGTTTAAGCTTGGAGGAGTGAAAGTGCAACTATCCCTTCGTGGTTTTGGTAATTATTAACAACATATAGCTCATTGAGCTAATGCCATTTCAAGATAAATATTTCAGGAAACCTCAATGATTGCCATGGCATGGATTAGAAATGTGGACCCCTCAAAATGCTAAGGACAAAAGATTGGCTCAAGCTCTAAATCTCAAGACACTACATTTTACTTTTAGTGATCCAAGATCACATTGAGTCCGTAGGAAAAGCCAATACTATTAAAAGGGGATGAGGTGTTGCTTAATGGGTTGCTTTCTCAAAATGCATAGCGATATGCTCCAAAACCCTCAACCACTTTCTCATATACACATATATCCCAAACCAAAAGTCAAACTCGGCCCCACCAAAACTTTCTATCTGGCGCCACCGAGTTCAGTTGACATAGCCACTGCCACAAAACCCTAGTCACTTCGGTCTTACCGATAGGGATCTCGGTCTCACCGAGATGGGATTGCAAACTCTCTATTTCCCTTCGTAACGTTTCGATCCAGCCGAGATGAGCGATTGGTTCCACCAAGTTTGCAATGCAAACTCTCTGTTTCCCTTCGTAACATTTTGGTCTCACCGAGATGAGCGAATCGGTCCCACCAAGTTTGCCCGACCAACTCTTTGCTAGCTTGTTACCAAAATCGGTCTCGCCGAGTTTGTGTAATCGGTCTTACCGAAATTATGGTATGCCCTAACCCTAATGAAATCGGTCCCACCGAGTTGACATGTCGGTCCCACCGAATATCCTAACGTTCACATTTTGAACTAAATCGGTTTGACCAGGTTTCATTATTCGGTCCCACCGAGTTTGGTGATTTGTGTGTAATAGTTCGATTTTGTGTGGAGGCTATATATACCCCTCCACCCACTCTTCATTGATGAGAGAGCCATCAGAACATGCCTACACTTCCATCATACATTTTCTGAGAGAGAACCACCTACTCATGTGTTGAGGTCAAGATATTGCATTCCAACCATATGAATCTTGATCTCTAGCCTTCTCCAAGTTGCTTTCCACTGAAATCATCTTTCCACCAAATCCAAATCTGTGAGAAAGACTTGAGTGTCGGCGAGACTATCATTTGAAGCACAAGAGCAAGGAGTTCATCATCAACACACCATCTATTACCTTTGGGAGAGTGGTGTCTCCTAGATTGGTTAGGTGTCACTTGGGAGCCTCCGTCAAGATTGTGGAGTTGAACCAAGGAGTTTGTACGGGCAAGGAGATCGCCTACTTCATGAAGATCTACCCTAGTGAGGCAAGTCCTTCGTGGGTGATGGCCATGGTGGGATAGACAAGGTTGCTTCTTCATGGACCCTTCATGGGTGGAGCCCTCCGTGGACTCGCGCAACTGTTACCCTTCGTCGGTTGAAGTCTCCATCAACGTGGATGTACGATAGCACCACCTATCGGAACCACGCCAAAAATCTCTGTGTCTACATTGCGTTTGCTCCCTCCAAACTCCTCCCTTTACCTTCATGTGCAATGTTTTACATTCCATTGCAATACTCTTAGACTTGCATGTGTAGGTTGTTTCCTTGACTAGTGATAAGTTGCTAAAATCTGCCTAGACATAAAAGTGGGAAAAGGCTAGATTTTTATTTGGTCAAGTAGTCTAATCACCCCCCCCCCCTCTAGACATACTTTCAATCCTACAAGTGGTATCAGAGCTTTGGTCTCCATTTGCCTTGATTTCCATAGCTTTTGGTAATCATAGCCTTGGTTTCACAACCTAGGAGAGTATGGCATCTAGCGAGGGAAATTACCACCGTAGAGGTCCTTACTTTGATGGTACTAATTTTGCTAGTTGGAAGCATAAGATGAAAATGCATATTCTTGGACATAACCCCGCCATTTGGGCTATCGTGTGTATTGGCTTACAAGGTGAATTCTTTGATGGGAGATAACCGAACCGTGAAGCTACCGCGGAAGAGTTGAAGATGCTGCAATACAATGCTCAAGCTTGTGATATTCTCTTCAACGGATTGTACCCCGAAGAATTCAACAAAACCAGCCATCTTGAGAATGCAAAGGAAATTTGGGATACTTTGATTGATATACACGAGGGTACCGACTCCGTCAAGGAATCCAAATTGGATGTGCTTCAAAGTCAACTTGACAAGTTCAAAATGAAGGATGGTGAAGGTGTCACTGAAATGTACTCTAGGCTTGGTCTCATCACAAATGAGATTGCCGGCTTAGGAAGTGAAGAGATGACCGATAGATTCATCATCAAGAAGATCCTAAGAGCATTGGATGGAAAATATGATACCGTGTGCACATTTATCCAAATGATGCCCAACTACAAAGATCTCAAGCCAACGGAAGTCATTGGAAGAATTGTTGCGCATGAGATGTCACTCAAGGATAAGGAAGAGCTTCACAACAAGTCAAGTGGTGCTTAAAAAGCCTCATGTGATGCTCCCACATCATCTAGTGAGAAACGAACCTTCAATGAATAATTGAGCCTAATGGTGAAGAACTTCAACAAATTCTACAAGAGTAGAAGCAAGGAAAGAAGTTCCAAGTCAAGATCCTACAATGACAAAAGATCTTCAAGTCATGAACAAAATTGCTACAATTGTGGAAGACTCGGACACTAATCCAATGAGTGTACGGCTCCCTACAAAAGAAGAGAAGGTTCTCCTAAAAGAAGAAGTAGAAGAGAAGAATCACCACCAAGAGAGAGAAGGAGCAGAGGTGATCATTACGAACGTAGAACCTCTAGGAGAAGCAAGGATTCGGAAAGGAAGGCGAATCATCAAGGAGCTACACAAAGCGAAGACATCAAGCTCATGTTGGTGAATGGGTATCCGGCTCCGACTCCGACCATCACTTCCAAAGAAGTTATCACTCCGACTCCGAATATATTCAAGATGAAGGTGTTGCCGGTCTAGCACCTGTGTCAACCAACTCCTACGACATATTTGACTCACCAAATAAAGGAATTGGTAGATGCTTCATGGCTAAAGGCCCAAAGGTATCACACCCCGAGTATGTTGATTTCAATATTGATGAAGAAGATTTGCTAGGAGATGATGATTTACTTGTTGACAACTCTAGCTATGAAAACTATGATGAACTTGCTACTAATCATGCTAATCATGATAAAATGAATGACGATGATAAGGAGGAGATTGACCGTCTAACTAAAGAACTAAACACTCTTAAGTTAGCTCATGAAACTACCTCGGAAGATCATCGAGAACTTCTAAAAACTCATGAGAAGCTAAGCTTTGAAAAGCTCAACCTTGAGAAAGAGCATGAGTTCTTAAAGGCAATCAATGATGATGTTCACAAGAAAAGTTCTTCTTACATTGCCAAGCGTTTACTCTTGTCTACTTACATGCCACAAGTAAAATCTAGCAACAAGATTAAGAAAGATTCTTCATCTAGTAGTAACAATAATCATGCTAAAACCAATGTTGTTGCTTCTAGTAGTTCTCTTGATTCCACTCATGATTCTCTTAGCCAAGTCACACTTGAGCAAGAAAATAGCTTATTGAAGGGAATTATAGAGAAGGGTGTCTACAAGAGTCTTGCCGAAAGTAAGCAATTTGAGGAAATTGTATGCAAGCAAGGAAGACACCGGAAGAATCAAGGTATTGGTTTTGAACGAAAGTTCAATGCCAATGGAGTTTAGTGGGAAGAAGATCAATACCCTAAGACGAAGTTTGTTCCTCAACAAGACAAGTATGATCCTACTTCTTTCCAAGGAACACAAGCTCAAGATGATCTTCCACCACAATACCACAAGCAAAAAGGCAAGGACAAGCTTCAAGAGGAGATTGATGCATTTGAAGAAGCTCTTAAGGCCTTGGTCAAGTGGGTTCCCAAGACTACATCAAGTTCTACTTCATCAAGTACGACTACAACTCCAAAGATTCCCATCAAGATGGTGTGGATCCCGAAGAAGAAGAACTAGAGAGTTCTTGAGGGCGACTCCGCCAACATACTTCACTCATGTCTTTTGGCAAGAACATGTGCAAACCACTTCCATATCTTGCACTAGTTCAAGGAGTCACAGACCTTCTTGTTGGTAAGACAAGGGACAAGGTAACCTAATGCTTTCATGGACATCATCTATATGTACATCACTCTATGCCTATGGATATCCTTGTTTGTTCCTTGTGGGACTAATCCGTGTAGGTATTGGAAGTGCAACTCACTCCAATGGATTGCTCCAAATGATCTACATCAACATTGAGCATCTACATCTTCAACACCTACATGAATTCATCATCGACAAAACCCAAGGTTAGTTCATCCCTCTTAGGGGGGATATCACATCTAGAGGGAGCTTTACTCTAATCAATTGAGCTAAAGCAACTCTAATGATGTGAACACAACAATGCATTATGTAAAAGTGGTAACCCCACTTGTGCTTAAACGATGAGTATGACCTATAATCAAATGTTCTCATTTGACTCCTAAGTCAAAATACTCATATATTACATGACCTAGTCATCGCCAAATTGCTTGGATAGATGCTAGAGTGTTTGTGCATGCTTTGTCACATATTTAATTATGCCATTTTATTGTGTGAGCATGTTGATTGCATATTATAATCATTCGAGGACATCCATTTGTTGTTTTGAATGTTTGGCTTTTTCTGTTTTGCCAAATGGATGGATAAGAATGCCTAAGAACTCCCTCTAGCTATCTATGCTTTTCTCGTCTCAAACTCTATTCATGCTACATCAAAAAGTTTGATCAAGTCAGATTCAAACCACTCTATGTGAGGAGCACTCGGAGTCCCCGATTCATCATAGACTTAAACTTCCAAAACCTCCTTGTGCATTTCGGTATGACCGAGTCATCCACTTTGGTCACACCAAGTTCACTAAGTTGATCTAGTTTTTCAATCTCGGTGCAACCGATTTGAACCTTTCGGTCACACCGAGTTACAGTAACCACTTGCGATTGTGCATCTCGGTGCCACTGAGTTATTCCACTCGGTCACACCGACAGGGTCGGGATATATAAATCCACGGGTGAGATTTTGGAAATTTCTTCAAATTCCTCAGCCCGCGCGTGTGTCCTGCTCTGCCTCCTCTGGTCTCCGGATCGTCTCCTGGCTGCCAGCGACCTCCCGCCGCTGGTTTCCATCGCCGTCAACGGAAATCTGCTCCGCCGTTGCTGCCGTAGCGAACCACTGCCGAACTAGGGTATGGGTTCGACTCTATGTGCTAATTCCTTAACATCCGATTCATAGCACATTGCTTTGCCATGATCTTTACCACGTATGCAAACGCTCTATCCACAGAAAACATCTTTTAGGTTAGATTTGATTTGGGAATTTAGGGTTAGGTCTGCGCCGAACTCATCTCAGACCGATCGAGTTGTAGAAATCGGTCTCAGCGATTTGGCTCAGGCCATAGCACATGCATTTTCGGTTTGACAGAAAACTCCACATCAGCGTGACCGAGTTTGATTCTCTGTGAAACCCTAGCAGTCTCGATGCCACCGAACTGTGCTCAGTCTGACCGAGTTCACTAGTTTAGGCTCCAAAATTGCTTCGGTATCACCGAGTTTAACAAATCGGTAGTTTCGAAATGCTTTCTATGGAGAACTAAAACTAATTTTTTGAGTCATCTGTTTTGCAAAAACTCTGCACTTTGTGATGCTCATCCACTCTACCTCATCTTCATCTATTCATAGGGTCTGTTGTCAGTGAGTTTGCGAAGATGTCTGACCAGAGTGATAGTCAGAACAAATCTGAGGAACAGGTGCATTTGAGTGAGGGTTCAGATCCCTCAAGCAGCTATGATGAGGGCGGTAGAAGCACACCTAGTAACTTTCCCAAGGCAGCCACTAGAGCAAGGAAGAAGAGAACCTCAGACTCTAAGGGTAAGGCCTATGTGGCTGTTGAGGATGAGGCTACATCAAAGAAGAAGGTGCTGAAGAAGGAGTATGGCACAAATGCTGCAACAAAGCCAGGCTTGAACAAGAAGGCACCTGCCAGAACAATCCCAATGTCAAAGCCAAGGAAGGCTACAACAGGAGAGACAATGAAAATTCACCATAGAATCTGATGATGGTGAGGCAGCAGGAGATGACAAGAAAAATAAGAGGGCAAGAACCACAACTGCAAAAGTTCTTGGAAAATCAACTATGGTAAGAGATTTAGAAGAGGAAGAAGAAGAGGATGCTGCACCAGCACCCAAAGCTCATAAGCTTATGGGAGATGCTATCAAGTTAGGTGTTTCCTCATCAAAGCCCAACACTGCTCCCAAATCTCAAGCTCAGAAGCCCCCAAATCCCAAGAGGAACACCAGGAGCATTCCTGCAGAAGATAAGACCAAGGCCCTAGTGCCTCGAGTCTCTTGTTTTGAGAAAGCTGAAACCCAAGATTCCAGACCACAATGATGCTCATCCAGTGGATGAGGACATGCACATCAGAAAGGATGCTGGACTGAGATTGTGGAGACAGTCTGATCCCTATGCTGTGAGGAGGAGGACTGCAGTTGAGTACAGATTTCATACAAAAGAACAGCAAGACTTCTATGAAACAATTTTGTTTGACAAGAAGCCAATTGTATGTGACATGAGATGGGTTGATTGGGAGTACATCAAGGAGAAGGAAGATCACTTCCCAGGAGTATATGAAAGCTTCAAAGCATGTGGAGTTAACAAATTTGTTGGGCAGAAGCTCACAAAATGGAATGATGAGCTGATCATGCAGTTTTACTCTACTGCTCACTTTTATCCAGATGGGAAGATCGTATGGATGTCTGAAGGTACTAGGTACCAATCCACTGTTAAAGAATGGGCTGAATTGATCAATGCCCCAGAGGAACGTGAAGATGACTTGGATGTGTATGCCAAGAAGAAGAAAGACCACAACACTATGGCAAACATGTACAAAGATATCCAAGATAAAGCTTTGGAGACTCACAAGCTTGGATCTGTACACTATCTGTTGTCTGGTCTGCCTACCATCAACACAATCCTAAGGCACACTCTGCTACCCAAATGAGGAGATCACAATATGATCAAAGGACATTCCATCTCCCTCAAAAGTTTAAGGTCATGAGTCTGATTGTGGAGACAATCAAGATGCAGCTGCTGATCAAAAGAGAAGTTGTGGGTATGCTCCACATATTCAGGAGCTCATCAATGCTAAGATGGTCACATGAACTTACTTGTTAGACAAGTAGCATCTACCTCTCTATCCTGAATTTGAAGACAACAAAGTTGTGATGGATGAGAATGAACCTTCATCAGCTCAAGGACAAGAGAAGAGAGCAAAAGCTAAGGCAGAGAAAGCTGCCAAGATGCCAAGCGTTGAGGAAGCATCTCAAGTATTCCTGAAGAGCAAGCAAGATCATCTGGCTTATCTGATCCAATCTACTTTGAGGATTGAGAAGGTCTTGGCCACCCTGACTCGGAATCAGGAGAGCTTGGAGAGGATCATAGAGACAAAATTTTATGATCTTGATCTGAAGGTTACTGAGATACAAACAGCAGTTGAGCAGCTCCAAGAGGAAGCAGAAGAGAGGAAAGGAAAGGCAACTACTAATGCTTTTCAGCGAGTACCAAGAGGTCAGAGGTCTGCTGCAGTGCTAGTACCAGATACTAGAGCTATAGCGTCAGCACCAGCAGCTACAACTTCAGTGCCACCTCCAGCAGCCACTCCACCAGCTCCAACTACATCAACAGATGCCTTCGTCCTTGGAGTTCTCTCTACACCACCTCTTGAAGACCAAGCCTGAGAGATGCATAGCACTATGCATTTTCAAACTTTTTGGTAACTTGTTGCCAAAGGGGGAGAAATATGTATCGATCATAGGCTTTGAGAGAGAGTGTTTTGCCTTTTATCTCTCTTGCTTTCAGTTGAACCTTTTGTGTGCTTGGTTGATACTCTATGTTTGTGTGAGATACTTATTTTATCATGTGTTTGATCATATGCTACTTTAATGCTTGCCTGGATGACATTATCTCTTATATCTCTTATATGATCATTCACTTTGATTGGTGATGAGTGCATGCTTTTAATTTTCTATCATTTTGAGCGCTCCACCAAGATGTATGTGACATGGAAGAGTGACCCATGATCCTAATCGATTGTGCATTTGTATTCAAAATCAAATTTTAAATAATGCACAAATTTAGGAGGAGCTCTTGCTTCTCACATACTTCTCAAAGCGACGATGTATTTCAATCTTATTATCATTTGTCGAAGTTTTGATCTATATGTTTTCATCAATTACCAAAAAGGGGGAGATTGAAAGTGCAACTGTCCCTGGGTGGTTTTGGTAATTATTAACAACATATAGCTCATTGAGCTAATGCCATTTCAAGATAAATATTTCAGGAAAGCTCCATGATTGGCATGGCATGGATTAGAAATGTGGACCCCTCAAAATGCTAAGGACAAAAGATTGGCTCAAGCTCTAAAGCTCAAGACTCTACATTTTACTTTTAGTGATCCAAGATCACATTGAGTCCATAGGAAAAGCCAATACTAATAAAAGGGGATGAGGTGTTTCTTAATGGGTTGCTTGCTCAAAATGCTTAGTGATATGCTCCAAAACCTTCAACCACTTTCTCATATCCACATATGTCCCAAACCAAAAGTCAAACTTGGCCCCACCGAAACTTTCTATCCGGCGCCACCGAGTCCAGCCGAGATGAGCGATCGGTCCCACTGAGTTCACAATGCAAACTCTCTGTTTTCCTTCGTAACATTTTGGTCTCACCGAGATGAGCGAATCGGTCCCACCGAGTTTGCCTGACCAACTCTCTGTTAGCTTGTTACCAAAATCGGTCTCGGCGAGTTTGTGTAATTGGTCTCACCGAAATTACTTTATGCCCTAACCCTAATGAAATCGGTCCCACCGAGTTGACATGTCGGTCCCACCAAAAATCCTAACATTCACATTTTGAACTAAATCGGTCTGACCGAGTTTCATTATTCGGTCCCACCGAGTTTGATGATTTGTGTGTAACGGTTAGATTTTATGTGGAGGCTATATATACCCCTCCAGCCACTCTTCATTCGATGAGAGAGCCATCAGAACATGCCTACACTTCCATCATACATTTTCTGGGAGAGAACCACCTACTCATGTGTTGAGGTCAAGATATTCCATTCCAACCATATGAAGCTTGATCTCTAGCCTTCTCCAAGTTGCTTTCCACTCAAATCATCTTTCCACCAAATCCAAATCTGTGAGAGAGAGTTGAGTGTTGGGGAGACTATCATTTGAAGCACAAGAACAAGGAGTTCATCATCAACACACCATCTATTACCTTTGGGAGAGTGGTGTCTCCTAGATAGGTTAGCTGTCACTTGGGAGCCTCCGTCGAGATTGTGGAGTTGAACCAAGGAGTTTGTACGGGTAAGGAGATCGCCTACTTTGTGAAGATCTACCCTAGTGAGGCAAGTCCTTCGTGGGAGATGGCCATGGTGGGATAGACAAGGTTGCTTCTTCGTGGACCCTTCGTGGGTGGATGCCCTCCATGGACTCGCGCAACCATTACCCTTCTTGGGTTGAAGTCTCCATCAACGTGGATGTACGATAGCACCACCTATCGGAACCACGCCAAAAATCTCCGTATCTACATTGCGTTTGCTCCCTCCAAACTCCCTTTTCCTTCATGTGCAATGTTTTACATTCTGCTACAATACTCTTAGACTTGCATGTGTAGGTTATTTACTTGACTAGTGATAAGTTGCTAAAATCTGCTGAGACTTAAAAGTGGGAAAAGCCTAGATTTTTATTTGGTCAAGTAGTCTAATCACCCCCCTCTAGACATACTTTCGATCCTACAGGGAGTTGATATGTCTCCAACGTATCTACTTTTCCAAACACTGTTGCCCTTGTTTTGGACTCTAACTTGCATGATTTGAATGGAACTAACCCGGACTGACACTGTTTTCAGCAGAATTGCTATGGTGTTATCTTTGGGCAGAAATAAAAGTTCTCAGAATGACCTGAAACTTCACGAAGAATATTTTTGGAATAAATAAAAAATACTAGCGAAAGAATCAACACCAGGGGGCCCACACCCTGTCCACGAGGGTGGAGGGCGCGCCCACCCCCCTAGGGGCGCGCCCCCTGCCTCGTGGGCCCCCTGAGGCTCCACCGACGTCAACACCAACTCTATATATTCACGTTCGGGGAGAAACAAATCAGAGAGAAGGATTCATCATGTTTTACGATATGGAGATGCCGCCAAGCCCTAATCTCTCTCAGGAGGGCTGATCTGGAGTCCGTTCGGGGCTTCGAAGAGGGGAATTCATCATCGTTGTCATCATAAACCTTCCTCCATCACCAATTTCATGATGCTCACCACCATGCATGAGTAATTCCATCGTAGGCTTGCTGGACAGTGATGAGTTGGATGAGATTTATCATGTAATCCAGTTAGTTTTGTTAGGGTTTGATCCCTGGTATCCATTATGTTCTGATATTGATGTTGCTATGACTTGGCTATGCTTAATGCTTGTCATTAGGGCCCGAGTGCCATGATTTCATATCTGAACCTATTATGTTTTCATGAATATATGTGAGTTCTTGATCCTATCTTGCAAGTCAATAGTCACCTACTATGTGTTATGATCCGATAATCCCGAAGTGACAATAATCGGGACCACTCCTGGTGATGACCGTAGTTTGAGGAGTTCATGTATTCACTAAGTGTTAATGCTTTGGTCCGGTACTCAACTAAAAGGAGGCCTTAATATCCCTTAGTTTCCAATAGGACCCCTGTGAAGCCCCCAATTCAATCGTACACTAATCATACACGCAAACGTGTACGATCAAGATCAGGGACTCACGGGAAGATATCACAACACAACTCTAATAATAAAATAAGTCATACAAGCATCATAATACAAGCCAGGGGCCTCGAGGGCTCGAATACAAGTGCTCAATCATAGACGAGTCAGCGGAAGCAACAATATCTGAGTACAGACATAAGTTAAACAAGTTTGCCTTAAGAAGGCTAGCACAAACTGGGATACAGATCGAAAGAGGCGCAGGCCTCCTGCCTGGGATCCTCCTAAACTACTCCTGGTCGTCATCAGCGGCCCGCACGTAGTAGTAGGCACCTCCAGTGTAGTAAGAGTCGTCGTCGACGGTGGCGTCTGGCTCCTGGGCTCCGGCATCTAGTTGCGACAACCAGGTAGAAGGGAAAGGGGGAAAAGAGGGAGAAAAGCAACCGTGAGTACTCATCCAAAGTACTCGCAAGCAAGGATCTACACTACATATGCATGTGTATATGTGTAAAGAGGCAATATCGGTGGACTGAACTACAGAATGCCAGAATAAGAGGGGGATAGCTAGTCCTATCGAATACTATGCTTCTGGCAGCCTCCGTCTTGCAGCATGTAGAAGAGAGTAGATTGAAGTCCTCCAAGTAGCATCGCATAGCATAATCCTACCCGGCGATCCTCCCCTCGTCACCCTGTGGAAAAGCAATCACCGGGTTGTCTGTGGAACTTGTCTGGGTGTATTTTATTAAGTATCTAGTTCTAGTTGTCATAAGGTCAAGGTACAACTCCAGGTCGTCCTTTTACCGAGGGACACGGCTATTCGAATAGGTAAACTTCCCTGCAGGGGTGCACCACATAACCCAACACGCTCGATCCCATTTGGCCGGACACACTTTCCTGGGTCATGTCCGGCCTCGGAAGATCAACACGTCGCAGCCCTACCTAGGCAAAACAGAGAGGTCAGCACGCCGGTGTAAATACTATGGCGCAGGGGTCTGGGCCCATCGCCCATTGCACACCTGCATGTTGCGAGGGCGGCCGAAAGCAGACCTAGCCTCCCTAATACAAGAGCAGGCGTTCCAGTCCAATCCGGCGCGCGCCGCTCAGTCGCTGACGTCAAGAAGGCTTCGGCTGATACCACGATGTCGAGTGCCCATAACTGTTCCCGCGTAGTTGGTTAGTGCGTATAGGCCAGTGGCCAGACTTAGATCAAATACCAAGATCTCGTTAAGCATGTTATTATGAAGTAACCGCGGACACCGACCAGGGCCAAGCGCACCTCTCCCTAGGTGGTCTCAACCTGCCCTGTCGCTCCGCCACATAGTAACAGTCGGGGACTGTCGGGAACCCAGGCCCACCTCTACCGGGATGGAGCCACCTGTCCTTTCAGACCCCACATCGGAATCACTTGCGGGTACTCAACGAGTCAACCCGACTTTAGTCACCATCTGTATAGTATGTATATATGTATAGTATATACACGTGATCTCCTCCCAAGTGATCACGGCCCGATAGTATAGCAAGGCAGACTGACAAGAATGTAGGGCCAATGATGATAAACTAGCATCCCATACTAAGCATTTAGGATTGCGGGTAAGGTATCAACGACTGTAGCAACAATGACAGGCTATGCAACAGAATAGGAGTAACCGAACAGTAACATGCTACACTACTCTAATGCAAGCAGTATAGAGAAGAATAGGCGATATCTGGTGATCAAGGGGGGGGGCCTTGCCTAGTTGCTCTGGCAAGAAGGAGGGGTCGTCAACTCCGTAGTCGAACTGGGCAGCAGCAGCATCGGTCTCGTAGTCTACCGGAGAGAAGAGGGGGAAGGAACAGTAAATACAATGCAAACATAAGCATGACGATGCACGACATGACAATGAGCGGTGTTAGGTGTGCCCTAACGCGGTAGTAGGTGATACCGGCGAAAGGGGGAAACATCCGGGAAAGTATCCCTGGTGTTTCGCGTTTTTGGACAGGTGAACCGGAGGGGGAAAGTTGCAGGTTCACTATGATAGGGACGCGTGGCGGAGGAACGGGCTTCGTATCTGGATTTGTCTCGTCGTTCTGAGCAACTTTCATGTACAAAGTCTTTCCATCCGGGCTACGGTTTATTTTATATTAATTTTAAAAGATTTAATCATTTTTAGAATTTATTTAATTATTTAATTCTAACATTATCCAGAATAGTGTATGCTGACGTCAGCATGACGTCAGCAGTCAATAGGGTGTTGACTGGGTCAAACTAACATGTGGGTCCCGCATGTCATTGACTGATTAATTAACTAATAGTTAATTAGGTTAATTAGTGATTAGATTAATCCAATTATGATTAATTAAGTTAATTAATTTTATTATTGTTATTATTATTTTTTAATTCTTTTTTATATATATAAAAAGTTCTGGGCGTGGGCCCCGTTCGTCATAGACCCTAGGGGCTTAACGGGGCGGGCGTGCGTTAACGGGCGTAGCCGGCGACAGGCGCCAGCCCGCCCCCGTCAGGGCGCTGCGGGGCAAGGCACCACCGGGGCAGCGACGAGGCGCGCGCAGCCACCGGCGAGTGGCGGTGGGTCGCTGCAGAGTAGCAGGGCCGCACCGTGGAGGACGGCCCTGCGGGAGGGAAAAGAGGCCGGGGCGGCACGACAGCAGCGGAGCGGGGGTCCTCACCGTGAGTTGTAGGGCAATGGCAGCGGGGTTTGAGGTGGGGGATGGGGACGACGTGCGTAGGGGGAAGTAGGCCGGCGGGTAGACGACGAGGTGGCTCCGGCGAGGCCCGATGTGGAGCATGGGGACGGCGAGCAACGAGCGGCGCCGGCGATGGGGCACAGGGGACAACGGGGCAGCCCTGGGTCGACGATGCTGGGTCGACGACGAGTTGGTGCCGGCGACGTCGAGCGGCGGGGCGGTGGATGAGGTGAGGCGACGGGGCGGCGCAGTTGGGGGCCAGGGAGCGTCGACAGCGTCCGATGAGGAGGGTATGAGGACGAGCGACGAAGACGGAGACGGGAAGGCGGCACCGACGACGGCGGGGGGAGGTGGGGCGGCTCCAGCGGGGGTTCTGGACGGCGGCGGCGGCGAGCGCCCCCGATCTCGATCTGGATT
>NC_041387.1:164764092-164765083 GCF_002162155.2 Triticum dicoccoides | reverse complement strand
TTGGGCGGCCCCAGCGAGGGTTCTGGACGGCGGCAGCGTCGAGCGCCCCCGATCTCGATCTGGATCGGGAGGGAGGCAGAGTGGGGGACGAGTGGGGGAGGGAGTGGGAGGACTGGATCGGCTAGGGTTAGGTCCTGGGTAGTCGGGGGTTAAGCAGTGGGGTGAGGGGGCCGGCCTGGGCTGGTTTGGGCTGGCCTGGCTAGCAGCTAGGCCGACTGGCCCAGGGGGGGTTCTTTGCTTTCTTTTCTTTTGTTCTATTTCCATTTTTATCTTTTTACTTATTTTCTTGTTTCTATTTTCTTTTACTTATATAATAGTTTATAGTTGAGGTAATATCACTGGTGGTGACTTAACTTGGCATGGATGTTCAGTTTGGTGCCTTAACTTGAAAAATACACCTAATACGTGCTAAAACTTGGCACTTTGGTTCAAATACGGTGCCAAACACGTTTGTCTACATCTTCGTTGTTGACTGGGCTTGACAGCATGGCGTGGGGCCCCTTGTCAGCCACTGGAGAGGCGTGCCCGCTGTCTTTTTTTCTAGAAAACACCCTCGCTTCAACATTTTCTCATAGAAAAAGCCTCTGGCTCGGTGGGACAAAGGCAGACTGCACATTTTTGTCCATAAGGCCTCCCGTTTCGTGGCATCTCACAGATGTGTACATGCCGGTTCTTCTGCCTCGAGCGCTCCTCCTCCTCCTCGTTTGATCGTGTGACGGTGCCGCCCCAGTGGATCGTGGCGACGACATTGAGCGTCGCCGACGAGGATGGCGGAGCCCCGTCGACGAGCTACAGGCGATGCAGCCCCTCTTTATGGTGAGAACCACTACGTCTTTGTCAACCCATCTGTCCCCTGTTCTCGGCTGGGTTTAGGTTGATTTTGTGGCACCGAATAAGTTGCGATTTGTAAGATCTTGGTGTCCTCTGATGTTTGGTAGATCCCTATTAGTTAAAACCCATGTGCACAATTACCCGTAGGGTTTTCAAACTT
>NC_041387.1:164756251-164764082 GCF_002162155.2 Triticum dicoccoides | reverse complement strand
AGAGTGGGGGACGAGTGGGGGAGGGAGTGGGAGGACTGGATCGGCTAGGGTTAGGTCCTGGGGAGTCGGGGGTTAAGCAGTGGGGTGAGGGGGCGGCCTGGGCCGGTTTGGGCCGGCCTGGCTAGCAGCTGGGCCGACTGGCCCAGTGGGGGGGGGGGGTCTTAGCTTTCTTTTCTTTTGTTTTATTTCCATTTTTATCTTTTTACTTATTTTCTTTTTTCTATTTTCTTTTACTTATATAATAGTTTATAGTTTTACAAAAAGTGAAACCCATAGCTAAAATAGAGTTACAATTATAACTACTGCCACGAAAGGTTTAATCCCTGAACAAAATAGTTTAGTATTTTATAAAACCCAAAATGCATTTATTTAATTGTTTTACCTACTGTTTTAATCATTTTAGGGTATTAAAACATTTTATAAAAGTGGGGTTTCTTCACCACAATTAACTTTGCATTATTTGGCACAACTCGAACATTTTAGTTTTAGAGTTTGAAAACTTTTACCGTTTGATTTGATTTTGAATTTGAATTTGAATCAGTTTCGAGCTAACGCGAGATTAGCAATAGTAACCGTGGTGACGTGGCATCATTAACAGAGGTTTACTGTAGCTTAATTATCCGGGCATCACAATTCTCCTCCACTACAAGAAATCTCGTCCCGAGATTTAAGCGGTGGAGTAAGGGGGGAAAGGTGCTGGTAGCGAAAAACCTAACGAGTCTTCTCGGTCTTGGCTGCCCTTTTGAAGAGGTTGATCTCTTTCATTGATGTCTTCATTTCTCTGCTTCAAGTCACCATGATCAAGTCACCATCCTTTCTTTGGGATCTCCATCGTCCTACGAATGCGACCAAGGGGAAAAACTCCAGCAGAATGCATCTCCACAAAGCTGGGCATCTGACGGTGAACTCAATGGGAAATACACAAGGTACCCCACGAGTTGTATTTCAGTGAATTCGTTGAGTGCAATATACGATGGTCCAAAGTTTCAAACGGGTAGGCAATCATTCAATGACTAGACAGAAGCTGGAATGGGGTTTGAACAACGAGAATAACATGGTGTTTGATTCCAGAATGATTAATGGTATAGAATTTAGCTCGTGAATCACATACGAAGCCAGGTGCAAAGGATACATTAGAATCTGGGTGGTAAAGAAGAGTCAGGTTTCGATCCAGTGGACCTGTGGGTTATGGGCCCACCATGTGGGTTGAAAGTAGGAAGGGTGGTGACATCTTGCATAGCCGCGACAGGGAGGCATGTGAGTGAATAGCTTGTCAGCTATGCTGGCAACAATGTCGATACCAAGGACGGGGAACGAAGAGAGAAATTTTCCTGCTTGTTGAACGAGGAGGACCAAAAGGCAAAGTTCTCGTCCATAAGTGGTTACCTGGATGCCATCAACAAAAGCAACAGGGTCTTACTGACACAGCTGTACACCAAGGTGTTTACCTGAGCAGAAAATATTTCTGCTTAGATCACCAGAAAGGTTAAACGAAACAATGGAAAGGAAAATGCGATTATCAGATTAAACAGAACAATGGAAAGGAAAATTGTGATTACACACAATTATTAGGAGTATATCCTTCCCATGGACAAGCAGAACATGGCAAATAGGGTAGGAGAGCAAGTACCCAAGCATTCCGATAAGAGGCAAGGATTAATCAAGATGTTACCCATACGACGGTGTTTGGATAACTGACCAAGAAATATTTAGCATCGCGCCTCCAATGTTCTTGTTGAAGAGCAGATTATCATAGTCATGCTTCGAGGTAGCAATGATATGGGGTTTCAATCAAGGGCCAGACTTTGGATACACAAATGATCCATCAGGAGCAACTTATAAATAGGTCTTACAATTTCCTCCAAGAAGAATGGTTATCCTTGCAAAAGAAATTATAATGATAGGTCCTCCATCCAGGGGGGTTCTAGGCATGACATCATGTTACCGGGTCATCAAAGGACTAACATCATAACTCTTGGAAAGTTGTCCCAACCATCATATCTGACCGAGATTCAGATCCGATTGGTGTCATGATACCTTAGACTCAGGGTGTCCGAGAAGAAAAGGTGCAACACAAATCAAAGAAATGACATTGCAAAATTCTCGAGAAATGAACTATGGGAGAGAGTTCCTGAAACAATAGTTCATCATTAAACCAAGAAGGGGGTGAGGAGGTGGCTGATGGGCTCAGCGACAATTCATCGAGAATTCCAAACGGATGGATTTCCACAATAATGTGAACAAGAAGATGACATTTGTCATATCAAATGATATAATGATGTATGCTCGAGGAGAACATCCACGAGCAAACACAGGTTGGAAGGTGCACCCGAAATATGGGCTTTAGGTAGCATGATCAATGTTAGTATGGTGATTTGATAACCAATACACAAAGAATGAAACTATCGACCATTCACTACAAAGCAAATGGGGCTGCTAGAAGTTTCGAATTCACACATCATAGTTCAATTGTCAATATTCTGGGTAGAAACAACATGGGGACCAAGGAAGAATGGTGATGGTGAGAAGTATCATCATATCGAGAATTTCTAAGAGGTGGAGCAATCCCCACAACATTCTTGACACAAAAGACAATAATACTTCAAGGCAGAACACAACACTAGCTGGAGAGCAAGTTGTATTCATAATGTGGACAAGTTCGCGATGGAAGGAAGTCAAGGGTGTTGTCAATGATAATAAAAAAATCATCAAGGGCAAGGAGGGTATTTCTCATCATGAACACAGTTGACATCTCGGAAGAAGTCAAAGTGTTGAAGGTGATCCGACACATCTGCCGGGAGGTTTCAAGAGGATGCAATCAATCAACAATGGCAACAAGCAAGGAAATGACAAAGTGGCAAGTTATAAGATGCAAGCTCGGAACCAAAGTTGCCTTTCAAGACAAGCAACATGATGTTGAAAGCTCGACGTAAGTCGTGATCACACACTGAAGAATTTGTGCACCAGAGAAGGACGAGGTAGCACAGTCAAGATAGCAGGACCAGGATGCAGCCAATAGTCTAGGAATGACCAGAGTGAGTTCAGAATTTCCTAGCAAAAATACTAGGGATATTTGATTTGTAGTGCGGAATAATTTTACTAGTCAGTGTCCTCGGTTGACAAAAATCCAGAACCCGTAGAGTGATTACGACAAGGAAATACATTACTTCAACAAAGTTAGTAAGATGTGGTGCAATGGCCAGACATCTTCGAGATACCAGGGGGTAATGCTCGAAGGTAGAACATGATAGAAGTATAACCGGGTCATTGACCTGTGATAGTAGATACTTTAACCTCGCCAAAAATAGACGAGGCACTATAATGAATTCCCATCAGATATATCAGATCAGGACAGCATGGTCGGAACCATAACTATAAGGAATCAATTCAAGAATACCGAAAGAATCATACAGCTGGATAATCATTTTGCAAGAAGCTTCCGAGATGGTCTACGTCATTTTCATGGGCATGAACACAAAGTTCAAGGTCGACTCCCACTTCTTTAATGCATATCATTTCATTCACCTCTCGCTTTGATATAACTGTAGTGTTGGAATTTTATCTGGTAGAACACCAGAAGAGTATGACTTGTGAAAACTTTCGGGTTCTCACGGCTTAGGGGAAGGCATAGGTTCAACCCATCAGGCATCTTAGTAACATATACCACAAGTTTCAAAAGTAAATACACAAGCTCGAAAGCAGAGCATGGTTGGCCAAGCCGAGGATACAATTTACCAAAGGCAATATATACCCGTGGAAAGGCTCATAAGGTTATTGAATATGAAGGACGATGTCGGATTAAATCCAACAATGGATCGGGCGATCCACAATGGAGCTGATGTGAGTATCGATGCTCAATCAGAGGAAAAAAGAATGCACGAGCATCAGATTATAGAACATCTGAATAATTCAATGCTTAGATAACAAAGGAATTATGATTTCCAAAACAAGGGATCAAAAGCAGACGCTCTGATCAAGGATGGATAAGTTGGATAGACCAGAGGCACAATTGGCGACAAATAGTTTGGTCCAGAACCAGCTCATGTTCAGAATGACGTCTGAGCCGGAAAGATAATTTAGAAGGGTCGATTGATGATTGTGTGCATTCACACCCGTTGAATCAATAGGATCAAAATGACAGTGTCAAAAGATACTAGTGAATATTGCTAGTGATATGGGAGCACCCATAATGTAAGCATACAAGTATTTGCAGAGCAATAGTTTGAAGAGGATGCTCAGAAGGTCGGATAGTATTTCAGAGTATCTTATGAAGCATACGAACAACTGGGGATGAACGGATACTCAATAAGTGCGAGGAATTTTCAATAGGGGTATTCATGTGGTAAAGAACTGCAACGCAGTAAGCTTAAAGGATTTTCGGAACAATGGAGAGCAATTTAAGGCATCTTGTAATAACAAGAGCAACTAAGGATGAAGGTATGAACGACAATTGTAGGTAGTTATCCATAAGGGTATATCGGTGGTAGGGGATTGTAAAGTCGATGGGCACAAGGGTCTCGGAAAAACCTCGCAGAGTATGTTCGGAATCTTCTGGTGCAGCAAGCGATCATGTGGAGGGAGGGGCTCTCTGGGAGAAAGTATTTTCGAGAACCTAAGTTAGTCTTGTTAGCAAAATCATTTAACCCGAATAGAGGAGAGATTAGAGTCCCAGAGTATAGGTCGAGGAATAAAAGATCCTAATACCACCCAATGGCGACGTGGGTCCGTAAGACACACAGCCATGTTAGTAAAAGTTTTGCAATGACTAGACTCAACTTCAGCCAAGGAGTTTGTAAGGGGGATTCCTACAGGCAGTCGGCTCTGATACCAACTTGTGACGCCCCCGATTCAATCGTACACTAATCATACACGCAAACGTGTACGATCAAGATCAGGGACTCACAAGAAGATATCACAACACAACTCTACAAGCATCATAATACAACCCAGGGGCCTCGAGGGCTCGAATACAAGTTCTCGATCATAGACGAGTCAGCGGAAGCAACAATATCTGAGTACAGACATAAGTTAAACAAGTTTGCCTTAAGAAGGCTAGCACAAACTGGGATACAGATCGAAAGAGGCGCAGGCCTCCTGCCTGGGATCCTCCTAAACTACTCCTGGTCGTCGTCAGCGGCCCGCACGTAGTAGTAGGCACCTCCAGTGTAGTAAGATTCATCGTCGACAGTGGCGTCTGGCTCCTGGGCTCTGGTTGCGACAACCAGGTAGAAGGGAAAGGGGGAAAAGAGGGAGAAAAGCAACTGTGAGTACTCATCCAAAGTACTCGCAAGCAAGGATCTACACTACATATGCATGGGTATATGTGTAAAGAGGCAATATCGGTGGACTGAACTACAGAATGCCAGAATAAGAGGGGGATAGCTAGTCCTATCGAATACTATGCTTCTGGCAGCCTCCGTCTTGCAGCATGTAGAAGAGAGTAGATTGAAGTCCTCCAAGTAGCATCGCATAGCATAATCCTACCCGGCGATCCTCCCCTCGTCGCCCTGTGGAAAAGCCATCACCGGGTTGTCTGTGGAACTTGTCTGGGTGTATTTAATTAAGTATCTAGTTCTAGTTGTCATAAGGTCAAGGTACAACTCCGGGTCGTCCTTTTACTGAGGGACACGGCTATTCGAATAGATAAACTTCCCTGCAGGGGTGCACCACATAATCCAACACGCTCAATCCCATTTGGCAGGACACACTTTCCTGGGTGATGCCCGGCCTCGGAAGATCAACACGTTGCAGCCCTACCTAGGCACAACAGAGAGGTCAGCACGCTGGTCTAAATCCTATGGCGCAGGGGTCTGGGCCCCTCGCCCATTGCACACCTGCACGTTGCGAGGGCGGCCAAAAGCAGACCTAGCCTCCCTAATACAAGAGCAGGTGTTCCAGTCCAATCTGGCGCGCGCCGCTCAGTCGCTAACGTCAAGAAGGCTTCGGCTGATACCACAACGTCAAGTGCCCATAACTGTTCCCGCGTAGTTGGTTAGTGCATATAGGCCAGTGGCCAGACTCAGATCAAATACCAAGTTCTCGTTAAGCGTGTTATTATGAAGTAACCACGGATGCTGACCTGGGCCAGGCCCACCTCTAGCCTAGGTGGTCTCAACCTGCCCTGTCGCTCCGCCACATAGTAATAGTCGGGGGCCGTCGGGAACCCAGGACCACCTCTACCGGGATGGAGCAACCTGTCCTTTCAGCCCCCACATCGGAATCACTTGCGGGTACTCAACGAGCCAACCCGACTTTAGTCACCATCTGTATAGTATGTATATATGTATAGTATATACCCGTGATCACCTCCCAAGTGATCACGGCCCGATAGTATAGCAAGGCAGACTGACAAGAATGTAGGGCCAATGATGATAAACTAGCATCCTATACTAAGCATTTAGGATTGCGGGTAAGGTATCAATGACTGTAGCAACAATGACAGGCTATGCAACAGAATAGGAGTAACCGAACAGTAACATGCTACACTACTCTAATGCAAGCAGTATAGAGAAGAATAGGCGATATCTGGTGATCAAGGGGGGGCTTGCTTGGTTGCTCTGGCAAGAAGGAGGTGTCGTCAACTCCGTAGTCGAACTGGGCAGCAGCAGCGTCGGTCTCGTAGTCTACCAGAGAGAAGAGGGGGAAGAAACAGTAAATACAATGCAAACATAAGCATGACGATGCATGACATGACAATGAGCGGTGTTAGGTGTGCCCTAATGCGGTAGTAGGTGATACCGGCGAAAGGGGGAAAGATCCGGGAAAGTATCCCCGGTGTTTCGCGTTTTCGGACAGGTGAACCGGAGGGGGAAAGTTGCAGGTTCATTATGCTAGGGACGCGTGGCGGACGAAGGGCTGTGTATCTGGATTTGTCTCGTCGTTCTGAGCAACTTTCATGTACAAAGTCTTTCCATCCGGGCTACGGTTTATTTTATATTAATTTTAAAATATTTAATCATTTTTAGAATTTATTTAATTATTTAATTCTAACATTATCCAGAATAGTGTATGCTGACATCATCATGACGTCAACAGTCAACAGGGCGTTGACTGGGTCAAACTAACATGTGGGTCCCGCATGTCATTGACTAATTAATTAACTAATAGTTAATTATGTTAATTAGTGATTAGATTAATCTAATATGATTAATTAATTTAATTAATTTTATTATTGTTATTATTATTTTTCAATTCTTTTTTATATAAAAAAATATTATGGGCGTGGGCCCCATTCGTCATAGGCCCTAGGGGCTTAACGGGGCGGGCGGGCGTTAACGGGCGTAGCCGGCGACAGGCGCCAACCCGCCCCTGTCAGGGTGCTGCGGGGCCAGGGCAGCGGCGAGGCGCGCGCAGCCACCGGCGAGTGGCGGTGGGGCGCTGCAGAGTAGCAGGGCGGCCCCGTGGAGGACGGCGCCGCGGGAGGGAAAAGAGGTTGGGGCGGCACGACAGCAGCGGAGCGGGGGTCCTCACCGTGAGCTGTAGGGCAATGGCAGCGGGGTTCGAGGTGGGGGATGGGGACGACGTGCGTAGGGGGAAGTATGTCGGCGGGGTAGACGACGAGGTGGCTCCGGCAAGGCCCGATGTGGTCCGATGGGGAGGAGCACGGGGACGCGCGAGCGACGAGCGGTGCCGGGGATGGGGCGCAGGGGACAACGGGGCAACGCTGGGTCGACAATGAGTTGGTGCCGGCGATGTCGAGCGGCGGGGCGGTCGATGAGGTGAGGCGACGGGTCGGCTTAGTTGGGGGCCGGCAAGCGTCGACGGTGTCCGGTGAGGAGGGTATGAGGACGAGCGATGGAGACGGAGACGGGGAGGCGGCACCGATGACGGC
>NC_041387.1:164740755-164755836 GCF_002162155.2 Triticum dicoccoides | reverse complement strand
TCGATCTGGATCGGGGGGAGGGAGAGTGGGGGAGGGAGTGGGAGGAGTGGATCGGCTAGGGTTAGGTCTTGTTGAGTCGGGGGTTAAGCAGTGGGGTGAGGGGGCCGGCCTGGGCCGGTTTGGGCCGGCCTGGGTAGCAGCTGGGCCGACTGGCCCAGTGGAGGGGGGGGGTTCTTTGCTTTCTTTTCTTTTGTTTTATTTCCATTTTTATCTTTTTACTTATTTTCTTGTTTCTGTTTTCTTTTACTTATATAATAGTTTATAGTTTTACAAAAAGTGAAACCCATAGCTAAAATAGAGTTACAATTATAACTACTGCCATGCCACGAAAGGTTTTATCCCTGAACAAAATAGTTTATTATTTTATAAAACCCAAAATGCATTTATTTAATTGTTTTACCTACTGTTTTAATCATTTTAGGGTATTAAAACATTTTATAAAAGTGGGGTCTCTTCACCACAATTAACTTTGCATTATTTGGCACAACTCGAATATTTTAGTTTTAAAGTTTGAAAACTTTTACCGTTTGATTTTATTTTGAATTTGAATTTGAATCAGTTTCGAACTAACGCGGGATTAGCAACAGTAACCGTGGTGATGTGGCATCATTAACAGAGGTTTACTGTAGCTTAATTATCTGGGCGTCACAACCCCGCTGCCACGAAAGGGTAGGACAAAAGATGTCATGCAAGTTCTTTTCATAAGCACGTATGACTATATTCGGAATACATGCCTACGTTACATTGATGAACTGGAGCTAGTTCTGTATCACCCTATGTTATAACTATTGCATGAGGAATCACGTCCGACATAATTATTCATCACTGATCCAATGCCTACGAGCTTTTCACATATTGATCTTTGCTTAGTTACTTTTCCGTCGCCACTATTACAATTACTACAAAACTGCTACTGTTACCTTTGCCACCGTTACTGTTACTTCCATACTACTTTGCTACTAAATACTTTGCTGCAGATATTAAGTTTTCCAGGTGTGGTTGAATTGACAACTCAACTGCTAATACTTGAGAATATTCTTTGGCTCCCCTCGTGTCGAATCAATAAATTTGGATCAACTGCTAATACTTGAGAATATTCTTTGGCTCCCCTCGTGTCGAATCAAAAAATTTGGGTTGGATACTCTATCCTCGAAAACTGTTGCGATCCCCTATACTTGTGGGTTATCAAACGGGTATTGCCAAGAGCCTGTTGAATCCGTCGGGCGGATGGTACCTATGCGGCAAATGAAGGAGAGGTGTGCCGAGTACCGTAGGGGCAAATGGTACCTGCGCCGCGAACGGAGGAGAGGTGTGGACCGGCGGTGGAGGAATGCGACGTGGGAGCCCAAGTGTAGCGGTGAAGGTCACGGAGCTCCGGGAAGGGGTTGGCGGATGGCCATGGAGGTGTAGCGGCGGAGAGAGAAAATGGATGCAAAGAAAGAGGGAAGGATGGATAAGTAGGGTCCGGGAGGGATTTTGGGTGAGGTTTCAGATGGGCCGAGGTTGTCGGAGTCCTACCTGGCTGTTGTCCGAACTCCCGCAAGGCCCCTCCTAGTTTTGCTTCCGGTTTGTGGGAAAAAAGACGTCCGAACGGGCCAGCGGACGGATATAGGATCAAGTTAGATGGCAAAACATGTTGGATCACGCGGTCCAGATGTTTGCAGGCGGTCTGGGGTCCGCTTTGGAGATGTCCTTGTGTATATATATATGATGATCCTCACTGACACTACACAAATACTAGAGAATACTGTACGTACCATTTGGTAAGGAGCTCAATTTTTTTCTATTACATTGGTTCTCCATTGGTTCAACGGAAAGAAGACCTCGAGTTTGTGTTTATACTGCAACTAACATCTTTTCCTTCATCGACAGAATGCATGAATCAATGTTTGATAGTCTGTAAGATCAAACCTTTTGTTGCATGCATAAAATAATTATTTTGTTGTCTGCCTAGATGCATAAAAGTACATTGTGCCCCCTCCGTGTGCAGGGTGGGATATAGAAGCTTTGTCTATGGTGAAAGAATAAAAAAATGAATCTGGGTCATTGGATGGAAGATGACTTGTATAGATTTAGATGGAGGGTTCTCAGTGTATATTTCTTAAAAACCCAATGGAAGATGACTGGTATAGATTTAGATGGAGGGTTCTCAGTGTATATTTCTTGAAAACCCTCCAGTACTATTTACATATAGAACATAACTTTTACAGTAACCACCTCAAATCTCTCATATATCAATCAAGTTGTCCTTACAGTAACCACCTCAAATCTCTCATACATCAATCAAGTTGTCCTTACAGTAACCACCTCAGATCTCTCATATATCCTCAGATCTCTCATATATCAATCAAGTTGTGCTTCATAAATAAGAAAAAATTTCAAACATGTACGAGTGCCCCTCTCCTCTTAGATTTACACAAAACCGCACATACATATGTACCGTACGAGATTCCATGTATATTTGATTTCATTAGTAGCTTCTACTACATCAAGGACCATGCAAGAAATCCATACATTTGAGCATGCTGGTCACTAAAAGTATGTGAAGATCATCACCAATATTAGAGTACATGAGAACATTAATCTATCCACTTGAAATCATAACTAAACATACATTTCAAATTGCACGATCCCCGACCAAACACAACAGAAGAGACACACATACATAACTTATCAAGTGTAATATAGCAAGCGAGGATCATTTTCGGTACATCTCATGCAAAACTAATTATGAAGGACCAAAATAATCGCATTGCATCAACTTTTGCTACTTGACGGCACACAACAGAAAAGCTATTGCATCTGCCTCCATTACTACTGCTTATTGCTCATCAAGCTTCTTGTGCTGGGAGAGATCAAACCTAATAACAAATAAGATTCAATTAGCACATGTGTGTACAAGTGCCAAGCACTTATTGCCCATGATCTAATCAAATAAATATGCATCAACAATGCTATCTCGCTGTGTGCTGCACATACCACATGGAAGGAAAAATAGAGATGAATCAAATTCATCCCAAAACACAACCTGAGGTATGCTTCTATGCTGGAACTGGCAGAACTGCTAGCTATTTTGTGGATCATCCTAACTCTAATAATGGAACAGATTATAAAACATTATTTATCTTGTACAAAAAAACACTCTGGTGCAGATTCTGTTCATAGGTGAGATTGGCAACTACTGGCGGAATTAGGCAATACAAATATTTACATATAAAGTTCGGATAAACTTAGGCTAACAAGCAAATGCAGAATCATATTAGATATCAATCCTATAAACCTTTGGGATTTTCAAATAGACTAGCGTATGTTCAAATAAGAAAATAGCCGTATGATCAAATAGTATCCCTCGATGCATCTGGACAGTTCTATCACACAAAAGTAGTCATGATTCAAGAAGAACAATAGTAGCTATAACTAGTTAACCACATAGATAGTGCAATATTACACACACAACAATGGCAATTGTTCACATGTGAAAGAAAAATGTGCACCTAGAAAGAATAGAAGGCAAAATAGGAGCTACCTTGTGCATATTGGAAATCATGAAATCACCAAGTTAGGTCATCCTGTAATTAATCGTTGACCCTCAGGTCACATTTTCGTTGACAAGAAGATTTTTCGGCAAACAAGTGCGACTACTTTTCTTTTTCTGGAAGAAGAAGATATTCAGTTTTGTTTTGACTATAAAGCTTGAACAGAATGCATCGATCATATTAACAAAAAAAAATAGGCATTCTCCAAAGCACCTACGGCCCTCCTCCTTAAATATACAACCCACACCAGTAAATGGATTTTATTAGTTATTGATGCTTAGAGAAAAAATAATTTTCAACGAGAAAAATAAAAGGACCGTGGTCTTTTCCGCCCTTTCAAAGAGAGAGGAATTTGTTAAAATCTGCGAGCTCCAGGGTTCAAATACATGGAGATCGACAGGAAGCACAAAATGTAACAATACTTTTGTCGATTTACGGTCACCAGTCACCACTATCAAACAACACTAGAGACGAGGCCGCCATCTAAGCATATGCTACCATGCGATACAACCTAAAGGGGGTACTGAGAGTCTCCTGATACTGAGAGTCTAAATGTGTTGTACACAAAATCCAGATACTGAGAGTCTTCTGAAACATATCAAATTAAGGAAGTCATCTCCAATTTCCAGGTTGCAAATTAGAAGGTACAGTCTTATTTTACACGTGGAAGGTTACAATGAATGCAAACTGAAACAAGAATGATATACATCAACTTCTCGGTTAAATATATACCCTATTCTCTAAATATTTTGGTCAGGTGAATTCGATATTTAAAAATCTAAAACAACACATGAACACACTGCTAGTCATATTCAAGTTTCTCAGCCTCTCACCAGAATCTACTATGTCCATCTGGTTTTGCTCCAACTCTTTGTGCACTCCTTCAAAAATTAAAGGAGTAAGCTTGTCCGTTTTATCAAATATAGTTAAAACCACGGGTGAGGCGCTTTGGAGCTCAACTTCCATTGAACCACCTTTTTTGGAAAATACAAGATGCATATTTAAAAGTAGAACCAAATTCTGAACAAAAATCTAACATGTATGTTATGCAGCAGCCCAGCCCAGGAAGAAGGCCCAAGGCCTCACGACGCTCCAGGCTGCTGGACCGGGCCTGGAGGGCTGAGAAGGACAAGAGAGCAGAGACCGAAGACAAAGGGGGGCTCGCTGGAACAGAGGAGGGGGTCGACTAGCAGAAGAGAAACACTTTTCCCCTTTCGTTCTCCTCCCCTGGTGTATCCAAATTCATCTTCCTTCCTCTGTGAACGAATTGTGTATCTAGGGGCATAACAATTGGTATCCAGAGTCGTTCGATCCATCTCGGGGACGCGTGATCCATCAGTCCGCAGTGCGGTGAGTGGCGGATTCGTCCGCCGTTGTAATTCCCATCGCTCGGCAGGAACCGCCGATCTGGTTGGTCGACCGGGTTCGGATCTGGCGCCGAAGAAGCGTGGCCCTTCGGCGGTCGAGCAGCAGATCTCGGCGGCGATGGGGACGGTGGAGCAGCAGAACATGGAGACCAACACCAAACTCGACGACATCGTCGAACAGCTGAAGGGCATGACCGCGTGGATGAAGGCCATGGATTCCACGACAAAGAGCTTGTCCGAATCCGCAGCGCTTCTTCAGCTACACGCTGAGGATGCATCGACACGGCTGGAGGCGCTCGAGTCACCTCCGACGCGCCCCCAAGGCCCGGCCAGCGCGACCACGACGCCTCCGACTGTGGTGGTGCACGCGCACGGCGGGGAGCGGCCCAATGGGCACAGCGGGCATCACCAGTAACGGGGGCCGATTTTGGGGGATCCCCGATCCCCACATCCACCTCCGGCCAATGGTATGCCCTCCTTCGCCCCGTCGGCCGATCGGGAGTTCCCTTGTGATGATCGCCGAGTTTTGCATCCTACTCCTCGGTCACACTTGGGCAGTACACCCAAGATGGATTTTCCTAAATTCGATGGGGAAGATTACCAAGTGTGGTTGGACAATTGTGAACTATATTTTGAGATTTATGGGGTGTCTGAGCTAATGAAGGTCAAGTTTGCCGCTCTCAACTGTGTTGGGAGCGCGGCACTGTGGCTAAAAATGGCCCAGAAACGCCGGCAGTTTGTGCATTGGCACGACCTGCGCACTGCAGTTCAGGAGAAGTGGGGGAAGAACAAGCACAAATTCCACATGCGCCAGTTGCTGTTGCTTAGTCAAACTAGCTCGGTAGATGAGTATACTTCTAAATTTGACACCCTGCGACACCAAATCCTTCTAGCAGATCCACACACTAGTGAGGTGTTTTTTGTTGAAAGATATATAGCAGGCCTTCGTCCTAAAATTCGTTCTGCTGTTATATTGCATCAACCAGAGGATGTCGATACTGCTAGTTGTTTGGCCCTGTTGTGGGAAGTGGAGCTCGACAACGACAAGGCAGGCAGCAGCTCTAAGTCCAGCCAGTGATCGGTTGTCAAGCAATCAAGTCACGGGGACAAAAACAAGCATCAATCTGCACCAGAGGAAACGCGGAAGGTGGCAGAAAAGTTGGAGGCGCTCCGAGCTTACCGAAAGGCCAAGAACTTGTGCTTCAAGTGTGGAGACCCATGGGCACGCGGGCATAAGTGCCCCGACAAGGTGCCTCTTCACATTATGGAGGAGCTGCTGGATATTTTGCAGCTGGATGATCCTCCTGATCCCCAACACATGTCAGATTCTAGTTCAGAGGAAGAGGTGATGCTGCTTGCCAATCCTAGTTCTGCTACATCACCGGTGAAACGCAGAACCATGCGCCTTCAAGGCATGATCGGGAAGCGTACAGTCCTCATTCTGATTGATTCTGGGGCAAACTGTTCGTTCGTGGATGCAAACTTAGCAACAGAACTTCAACTTCCTACTTGGACAATACCGGCCGCCTCATTTGTCATTGCTGGTGGTGACGTTTTAACAGGCTCCTCTATGGTGCCACAATTGACATGGTGGACACAAGGCCACACATTCTGCCAGGATATGAAGGTGCTCCCTCTTGGCTGTTATGATCTCATCGTTGGGGCAGATTGGTTGGAAGGACACAGTCCCATGTGGGTGCATTGGCGGAGGAAATGGATGAGGTTCACACATGAAGGGCGTCGCATTACCCTAAAAGGGATACGCACGACGCCGAGCAAGTGTAAGCAGGTGTCAATTGGGAAGATGCGAGGCTTGCTACACCGAGGAGCAGTTCCACATGCAGTTCAAATCTAACCGATCCACCAGGAGCACGACTTGTCAGCAGTGCACGCGACTGAGCCGGAGAACCCAATTCCCCCAGAAGTGCAGTCCCTGTTGTCGGAGTTTGACGACCGTTTCTGCGCCCCGTCCAGCCTACCACCTCATCGAGAAGATGATCACACCATTCCATTGATCCCTGGCGCACAACCAGTTAGTGCACGGCCGTATCGATACACACCCCAACAGAAGGATGAAATAGAAAAACAGATCAAGGAGATGCTCCGCGCAGGTATCATCCGCCCCAGTTCGAGCCCCTTTGCTGCCCCAGTGCTGCTTGTGCGAAAAAAGGACGGAACGTGGCGTTTCTGTGTGGACTATCGCCAACTTAATGCAATCACGGTCAAGAACAAACATCCAATGCCGGTGGTGGATGAGATGTTGGACGAGATCTCAGGCGCAAAATGGTTCACCAAGCTGGACCTTCTCTCAGGGTATCATCAGATAAGAGTGGCCGATGAGGATGTGTTCAAAACAGCCTTCCGCACCCACCAGGGCCTGTACGAGTTCCTGGTAATGCCCTTTGGCCTCTCGCATGCACCCGGCTCTTTCCAGAGCATGATACACAAGGTTCTCAATCCTCTGCTCCGGCATGGTGTTTTGGCGTTTATGAATGATATTTTGGTGCATACAGCTACCTTGGAGGAACACCTACGTCGCCTACGTGAAGTATTGCAGCTGCTGCGGGATAATGAATTGGTGATCAAACGCTCTAAGTGTGCCTTCGCCCAGCCTCGGATCGAATACCTCGGGCACGTCATCGGTGCTGAGGGCGTGGCTACTGATCCGGCAAAGGTTGAGGCAGTGCAGACTTGGCCTATTCCCATTTCTGTCCGGGCTGTTCGAGGGTTTTTGGGTCTCACGGGGTACTATCGGAAGTTCATTCAGCATTACGGCGTGATTAGTCGACCACTGACAGAGCTGTTAAAAAAAGGCAAAATTTTCCAGTGGACACAACCAGCAGAAACAGCTTTCCAGTTGCTCAAGAAGGCAATGATCGCAGCTCCGGTGTTGGCTGTACCCAATTTCCAGCAAACATTTGTCCTGGAGACCGATGCATGCAAGGATGGCATCGGGGCAGTCCTCATGCAGCAAGGGCACCCAGTGGCTTACTTGAGCAAAGGGCTCTGTCTAAAGAATCAAGCACTCAGCACGTACGAGAAGGAATGCCTCGCCATCCTGATGGCCGTGGACAAATGGAGGCCGTACCTACAGCACCAACATTTCATAATACGCACAGATCAGCAAGCCCTCTTGCATCTCGCCGACCAAAGATTGAGTACGGGGATCCAGCACAAGGCCTTTGTCAAACTAATGTGATTGGAGTACACTATCCAGTACAAGCGTGGCATCACAAATGCGGCGGCGGATGCTCTCTCCCGCCGAGACCAGCAGCAGTCCGTACTCGCCATATCATCGGCAATACCCTCATGGATGGAAACCCTGGTTGCTGGCTATGAGGAGGACACCAGTTCCAAGCAACTCTTGACCAAACTATCAGTAACAGGGAGAAATGACAAGGGCTACTCATTGGATAATGGTGTGCTTCGCTACAAAGGGCGTATTTGGGTTGGCCAAAACCCTTTGGCTCAGCAGCACATTATGTAGTCCCTCCATGCCACTGCACTTGGTGGCCATTCAAGGGTGCTTGCAACATATCAGCATGTCAAGAAACTCTTTGCCTGGACCAAAATGAAACGAGATGTTACAGAGTTTGTGCAAGGCTGCACCGTGTGTCAGCAGGCCAAGCCGGAACACTGTCGTCAACCTGGACTTCTTCAACCTCATGAGATTCCCCCTCATCCGTGGCACACTATAAGCTGGGATTTCGTGGAAGGGTTGCCTAAGTCAAACGGGTTTGAAGTGATTTTGGTTGTCATTGATAAGCTCACCAAGTTTGCCCACTTTCTGCCGCTCAAGCACCCATACACAGCTCACCAGGTGGCCCTCGTGTTCTTCGATCAAGTGTACCGCCTCCATGGCATGCCAGCAAGGATCATCTCCGACCGGGATCCGGTCTTCACAAGTACGTTCTGGCAGGAACTGTTTCGACTTTCAGATACCATCCTCAACATGAGCTCATCCCGACACCCCGAGACAGATGGTCAGACTAAACGCCTCAATCAGTGTCTCGAGGCTTTTCTTCGGTGTTCGATTCATGACAAGCCTGCCCAGTGGTCCAAATGGTTGACAGCAGTGGAACATTGGTACAACACATCGTATCACACAGCAGCGGGATGTACTCCATTTGAAGCATTATATGGGTATCTTCCTCGACCATTTGGGATATCAGCTCCGGCGTCTACTACTGACCTCCAAGACTTGGTGGCCGATCGGGAAGCAATCAGAGAGCTGCTACGACAACACTTGACGCGAGCTCAAGCAAGGATGAAACGGCAAGCGGACAAGCATCGCACGGAACGCTCCTTCCAAGTGGGCGATCAAGTGTTCTTGAAGGTTCAACCCTACCTCCAGAACTCCCTCGCGGCACGCCGTAACCAGAAGTTGGCGCTGAAGTTCTACGGGCCGTACCAAGTCCTCCAGCGAGTCGGTGCAGTCTCTTACAAGCTCCAGCTGCCAGCCAACTCCAGGATCCACGACGTCATCCATGTTTCCCAGCTCAAGAAGCAAGTTCCTCCACGGTTCTCCGTCGAGCCGGACATGGGCATGGTCGAACAAAGGAGCTTGACACTACTTCAACCGGCGACGATCTTGCAGATGAAGCTCGTTCAGCAAGGCGGTGCGGTCAAGCCAAAGTTCAAGATTCGCTGGAAGGATCGCCCAGACACCCACGACACTTGGGAAGACGCAATGGTGATGCATCAGTTTTCTTGTCTGACGGCTTGGGGACAAGCCGCTCCTAAAGGGATGGGGAGTGTTATGCAGCAGCCCAGCCCAGGAAGAAGGCCCAAGGCCTCACGACGCTCCAGGCTGCTGGACCGGGCCTGGAGGGCTGAGAAGGACAAGAGACAAGAGACCGAAGACAAAGGGGGGCTCGCTGGAACAGAGGAGGGGGTCGACTAGCAGAAGAGAAACACTTTTCCCCTTTCGTTCTCCTCCCCTGGTGTATCCAAATTCATCTTCCTTCCTCTGTGAACGAATTGTGTATCCAGGGGCATAACAATGTACGTATACACTGCATATGTGTAAATTTCAATAGATGGATATGCTTCTTCTTGAACACAACACAGTACAAAATATGAGCTACAATGACAAATGTTGACAGACCCACGTGTTTTTGGATAGCATACCACAACTAAGTCCTATCAGTAAGCATCATGCTATGTTTAATCATCAAAGAATACCAGTGAAAGCCATCCAAGTCGTCATAGGAGAGGGAAGCTACCATTAGAGAGAAATCTATAGGAGGGAGAGGGGAGAGGGCAGTGGGAGAAACGCAGCTGACCTTGCTGCTGATCCTGCGAGGTGAAGGAGGCGAGGAGATCGAGCACCACCGGCTTGCCTCCGGTGAGATATTATTGGATCTAGGAGCACCGGGGAGGAGACCGTGGCAGCATCACGGCGGACTAGACCAGTACCAGGTTGCCTCCAGATCTAGAATATGCAGCTGAGCGGGCGGACCGCCCGCGACCACCAGGGAGGAGGAGACCGTGGCGGCAGCGGCGGCCCGGTCGCTGACGACGATGCGCAACGTGATGTTGGGTGCCCTGGGGACGGCCCCAAGAGACATGGATGCCGGAGTAGAAGGGGACGAGGCCGGGAGCAGGTGCCGTGGGAGTAGCTGTCGTCCACCAGGGAAGCACCGGATCTGCCTGGCCGCCGCCCCCGTCGACGAGAGGTTGTTGGGGGAACGGTGAAGCGAGCGACAGAGAGAGTCTATTTGAAGGGGAAGGACCTGACGCAAATTACTGGGAGCACGGGGACATATTTGCACAGAGTTGTGTCGTTATGAATACAGATCTATCCTCGCGAATCAGTAGTCTCTACTACTATTCTATCCCTAATCTCTCCCTATAATAATAAAGCACGGATTGGGTCTTCGGGTTCACCGTCGCGGTGTTTTTACACAAAGGTCCCTTTATTTTTTTTATTGAACCCGCACTCCCTACTTTAGTGGATCTGGAAAAAACGTTTTGAGGGAAAACAGAGATGAGATGAGCAGGGCGGCTCGATGGACCAAGGTGGTGCTGGTCGCGCGCGCATGGTAGAGGTGGCCGGAGCCGAGGATGACGCGAGGCGGCTTGGCAGGGGCTGCTCGGCTGCCGGCCATGGCCGCGAAGGTCGGGTCCGCGCACGAAGCCGAGGCGAGGGGGAGAAACAGGGGGCTGAGAAGGGCAACAGAGCTCCACTGGAATGGAAGTCGGGCGCCGGGTCGGTGCGCGAGCATGGGAGGCGCGGCTTCCTCCCGAGCATGGTGGCCCCGTGGGAGGGGATCGAGGGAGAGAGGGGGATCGGGAGTGGGCGCTGCCGTCTCCTGCGCGTGACTGCGCTCGGGGGAGATGGGGATCGAGCAGATGCTCTCCCGTGACGTTAGGGTTGAGGGGGAGATGGGCCTTGGGTCGGCCCAGCTATGCAGCTCACCTCTATTTGGGCTTGTTCTTCCGGTCCAAGGCCTAAGCGAGGCAACATAACAGTAATTTCGGTTTATCCAATAAATAGTCCCGTATGGATTTTTACATAAACTAGCAGAATGGAAAATCGCTAACAAAAAAGGAATTAAAGAGGGACTTGCATGTTTGTGGGAGATTATGGTGGGCAATGAGAAAAAGGAAAGACCCAGTAAATGGGTCTGGCATGCGTGGTGAAACGGAATTAAAGAGAGAGACTTGCATAAACGGTTGATGGAGGAAAAGGAAAGATCCATTAAATAGGCAAAAAAAATCCCTGATATTGCGACATGCATGACGGGGGCTAACAAAAACAGAATTAAATAATGATGTGAATATACTAAGTAGAACATTTAGTCAAAATATCATATTGTCTTTTTTTTCGCACGTGACTTCTGACCGCTATATTTTTGTATGAGGGTGATTCTTTAGCTAATTTGCACAATATGTTGTATCTACCTATTTTGTGAGTGATGTGCTAGCGCTTTTGTCGCTTTTCTAACATATTCCTGGCAAACTTATTAGCACAACATTTCCTTGTTGTATTGGCAAATCTAGCCCTGATGTTAATTCCGCTTTATACTATATTGTGTAGCGTAGCCTTTCAACATTTGCATTTTATGAGAATATTGTGGACACTTGATTTTTAGTTACATTATTTTAGTTTCTAATATGTTGACATAGAGAGAGAATAAGCCGTAACACGAGTGGGGTGTTGTGTTCAAATGGAGGATGTAGAAATAGAGGACGTGGACATGTGTGTGTGGGTGGAGCAAATGGGCAGGGTTTTGGGTCGTTTTATTGTGTTTTATTCCGTTACAACACATGGGCATATTTGAGAAGAACTATTGCTCCACGGAGAAGAATGTGCGGCGAATTTTCCTTTGCAAATATTTTTTTGATGATAAGGATTTTTTTTCTCCCGTTGCAACGCACGGGTCCTTTTGCTAGTAATAATAAAGCACGGATTGACTCCGTGGGTTCATCATTATAATACGCTTTTGCCCAGTCGTAATATACTTTTACAATTTATATAAACGAAATCATAATATAAACGAGGTGGTACTAATTTGGCAATGTCCAACGACCCTTCCTCTCGATCCCATCTAGACCCTACAGTTTTGATTATTCAACCCGCACGGTTCGGTGAATTATGAAAAAACGGTCCGAGAGGGCTACAGATCCGATCGGGAGCGGGACGACGACGGCGAACACATGAAGGGCGCGGGCGGCACACTGCCCGGGCGAGAGGAGGAGCAAAAGGGCACGCACGGAGGCGGGGCCGTATGCATCGGACGTGCACGCTCGCCCGCAGTCAACGGGGACACATCGGCCGTCCATGGCAACTCGGGTCGATGCAGGAGAACGAGGGGAGGGTCTCGCGAGGGTCGGGAATGGAGCGGAGGCGGGTGGAACGGGCGATTCGAAGGGGCTGCGGCGACGAGCAACTCCGTAGGCGGCGACCTGCGGGGTTCAAGCGGCGGTTGCCATGAAGGTCGGGCGGCGGCTCTGCCTAGCCACGGTTCCTGCCTTCTCCCAGCCTAGCCCACACCGCACCCGCGCGCCTCACCCTACACCGTTTTCGGACGCCCGCCGTTTCTCTGCTGCTGCAGTAGCCGCCGCCTCCCCGTGCCTGGCTCCCGCATCCTGCTCGACCTCGAGTTCTCGCAGTTCCGTCGTTTCCTCGTTGGAGAAGATGAGCGCGGTAGGTTTACTTTCTAAAGTGTGGAAGCTCACATCTTGCGCAAAGGCTACGTCCTGCTGAGATGGCTAACCTAGCAATTCTACATTCCAAAGGTCAAGGGATCAAATCCCGAAGGCAACGCGTTTCTTTCTGAATTTTTTGCTCGCCCACGAATTTACATTCTCAAAAGAAAAGGTAGCAGTAACCAAGTAGTTTTTATTTTTTATAATATGGTTTAATTATGATCCACATATGTTATCTTTGTACATTCTACAAGTTCTTAAGCTCACTATGAAAAATCAAAAGTTTCTTTTATAAGGTTCACTAGCTGCTTCATGTACTGATAAGTTCCATTACTTTGAAAGATTTTAGCTTCACGTTGCTCTTTTTAGGTGTCATTTGCACTTGAAGACCAGGATCGAGGTAGGAGGTGAGGAAGTGGGGTTCACGCTGTGCGCTAGGGTTATGGGGTTGGCTGGGCCTTAAGTGGGACGGCCTGGCCGGTTGGCCCAGCTGGCTGGCAGGCTGCTGCTCAAAACAAGTTCGATGTATATAGCTTTTTCTTTGCCGATAACTCGATCTGATTTTTTTCATGTCTATGCTATAGAAGAGCCAATAGTATTCAAGTGTAGTTTCTCACACAATAGTACTGGACGTACTCATTGTTAAAGTCAGTTATAGTGTAAGAAAATCAAAGAAAAACATGTGGTGTGAATAATGAATGAGATGACATGCCTTTTAGATGTTCTTCAACAATTTATGTTCTACTCTTTATTTATAAGGTGAAACATAATTGCCTATAGTACTGCCATATACGGTTTTAGCAAGCACATGCGTTTGATTTTTTATTATTATTTTCTTAAAACATAGTACAGACGCACGCGCTCATACATACGACCCTTATGAACGAACACGCGCACATTTTATCCTTATGAGCACCTACGATAAATTGAACCGACACATCATTTTGAGATTGATGAAGTCACCACAGACACGTTCGTAGTCGATCAGAACGTCTAGCTCCCACTAAATGCACATCGCTGAAAGACTTCAAATAAATCTAGAAAAATACGAGCACCAGTGTCAAGTATAGGATTTGAACTCTGATGGGCTATGGTTACCACTGCCCTCCTAATCATCCAATCATAGGTTGATTCTCATATTTTAAATTTTTTTCTACCCGTTGCAATGCACGGGGCCTTCTGCTAGTAAACAATCGAACAAGAACTTTCTTACGTGTATCCCGTAATTAGTCCCACAACACCGCACGAACCAATTTACACCACACGATTAGGTTCATTAGTCTAAATCTAACTGTCATCATCAATCAAATATTTGTATGGTGTGCACGTAGCAATTTCGAATGATTGACTGTACTCCACCAGGAGAGGCTGTGTAACGCGCCGGATCTGATGCGCCAGGTGTCTGCCAGCTATTCGCCATTGTTGCCATGTCATTTGCTTGCGTGTTGCATTTTATCATGTCATCATGTGCATTTCATTTTGCATACGTGTTCGTCTCATGCATCCGAGCATTTTTCCCGTTGTCCGTTTTGCAATCCGGCGCTCCTATGCCCTTCGGCATTCCTCTTTTGTCTCCTGTTGTGTGTGGGTGCTAAACGTTCTCGGAATGGCCCGAGTCTTGCCAAGCGGCCTTGGTATACCACCGGTAGACCGCCTGTCAAGTTTCGTGCCATTTGGAGGTCGTTTGATACTCCAACGGTTAACCGGGTAACCGTAAAAGCCTCCTTCTCTTTGCAGCCCAACACCCCCTCCAAAGTGGCCCAAAACCTAGCAAACTCCCCTCCATGCTCTCAGTCGTTCGATCACGATCGCGTGGCCAAAAACCGCTCCTCATTTGGACTCTCCTACCTCCCTCTACCTATATAAAGGCCCTCCCCTTCCATTTTCGCGGATGAATTCTCCCCCAAACCCTAAAAATTCCCTCTCCGCGCCGGACGTGTCTGTCCGCGCCGGAGAAAAACCCCGCCGCCGCTCCCAGCCTCTCCCGGCGCGCCACGTGTCCTCCGCCGCAGTCCCAGCGCCGC